>NC_138306.1:27430000-27710000 GCF_965601325.2 Salmo salar
CCACACAATGACATAGGTCATGCCATCAGCTCTACAGACCTGATTTAGCTCATCAAGGAAGGTTACATTTGAACAGCGAATCATGTGGCTGCCTGCAACTCAATATATAGAGTAGAGCGCTTTAGATGTTGTTCGAACAAACAAAACGGTCAAGATGCGTAATCTAAGCAACTTTGACCGTGGTATGATTGTTGATGCCACACATAGTGATTCCAGCATCTCAGAAACAGCTGCCTTCCTAGGATTTTTACGCACTACAGTCTCTAAAGTTTACAGAGAATGGTACGATAAACAAAACACATTCAGTAAGCGGCAGTTCTGTGGGCAAAACACCTTGTTAATGAAAGAGGTCAGAGGAGAATGTCCAGACTCATTCAACCTAATAGAAAGGTGTCACGATTCCCACCGACGGTGGCGCCCCCTCCTGCTCGGGTGGCGCTCGGCGGTCGTCGTCACCGGCCTATTAGCTGCCACCGATTCCCTTTGCTTTTCCCTTTTTTTTTATTTAAGACACCTGTTATCAATTAGCCATTAGAGGGGCTATTTAGGTTAGCTGGCCCGCTCCTTTTCGTGCGGGATTAATTGTTGTTTCCGACTGTCTTGTTCATGTTCGGCTTGGCATTGTCACACCTTATTTATTCCCCTGTGTTTGGGAACTTTGTTTTTGTTTCTCAAAGTGTTATTAAAAAACAACACTCCCTGTGCTCGTTGCTTCCTGCGCCTCATTCCTAAACCACGACTACCAACGCCGTTACAGAATCCCGCACCACCATCAAGGTATGGAATCAGCAGAAGCAGCGGGCACTCCTCTGCCCTCGATGGAGGAACGCGTGCTCCACCACACGACGGTCCTACATCGCATTGGATCGGCAATGGACCAGATGATGGAGAGGATGGACCAATGGGAGAGAAGTGGTATCCTCTCTCCACCTCCACCTCCCCCGATACAGCCATCTTCGCCTCCCATGACGTCTGGCTCTGGCGCGCTTCGTTTGGCGCTCCCGAGGGAGTATGATGGGGCGGCGGCTGGGTGCCAGGGGTTTTTGCTCCAGCTTGAGCTGTACCTGGCCACCGTCAGACCTGCTCCCACGGGGGAGGAGAGCGTGAGTGCCCTCGTTTCCTGCCTGACGGGCCGAGCTCTGGAGTGGGCTAATGCGGTCTGGAACAGTCCAGACTCGGCGAGGGACTACTACCCAGAGTTCACCCGCCGCTTTCGGGCCGTGTTCGACCACCCTCCGGAAGGAAGAGCAGCGGGTGAACGGCTGTTCCACCTCAGGCAGGAGACGAGGAGTGCTCAGGACTTCGCGCTGGAGTTCAGGACCTTGGCTGCTGGGGCGGGGTGGAACGACAGGGCCCTCATAGACCACTACCGCTGCAGTCTCCGGGCGGACGTCCGCAGGGAGCTGGCCTGTCGGGACACATCTTTGTCCCTGGACGAGCTGATTGATATGTCCATACGTCTGGACAATTTGCTGGCTGCCCGCGGGCGTTCGGAGAGGGTCCTGCCCGTTCCACCCCCGTGCACCCCGCCCCTACCCCTATGGAGGTGGGGGGGGGGGCCGTGCCAAGGGGCACCGGAGGAGGTGGCTCCTCCTGCACCAGCTGTGGTCGGAGAGGACACACGGCCGACCGGTGCTGGAGGAGCCAGTCTGGGAGTCGAGATTGCAGGCAGAACACTTCTCGGTCACCTCAGGTGAGTCAGCACCAGATTCACCCAGAACCCCCTGTTGGTCACGTGTTTTTACCTGTTTTTTTTTACTAAATTTTCCCCCTCTTCCCAGCATAGGGCGCTAGTCGATTCAGGCGCAGCTGGGAATTTTATGGACCGTGGACTTGCCATTAAGCTGGGCATTCCCCTTTCCACGTGCACTCCCTAGATAGCCGACCATTAGGGTCAGGGCTAGTCAGGGAGTCTACAGTGCCACTGGACATGGTAACGCAGGGGAATCATATGGAACGCATTAGTTTTTTCCTTATTGATTCGCCTGTGTTTCCAGTGGTGCTGGGGGTCCCCTGGCTGGCTGGTCACAATCCCCGTATTTCGTGGAAACAGGGGGTTCTCCAGGGGTAGTCAGAGGAGTGTTCAGGGAGGTGTCTAGGAGTTTCCATAGGTGCCACGTCGGTGGAGAGTCCATACCAGGTGTCCACCGTGCGCATTCCCCCTGAATGCCCCGATTTGGCGATCGCCTTTTGTAAAAAGAGGGCGACTAAATTACCACCTCATCGACAGGGGGATTGTGCGATAGATCTACAGGTAAACGCTGCGCTTCCCAGGAGTCACGTGTATCCCTTGTCACAGGAGGAGACGGCGGCTATGGAGACATATGTCACGAAATCCCTAGGACAGGGGTACATTCGGCCCTCCATCTCACCCGCTTCCTCGAGTTTCTTTTTTGTGAAGAAAAAGGAGGGAGGTCTTCGTCCGTGCATTGATTACCGACGTCTAAACGCTATCACGGTGGGATTTAGTTACCCACTACCTCTCATCGCTACGGCGGTGGAATCATTTCACGGAGCACAGTTCTTCACAAAATTGGATCTCAGGAGCGCGTATAATCTGGTGCGTATCAAGAAGGGAGACGAGTGGAAAACCGCCTTTAGTACCACATCAGGCCATTATGAGTACCTCGTCATGCCATATGGGTTGAAAAATGCTCCAGCCGTCTTTCAATCCTTTGTTGACGAAATTCTCAGGGACCTGCACGGGCAGGGCGTGATTGTCTATATCGATGACATTCTGATATATTCCGCCACCCGCTCCGCGCATGTGTCCCTGATGCGCAAGGTGCTTGGTAGGCTGCTGGAGCATGACCTATACGTTAAGGCTGAGAAGTGTGAGTTTTCCAAACGAGCCATCTCCTTTCTGGGTTATCGCATTTCCACCACGGGGGTGGTGATGGAGTGTGACCGCGTTAAGGCCGTGCGTAATTGGCCGACTCCAACCACGGTGAAGGAGGTGCAGCGGTTCTTAGGCTTTGCCAATTACTACCGGAGGTTTATCAGGGGTTTTGGCCAGGTAGCGGCTCCCATTACCTCACTGCTGAAGGGGGGGCCGGTGCGTTTGCGATGGTCGACGGAGGCGGACGGAGCCTTCAAGAAGTTGAAGACGCTGTTCACCGACGCACCCGTGTTGGCGCACCCGGACCCGTCTTTAGCGTTCGTAGTGGAGGTGGACGCATCCGAGGCTGGGGTGGGTGCCGTGCTATCACAGCACTCGGGTACGCCATCGAAACTCTGCCCCTGCGCTTTCTTTTCGAAGAAGCTCAGTTCGGCGGAGCGTAACTCCGATGTGGGGGACAGGGAGTTGCTAGCGGTGGTCAAAGCTCTGAGGGTGTGGCGGCAATGGCTTGAGGGGGCTAAACACCCCTTTCTCATCTGGACCGACCACCGAAACCTGGAGTACATCCGGGCAGCGAGGAGACTGAATCCACGTCAGGCGAGGTGGGCCATGTTCTTCGCCCGGTTTAGGTTTACCATCTCCTATAGACCGGGTTCCCTGAATACTAAGGCCGACGCGCTGTCCCGTCTCTATGACACAGAGGACCGGCCCATCAATCCAACTCCCATCATTCCAGCATCTAGGCTGGTGGCACCAGTGGTGTGGGAGGTGGACGCGGACATCGAGCGGGTATTGGTGTTGGAACCTGCGCCTGCGCAGGTGCCCGTGGGGCACATGTATGTGCCGCTCGGTGTTCGTGATCGTTTGATTCGGTGGGCGCACACGCTACCTACTGCGGGTCATCCTGGTGAGGCAAGGACAGTGCGGAGTCTAAGGGGGAAGTACTGGTGGCCCACCTTGGCTAAGGACGTGAAGTCCTATGTCTCTTCCTGTTCGGTGTGTGCCCAGAGTAAGGCTCCTAGGCATCTACCGAGAGGGAAGTTACAGCCCCTCTCCGTTCCACAATGACCATGGTCGCACCTGTCCATCGACTTCTTAACAGATCTTCCCCCCTCTCAGGGGAACACGGCGATTCTGGTGGTTGTGGATCGGTTCTCTAAGTCCTGCCGTCTCCTCCCATTGCCCGGTCTCCCTACGGCCTGCAGACTGCGGAGGCCCTATTTACCCACGTCTTCCGGCACTACGGGGTGCCGGAGGACATTGTCTCTGATCGAGGTTCCCAGTTCACATCCAGGGTCTGGAAAGCGTTTATGGAGCGGCTGGGGGTCTCGGTCAGTTTGACCTCCGGTTATCACCCCGAGAGCAATGGGCAGGCGGAGAGGGTGAACCAGGAGGTGGGCAGGTTCCTGAGGTCGTATTGCCAGGACCGGCCAGGGGAGTGGGCGAGGTATATTCCCTGGGCTGAATTAGCCCAGAACTCACTTCGCCACTACTCGACTAACATATCACCCTTTCAGTGTGTGTTAGGTTACCAGCCGGTCCTGGCACCATGGCACCGGAGCCAGACCGAGGCTCCTGCGGTGGAGGACTGGGTTCAGCACTCCAAGGAGACCTGGAGAGCCGTTCAGGACTCACTAAAGGAGGCCAGTGCGCGGCAGAAGAGGAGTGCTGACCGCCACCGCAGTGAGGCGCCCGTGTTCGCACCGGGAGACAGGGTCTGGCTCTCGACCCGGAACCTGCCCCTCCGCGTGCCCTGCCGGAAGCTGGGGCCGCAGTGTGTGGGGCCCTTCAAAGTCCTGAGGAGGATAAACGAGGTGTGTTATCGGTTGCAACTCCCTTCCTATTACCGTATTAACCCCTCGTTTCATGTGTCTCTCCTCAGGCCGGTGGTAGCTGGTCCCCTTCACGAAGATGAGGTGCCAGAGGTCCCTCCGCCCCCTCTGGACATTGGGGGGTCCCCGGCGTACAGCATACGGGCCATTCTGGACTCGAGACACCGGGCGAGGGGCCTGCAGTACCTCGTGGACTGGGAGGGGTACGGCCCAGAGGAGAGGTGCTGGGTGCCGGCGGAGGACGTCCTGGACCCATCTATGTTGAGGGATTTCCACCACCTCCGTCCGGATCGCCCTGCGCCTCGCCCTCCGGGTCGACCTCGAAGCCGGTGTCGGCGCGCTGCAGGAGCCGCGCGTCAGGAGGGGGGTACTGTTACGATTCCCACCGACGGTGGCGCCCCCTCCTGCTCGGGTGGCGCTCGGCGCTCGTCGTCACCGGCCTATTAGCTGCCACCGATTCCCTTTGCTTTTCCCTTTTTTTTATTTTAGACACCTGTGGTCAATTAGCCATTAGAGGGGCTATTTAGGTTAGCTGGCCCGCTCCTTTTCGTGCGGGATTAATTGTTGTTTCCGACTGTCTTGTTAATGTTCGGCTTGGCATTGTCACACCTTATTTATTCCCCTGTGTTTGGGAACTTTGTTTTTGTTTCTCAAAGTGTTATTAAAAAACAACACTCCCTGTGCTCGTTGCTTCCTGCGCCTCATTCCTAAACCACGACTACCAACGCCGTTACAAATGGCCACAAATGCTCAAATAGCAGCTGTTTAAAACAGTGGTGTGCAGAACGGCATCTCTTAACGTACAACACCGTGAATAATTCAGGCTGTTATGGAGGCAAAATGGGGTGCTACCTAGTACTAGATAGGTGTACCTAACAAAGTGGCCAGTGAGTGTACAGCAATGTCAAATCTGAAAAAGTGGAACAGGGACCATAGAAACAGTTTCTGATAAAGAATGATGATGAAATATTACATCCATAGATAATGTAGTCCAATGTTCCATGGTAATTGGTGTCAATTGATCTCGTTATATTGAAACTTTCATGATCTAAACTGTAACGTGTTTCGTAATGATTGGACCAAGGTGCAGCGGGAACGTGTATACTCATCTTCTTTAATTGGTTAAAAGAAGGAAAAACAAACAAAACACGTATACAAACACAACGACCGCCACTAACAGTCCTGCCATGTGCTCAGACACTAAACAAGGAGACAACTACCCACAATTCCCATTACAAACACACCCCTATACATAGGACCTTCAATCAGAGGCAACGAGGAACAGCTGCCTCCAATTGAAGGCCTATCTCAATTAACTAAACATAGAACTTAACAACCTAGATCTAACATAGAAATACACTAACCTAGAACATAACCCAAGAACCCCGGAACACTCTAAACAAACACCCCTCTACATAACACATAGCCCAACAAACCCCAAAACACTCTAAACAAACACACCCCTCTTACATAATAACATAACCCAACAAACCCCGAACCACATAAAACAAACACCCCCTGCCACGTCCTGACCAAACTACAATAACAAATAACCCCTTTACTGGTCAGAACGTGACATAAACATGGAATATTGTTTGTCAGTTTCCATAAAACTATGCATTAAGAGTAATGCAACAGTTACTTATCATTTTGAGCAGTTGTATCAATTGATAGTTAGATCACTGTAATGAAATGAATAGACAGTCATCTCAGATGTAATGTGTGAATTGCATTTTGAAATGGTAATACTTTGATGTTAAGTTGTGTCATTTTAAACAGGTGATTTTAGTTCAATGAACAAATGATCTTAGCTTTATGTGTATTGTATCCAAACAATTGGAAAAAGTGTTAGTTTTGAAAAATGTGCATTTTGATCATTGGTTGTGAGTTTTGTGTCTAGACTTTTGAAAAATGACATCAAGGTTCCGAAATTAGTGCCAAAGTGATTGTAAAAAAACTGTAATTTATTGTGTTACTGTCACAGTATCCACAGAAGATGGCGCCCCTCCTCGGTCGGGCGGCGCTCGGTGGTCATTGTCGCCGGTCTACTAGCTGCCACCGATCTATGTTTCTGTGTTCTTTGGTTTTTGTCTGTCTAGGTCCGCACCTGTTTCTTGTCTGTCATTAGTGGGGGGGTATTTAGTTTGGTCCTTTGGGTTCGTTTTTTGTGCGGGATTAATTGTATGTCAGCGGGCAGTGTTTGTGTACCCTGTTGCTGTGTGTTCCCAGTAGCGGAACACGTTGATTATTATTATTGCCGGGCTGCGCCCCGTGCGTATTTTTCTTTCGTGGATTACCTGTTTTTCCCTTTTGGGTATTGTGCCTTTTTGACCACCGAGTGTTCGGTGTAAATAAACTTGGGCACTACTGGACATGTCTCCTGCGTTTGACTCTGCCCCTTCCTCCTGCCCTTAAGGATCCGTGACAGAATCCCGCACCAAATTTATATGCAGTCAGCAGGAGCAGAAGCACCGTCAGTAGCGGAGCAGGTGTCACAGCACGCCAGCCTCCTCCACCACCTGGGCTCAGCGATGGACCAGGTGCTGGCCCGATTAGAGAGCTGGGAGAGAGGTGCTTCCCCCACCGGACCAGCTCCGGTTCCTCAGCTGGCGCCCCTACCGACACCCCCTGAAGCGGGCTCGAGCGGGATCCGGATTACGCCGCCGAGGGAATTTGATGGGACGGCCGCAGGGTGTAAGGGGTTTTTGCTCCAGATTGAACTGTACCTGGCGACCGTCCGCCCCTCTCCCTCCAACGAAGAAAAAGTGAGCGTCCTCGTCTCTGGGATGGTCCCCGGGGATGTGCTAGTCGGGGCCTGTTCGTTCCACCTCCCAGCCCTCCTGCTCCACTGCCCATGGAGATTGGAGGAGCTGCTTCGAGGAGGACCGGTGCTGGAGGGGTCCACCCGGGAGTTCGGATGGCAGGCAGAGCACTACATCGACCCCCCAGGTGAGTCAGCACCAGCCACACCCAGAGCCCCCTGTCGACCACATGTACACTTCAGTTTGTTTTCCCTGATTTTCCCCCTCACTTCCAGTATAAGGCACTAGTCGATTCAGGTGCAGCTGGGAGTTTTATGGACCGTGGGGTCGCTAATAGGTTAGGGATTCCCCTGGTTCAGCTGGACCACCCCTTCCCTGTGCACGCCCTAGATAGTCGACCGCTAGGGTCCGGCCAAGTGGGGGAGGTTACTGTGCCACTGGTTATGGCGACGTGGGGGGGTCATGTGGAACGTATCAGCCTATTCCTCATTGACTCCCTGGCGTTTCCGGTGGTACTGGGAATCCACTGGCTAGCCACTCACAACCCTCAGATTTCGTGGAGGCAGAGGGCTCTTAAGGGGGGCGAGGGAGTGCTCAGGTAGGTGTATAGGAGTTTCCATCGGTGCAACCACGGTGGAGAGTCCAGACCAAGTCTCTACCGTGCACATTCCCTCTGAATATGCCGATTTGGCTATCGCCTTCAGTAAAACGAAGGCGACTCAATTACCACCCCATCGACAGGGGGATTGTGCGATAAACCTCCAGGCTGGCGCGGCCCTTCCTAAAAGTCACGTGTATTCTCTGTCTCAGGAGGAGACAGTGGCTATGGAGACATACGTCACTGAGTCCTTGAGACAGGGATACATTCGGCCATCTAAATCACCCGTCTCCACGAGCTTCTTTTTTGTGAAGAAGAAGGAGGGAGGCCTGCGCCCGTGCATTGACTATAGAGGTCTAAATTCTATCACAGTGGGGTTCAGTTACCCACTACCTCTCATTGCTTTCGCAGTGGAGTCATTTCACGGGGCGCGCTTCTTCACCAAACTAGATCTCAGGAGCGCGTATAATCTGGTGCGTATCCGAGATGGAGACGAGTGGAAAACCACATTTAGTACCACATCTGGCCATTATGAGTACTTCGTCATGCCGTATGGGTTAAAAAATGCTCCCGCTGTCTTCCAATCCTTTGTGGACGAGGCTCTCAGAGACATGCTCGGACAGGGTGTGGTGGTGTACATCGATGACATCGACGTGCCGCACATGTGGTTCTGGTGCGCAAAGTGCTTGGGTGGCTGCTGGAGCATAACCTATACGTCAAGGCTGAGAAATGTGAGTTCTCCAAACGAGCCGTCTCTTTTCTGGGATATCGCATTTCCACCACAGGGGTGGTGATGGAATGTGACCGCGTTACGGCTGTGCGTAATTGGCCCGACCGCTACCACGGTGAAGGAGGTGCAGCGGTTCTTGGGGTTCGCCAATTATTACCGGAGGTTTATCCGGGGTTTTGGTCAGGTGGCAGCTCCCATTACCTCACTGATGAAGGGGGTCCGGTGCGACTGCGGTGGTCGGCAGAAGCGAACAGAGCCTTCCGTCGTCTGAAGGTTCTGTTTACCGACGCTCCGGTGCTGGCGCATCCGGATCCCTCTTTGCCATTTATAGTGGAGGTGGACGCGTCCGAGGCTGGGGTAGGAGCAGTGCTGTCGCAGCGTTCGGGCGCTCCTCCGAAGCAGGGTGCCCGAGGACATCGGATCTGATCGGGGTCCTTGTGCCTTTTTGACCACCGAGTGTTCGGTGTAAATAAACTTTGGCACTACTGGACGTAAGTCTCCTGCGTTTGACTCTGCCCCTTCCTCCTGCCCTTAAGGATCCGTGACAGTTACTATTTCCTTGTTTATTTTTTGCAAATATTTCCTACATTTTAACTCTGCATTGTTGGGAAAAGCCTGGTGTAAGTAGTTATTTCACGGTAAAGTCTACACCTGTTGTATTTGGCGAATGTGACAAATATCATTTATTAAATTGATTTGCTTTCTCACCCATCTACAATGACAAAGTGAAAACAAGATTTAGAATTTTTTTGAAAATGTACTGAAAATTAAATACAGAAATACCTCATTTACATAAGTATTCTTACCCTTGAGTCAATACTTTGTAGAAACACATTTGGCAGCAATTACAGATTACAGAGTCTTCCTGGGTAAGTCTAAGAGCTTTCCACACTTGGATTGTGCAACATTTGCCCATTACTCTTTTCAAATTACTTCAAGATCTGTCAAATCGGTTGTTGAACATGGCTAGATAACCATTTTCAGGTCTTGACATTATTTTTTAAGTAGTTTTAAGTGAAAACTGTAACTCGGCCGCTCAGGAACATTCACTGTCTTCTTGGTAAGCAACTCCAGAGTAGATTTTGCATTGTGTTTTAGGCTATTGTCCTGCTGTACAGCAATTTCATCTCCCATTGTCTGCCCTAGAATTTTTCCTGTGCTTAGGTCCTTTACATTTATTTTTTATCCTGAAAAACACCCCAGTCCTTAACGATTACAAGCATACTCATAACATGATCCAGACACCACTATTCTTGAAAATATGGAGAGTGGTACTCAGTAATGTGTTGCATTGGATTTGCCCCAAACATAACACTTTGTATTCAGGACAAAAATGTAATTGCTTTGGCATATTTTTTTGGCAGTATTACTTTAGTGCCTTCTTGCAAACAAGATGGATGTTTTGGAATATTGTTATTCTGTACAGGCTTCCTACTTTTTACTCTGTCAATTAGGTTAGTATTGTGGAGTAACTACATTGTTGTTGATCCATCCTCAGTTTTCTCCTATGACAGCCACTAAACTCTGTAACTTTTAAAGTCACCATTGGCCTCGGTTTCCGTTGCCCTTGGTTCCCTTCCTCTCCGGCAACTGAGTTAGGAAGGACTCTTGTATCTTTGTAGTGACTGGGTGTATTGACACACCATCCAAAGTGTAATTAATAACTTCACCATGCTCAAAGGGATATTCAATGTCTGATTTCTTTTTAACCATCTACCAATAGGTGCCCTTCTTTGCGAGACATTATAAAACCTCCCTGGTCTTTGTGGTTGAATCTGTTTGAAAGTCACTGCTCAAATGAAGGACCTTACAATTGTTTGTGTGGGGTACATAGATGAAGTAGTCATTTAAACATCATGTTAAACACTATTATGACACACAGAGTGAGTCCATACAACGTATTATGTGACTTGTTAAGCACATTTTTACTCCTGAACTTATTTAGGCTTGTTATAACAAAGGGGTTGAATACTTATTGACACAATACATTTTTGCCTTTTATATTTAATAAATGTTTAAATATTTTGAAAAACATAGTTCCACTTTGACATTATGGGGTATTGTGTGCAGGCCAGTGAAAATAAATCTACATTTAATCTAAATCAAAAACATTTCATTTACATTCAGGCTGTAACACAACAAAATTAGGAAAAATGCAAGAGGTGTGAATACTTTCTGAAGGCACTGTACGTTTTTAGGCAACGTTTTCACTTCACTTGCCAATAGCTTCATATTAAGGACAAAAAGCAATATGTCATGACAAACATATGGTTTTGACCTTCTATCAACTGAACAGTACTATAATCTGAGAGGAGCAGAGAGAGGAGCAACAGTTCGAGCTGAAATCATGGCTGGAATGGAGTCAGTGGAGTGATATCAACCACTTGGAAACCACGTCTTTGATGTGTTTATGATACTATTCCATTTGCTCCATTCCAGCCATTATTGTGAGCCGTCCTCCCCTCAGCAGCCTCCACTGACACACAGAAGGGGCCAAGACACACATTGGAAGCACAGCCTGCCAGGCAACAGCAGATTACCCCAGTGAGAATGGAACAGTATTTACGGCCAGGAACAAATACATCAGACAGATTCACTATACTGCATCCTTACAGTAGACATTACTGTAAAGGTCAGGAGAGGCTACTACTTAAATAACTGTCACCATGGACACTTAAATGGCTTGATTGTATGGGCAATGGTATCAACAATGTTTTGCAGAGTTACCAATTGAAGAGTTTAATTCCGAAACGCTATATACATATTCTGAAATTAATTATGAAAGAGATTATTGTGTTTATTCTTTATCTAATCATGGCATGGGATTGTTCAATGACAGACATGTATTTGTTTAAAATCTAGCCTATTAATGAATGATTTCATTTCAGAGACAAATACTTGTTTAGCAAAATGCTATAATTTCACCTCACTCTCAGAGAAATAAGTAGTACTGCTAGGTTTTACACAGTCAAATGTAAAAACTAAAATGTTTATAAAGAAATGTACAAATTATACATTTGTGACATCAATATTAAAAAGAGTTTACTAAAATAATTTCATATAGGAGTACGAGATCTGTATGTAAAACATTTACATTTGACATTTTAGACATTTTATCCAAAGAGACTTACAGGAAGTGCATTCATCTTACAGTTTTTTTTATCGCTTTGGTACTATTTTCACAAGTATGTGGTACATTTTCACAAGTACAATACTCCAAACTGGCCACACTTGTAACACAGCCAGTCTTTCTTTCAAAACCCGTCATTTTGCATTCATTTGGATTGAAACCATCACTTACTACACAGTCATTGATTCAAATTATACATTTATTGTGAAATAGAATGAGTACATTGGTTTAATCACCAAAACACAACATAATGATATCTTTCAATTGAGTCATTTTAACTACCAGTTGATCCAATAGCAAACAATCCAAGATATGTGTTTCAAATCCCCCTTACAAGTGCTGAAAGTAATATGCTACAGTACTGTCCATTACAGTAGATTAAACAGTTTTCACATTAGGCACACAAATCTATAATTTCCATGAAATCTATCCAATGTGTAATCGAAGGTGTGATCAATGAACACATCCTCTACAATCATTCATGGAAATACAGTTGAAGTCGGAAGTTTACATACACTTAGGTTGGAGTCATTAAAACGAATTTTTCAACCACTCCACAAATTTCTTGTTAGCGAACTATAGTTTTGGCAAGTCGGTTAAGACTTACTTTGTGCAAAACACAAGTCATTTTTCAAACAATTGTTTACATACAGATTATTTCACTTATAACTCACTGAATCACAATTCCAGTGGGTCAGAAGTTTACATACACTAAGTTGACTGTGCCTCTAAACAGCTTGGAAAATTCCAGAAAACGATGTCATAGTTTTAGAAGCTTCTGAAAGGCTAACTGACATCATTTGAGTCAATTGGAGGTGTACCTGTGGATGTATTTCAAGGTCTACCTTCAAACTCAGTGCCTCTTTGCTTGACACCATGGGAAAATCAAAAGAAATCAGCCAAGACCTCAGAAAAAAATTGCAGACCTCCACAAGTCTGTTTCATCCTTGGGAGCAATTTCCAAACGGTACCACATTCATCTGTACAAACAATAGTATGCAAGTATAAACACCATGGGACCACGCAGCCGTCATACCGCACAGGAAGGAGACGCGTTCTGTCTCCTAGAGATTTACATTTCACATTTTTAGTCATTTAGCAGACACTCTCATCCAGAGCGACTGCATACATTTTTTTGTTCCCCCGTACTGGTCCCCAGTGGGAATCGAACCCACAACCCTGATGTTGCAAACACCATGCTCTACCAACTGAGCCACACGGGATGAATGTATTTTGGTGCAAAATACATTTAATATCCGTTTTTCACCATTTCTGACATTTAATTCCCTGATTTAGGTCAGATAGGATCAGCACTTTATTTTAAGAATGTGAAATGTCAGAATAATAGCAGAGAGAATGATTTATTTCAGCTTTTATTTCTTTCATCACATTCCCAGTGGGTCAGAAGTTCACATACACTCAATTATTATTTGGTAGCATTGCCTTTAAATTGTTTAACTTGGGTAAAACATTTTGGGTAGCCTTCCACAAGCTTCCTACAATAAGTTGGGTGAATTTTGGCCCATTCCTCCTGACAGAGCTGGTGTAACTGAGTCAGGTTGTAGGCCTTTTTGCTCGCACACACTTTTTCAGTTCTGCCCACTAATTTTCTTTAGGATTGAGGTCAGGGCTTTGTGATGGCCACTCCAATACCTTGACTTTGTTGTCCTTAAGCCATTTGCCACAACTTTGGAAGTATGCTTGGAGTCATTGTCCATTTGGAAGACCCATTTGCGACCAAGCTTTAACTTCCTGACTGATGTCTTGAGATGTTGCTTCAATATATCCACATAATTTTCCTACCTCATGATGCCATCTATTTTGTGAAGTGCACCAGTCCCTCCTGCAGCAAAGCACCCCCACAACATGATGCAGCCACCCCCGTGCTTCACAGTTGAGATGGTGTTCTTCGCTTTGCAAGCGTCCCCCTTTTTCCTCCAAACATATCGATGGTCATTATGGCCAAACAGTTCTATTTTTGTTTCATCAGACCAGAGGACATTTCTCCAAGAAGTACGATCTTTGTCCCCATGTGCAGTTGCAAACCATAGTCTGGCTTTTTTATGGCGGTTTTGGAGCAGTGGCTTCTTCCTTGCTGAGCAGCCTTTCAGGTTATGTCAATATAGGTGTCACAACTTCCGCCGAAGTCGGTTCCTCTCCTTGTTCGGGCGACGTTCGGCGGTCGACATGCCACCACTTCCCTGCCACCAGTTACACTCCCCTTACAGAATCTCACAACGGCCATGGTTGCACCTGTTGATCGATTTCCTGACCGATCTCCCCCCATAACAGGGAAACACCACGATCCTGGTTGTTGTGGATCGTTTCTCTAAGTCCTGCCGTCTCCTTCCTCTGGCCGGTCTCCCTACGGCCCTACAGACTGTGGAGGCCTTGTTTACGCACGTCTTCCGGCACTACGGGGTACCTGAGGATATAGTGTCTGATCGGGGTCCCCAGTTCACGTCGAGGGTCTGGAGGGCGTTCATGGAACGTTTGGAGGTCTCGATCAGCCTTACCTCGGGTTTCCACCCCGAGAGTAATGGCCAGGTGGAGAGAGTTAACTAGGATGTGGGTAGGTTTCTGAGGTCTTACTGCCAGGACCAGCCGGGGAGTGGGCGGCATTCGTGCCCTGGGCAGAGATGGCCCAGGACTCGCTCCGCCACTCCTCCACTAACCTCTTCCCCTTCCAGTGCGTACTGGGGTACCAGCCGGTTCTGGCGCCTTGGCATCAGAGTCAGATCAAGGCTCCTGTGGTGGATGACTGGTTCAGGCGCGTGGAGGAGACATGGGACGCCGCTCATGTTCACCTTCAGTGGGCCGTGCTGCGCCAGAAAACCAGCACAGACCGTCAACGCAGTGAGGCCCCGGTGTTCGCACCGGGGCCTCACTGACCCAAAACCTGCCCCTCCGCCTGCCCTGCCGGAAGCTGGGGCCGCGGTTTGTGGGGCCATTTAAAGTCCTGAGGAGACTGAACGAGGTTAGTTACAGGTTACAACTCCCCCCGATTACCGCATTAACCCCTCGTTCCATCTGTCTCTCCTCAGGTGGCTGGCCCGCTCCAGGAGTCTGAGGAGCGGGAGGTTCCTCCACCCCCTCTGGACATCGAGGGGGCCCCGGCGTATTCCGTCCGCTCCGTACTGGAATCGAGGCGTCGGGTGAGGGGCCTTCAGTACCTCGTGGAGTGGGAGTGGTATGGTCTGGAGGAGAGATGCTGGCTTCCGGTGGAGGATGTGTTAGACCCTTCAATGCTGTGGGAGTTCCACCGTCTCCGTCCGGATCGCCCTGCACCTCGCCCTCTGGGTTGACCCCGAGCGGGCGGCGTTCGGCGGTCGACGTCACCGGTCTTCTAGCCATCGCCGATCCACCTTTAATTTTCCATTTGTTTTGTCTTGTTTTCCCACACACCTGGTTTACATTTCCCTCATTACTTGTCGTGTATTTAACCCTCTCTTCCCCCCATGTCTGTGTGTGAGATTGTTTGTTGTAAGTGCACATTTTGACTGGTGCACGACGGGTTTTGTACCCATATTTTGTATTCTGGATGCCGTTGGTTTTGATAATTAAACTGCTCTGGTTATTACCCAGTTCTGCTCTCCTGCGTCTGACTTCTCTGCCACCAGTTACGCACCACTTACAATAGGACTCGTTTAACTGTGGATATAGATACTTTTGTACCTGTTTCCTCAGGCATCTTCACATGGTCCTTTGGTGTTGTTCTGGGATAGATTTTTCACTTTTCGCACCAAAATACGTTCATCTCTAGGAGACAGAACGCGTCTCCTTCCTGTGCGGTATGACGGCTGCGTGGTCCCATGGTGTTTATACTTGCATACTATTGTTTGTACAGATGAACGTGGTACCTTCAGGCGTTTGGAAATTGCTCCCAAGGATGAAACAGACTTGTGGAAGTCTGCAATTTTTTTCTGAGGTCTTGGCTGATTTCTTTTGATTTTCCCATGGTGTCAAGCAAAGAGGCACTGAGTTTGAAGGTAGACCTTGAAATACATCCACAGGTACACCTCCAATTGACTCAAATTATGTCAATTAGCCTTTCAGAAGCTTCTAAAACTATGACATCGTTTTCTGGAATTTTCCAAGCTGTTTAGAGGCACAGTCAACTTAGTGTATGTAAACTTCTGACCCACTGGAATTGTGATTCAGTGAGTTATAAGTGAAATAATCTGTATGTAAACAATTGTTTGAAAAATGACTTGTGTTTTGCACAAAGTAAGTCCTAACCGACTTGCCAAAACTATAGTTCGCTAACAAGAAATTTGTGGAGTGGTTGAAAAACTAGTTTTAATGATTCCAACCTAAGTGTATGTAAACTTCCGACTTCAACTGTATATACAGTCACCATCAAAGTGTGGACACACCTACTCATTCAAAGGTTTTTCTTTATTTTTACTAAGTTCTACATTGTACATCCAAAACTGTAATCAGTAACGTAACTTTTGGGTTATCCAAACTCAGTTACGTAATCTGATTATATTATGTTACTTTTAGATGACTTTCCCTTTAAGAGGCATTAGAAGAAGACAAAAATGTATGTTAGAAACTGAACGACATCTATTGCAGGATAAATCAATGTTAAAGTTTACATAGCTGGCCATATATTGATGTTAAATTGTACTTTGGGTTGGTTATATAAGCCTCTTCTAACCTATCACTTTCTATTACATATAATAATATGATTCAATTATATCTTTACATTAAAAACCAAAAAAGTCTATCAGAATTCCAGTCATTCCAATAAATGTTAATCCCCTTGATTTTCAAGAATAGGACTTGGCTATATGGAAGTATAGATTAGTCAAATTGTTTTACCTGAGCATGACCCCAAAACAAAGGACTTATTAGCCAACCCTACTCTGTTGTTTATGATTTTGTTGTAATGGAGGACTGATTGGGCTCCTTGATTCGAGTTGAAAAATAAATGCTGCGCTCATGGAATGGCATGCTTTGAGCACTACTGAAAAGTGCTATTTACATGTGAAAAATGAATGCCATATGCTGCATTTGCTATAGGACTATTGTTTACCTTTTTGTTGGTGACACTTTGATATCTTGATAATATGCAGCTGTTAAAAGGGCATATCCACAGATGAAACAATAACAAAATGGCCGCCCCGCCTCTGTTTTGGTAAAAAGCTGAGGGATGGGCCTAGAGAAATGTAACCACTCTCAGATTGATAGACAGAGATATAGATGCAAGGACTGACCATCCATAACATCTACAACAACTACAATCCGTAAGGCATAAATAGCAAAATGAGATAGCAGCAGTGTGATTCACATCAATGCGCTATGTAGATATCAATAATATGTAGACTACACCACTGTTGTCATCCTTACATCCAAGCATTTATTCAAATAGAATAATCTTTGGATGCCAACAGCAGTCGCACCTTTGGAAGACATAGCTTGGACTGTAGCCTACAAAAGCCTATTCCTGCTCTTTTCCCGCTATCCATCAAACACATTTGGTGTGCCATCGTAGTGGTCTCTGACTTGTGGTCAGACTTGCTCAGGTGGAACAAACTTAAACCTTTTTTCAACGCTGAGTTGAATGTCATGAGTAAACAAAGAAGTGTCAAAGAATTTAAAAGTAATCCTCAAAGCAATTGTCTAGTTTTTCAAAAGTATCTGGAATCTGATTACAATATTCTTGTTGGTAATGTAACGGATTACAGTTATCGGATTTTTATAATCCCTTACACCAACCCTGGTAGTAACGGCAGGTAGCCTAGTGGTTGGACCGTTGGACTAGTAGCTGAAAGGTGACAAGATCGAATCCCCTGAAGGTGGCAAGATCTAGTCCTTCTGCCCCAGAACAAGGCAGTTAACCCATTGTTCCTAGGCTGTCTTTGAAAATAAGAATTTGTTCTTAACTGATTTGCCTAGTAAAATTAAAAAAGTGTTAAACAAATCAAAATGTAGTTAATATTTTAGATTCTTCAAAGTAGCCACCCTTTGCCTTGATGACAGCTTTGCACACGCTTGGCATTTTCTCATCCAGATTCATGTGGAAAGCTTTTCCAACAGCCCTGAAGGAGTTCCTACATAGGCTGAGCACTTGTTGGCTGCTTTTCCTTCACTCTGCGGTCCAACTCATCCCAAACCATCTCAATTGGGTTGAGGTCGGGTGATTATGGAGGCCAGGTCATCTGATGCAGCACTCCATCACTCACCTTCTTGGTCAAATAGCCCTTACACAGCCTGGAGGTGAGTTGAGTCATTGTCCTGTTGAAAAACAAATGATAGTCCCACTAAGTGCAAACCAGATGGGATGGCGTATTGCTGCAGAATGCTGTGGTAGCCATTCTGGTTAAGTGTGCCTTGAATTCTAAATAAATCACTGACAGTGTCACCAGCACAGCACCCCCACACCATCACACCTCCCCATCCATGCTTCACGGTGGGAAACACACATGTAGAGATCATCCGGTCACCTACTCTGCATCTCACAAAGACGTGGCGGTTGGAACCAACAATCGCAAATTTGGACTCATCAGACCAAAGGACAGATTTCCACCAGTCTAATGTCCATTGCTTGTGTTTCTTCATCCACATCACAGTGAATGTCCTCATTGACCATGCACCACGGGAAAAACCTTTTGGAATGACGAATCCAAGCTTGACATTGGTAGAACGGCCTTATTGAAGAGCTCAGTGACTTTCAACATGGCAATGTCATAGGATGCCACCTTTCCAACAAGTCAGTTTGTCAAATTTCTGCCCTGCTAGAGCTGCCTGGTCAACTGTAAGTGCTGTTATTGTGAAGTGGAAACGTCTAGGAGCAACAACAGCTCAGCCGCAAAGTGGTAGGCCACACAAGCTCACAGTACGGGACCGCCGAGTGCTGAAGCGCGTAGCACGTCTGTCCTCAGTTCCAAACTGCCTCTGCAAGCAATGTCAGCACAAATACTGTTCGTCGGGAGCTTCATGAAATGTGTTTCCATGACTGAGCAACCGCACACAAGCCTAAGACCACTGGCTGGAGTGGTGTAAAGCTCACCGCCATTGGACTCTGTAGCAGTGGAAATGCGTTCTCTGAAGTGATGAATCACTCTTCACCATCTGGGTTTGGCGGATGCCAGGAGACGCTACCTCAACCCCATCAAACACCTTTGGGATGAATTGGAACAACGACTGCGAGCCAGTCCTAATTGGCCAACCTCACTAATGCTCTTGTGGCTGTATGGAAGCAAGTCCCCGCAGCAGTGTTCCAACATCTAGACGAAAGCATTCCCAGAAGAGTGGAGGCTGTTATTGCAGCCAAGGGGGGACCAACTCCATATTAATACCCATGATTTTGGAATGAGATGTTCGACGAGCTGGTGTCCATACTTTTGGTCATATAGTGTAGGTGACCCCTTCACCTTGACAGGCCTGCGCAATTTTATTGAGAACCACAATGAGATATGCATCGATGTAGGATCCAAGTAATGGCTTACATCCTACCACACTGTCTTCAGAGATAGCTGGTCACATGGAGATGTTTCCCCCACGTTGTCTAGGCACTTGGACGGTCACCTGTTGGCCAATGTGGTTCCACCCAGGTTGAAGCCGGCTTCACCAATAAAGATATGCTTGTTATGGTTCACAGCAGCATCAAGCACCATCACCCTCTAAAAACACAGCCACAGCTACCACCATAGGGTCTTCTGACAATTCTGAGGGTAGAGGAGAGTATACTGTCAATAGATCATACTGTAAGAATACTGTAACATGTTTTGTGAATCAACATGCATTACAATATGTCATTAACTGTAAATGTAATGTTAAAGCATAGTGCATATCCTACAGACTTAACGGTTTTCTTGATGAAATGTTCTCATGATCGAATTGACAGTTGATATTTTCAGATTGGGGTAAACTAATCAGGCAGCCTCTGCCATGGTAAGGCCTCTTTTTACCACATGGTCAACGACGATGGACCGGACTTCCTTAGACACAACAGTTCCCTGCCATCTGCCTCCCTCTCTCTGATGTCCACCTCTTTGACGGAGCCTATGCCCACCTCTTTGACCTCTGACGGAGCCCATGCCCGCCTCTTTGACCTCTTTGATGGGGCCCATGCCCACCTCTCTGACGGGCCCTTGTATAGGAGCTCTTTGATTTATTCCTCTCCCTTGCTGTGTATCCTGCACCATGTTGAAAGAAATTGCAAGTGTTCACACACCATCTTTTATATGGTGACCAATTGTGCGTACCACTATGTGAAATCAATTAGGAATAACAAGTAGTCATTTTGTATGATTATCATGTATCATGCATGTAATTTTATTTCTGTACTTCTCAAAATCCATATATAGTAGACCAACCAGTTTAAAATCTATTGGTTTACCAAGCAGTTAAGTGATTAACATTAAGCTCAGTTGGATTAAGTGATTGTCAAATATATTTAAACAAATGAGAAGTATTGTGAGTATTGCACTGTAAGGCAATTACTTTATATGAAAGGTATTTGTAGATGAAACACTGATTAGGTTTGGTGAACAACTCCAACACCGCCAAACGACTCCAACACCATCATTAAGTTTGCTGATGACACAACAGTGGTACAGTGGGCCTGATCACTGACAACGATGAGACAGACTATAAGGAGGAGGTCAGAGACCTGACCGTGTGGTGCAAGGACAACAACCTCTCCCTCAACATGATCAAGACAAAGAAGATGATTGTGGACTACAGGAAAAGTAGGCCCGAGCACGCCCCCATTCTCATCGACGGGGCTGTAGAAGAGCAGGTTGAGAGCTTCAAGTTCCTTGGCGTCCACATCACCAACAAACTAACATGGTCCAAGCACACCAAGACGGTCCCGTGTGGTTCAGTTGGTAGAGCATGGTGTTTGCAATGCCAGGGTTGTGGGTTCGATTCCCACGGGGGACTAGTACGGGGGGAAAAAAATGTATGAAATGTATGCATTCACTACTGTAAGTCGCTCTGGATAAGAGCGTCTGCTCAATGACTAAAATGTAGTGAAGAGTGACAAAACCTATTCCCCCTCAGGAGACTGAAAAGATTTGGCATGGGTCCTCAGATCCTCAAAAGGTTTTACAGCTGCACCATCGAGAGCATCCTGACGGGTTGCATCACTGCCTGGTATGGCAACTGCTCGAACTCCGGCCGCAAGGCACTAGAGAGGATAGTGCATACGGCCCAGTACATCACCGTTGCCAAGCTTCCTGCCCTCCAGGACCTCTATACCAGGCGGTGTCAGAGGAAGGCCCTAAAAATTGTCAAAGACTCCAGCCACCCTAGTCATAGACTGTTCTCTCTGCTACCGCACGGCAAGTGGTACGGGAGCGCCAAGTCTAGGTCCAAGAGGCTTCTAAACAGCTTCTACCCCCAAGCCATAAGACTCCTGACTCCTGAACAGCTAATCAAATGGCTACCCAGGCTATTTGCATTAACCCCCCCCCCCAAGCAGATTTATTTACTGCTGCTCTTTAGTTATTTGTTATTCTTATCTCTTACTTTTTTAGGGATTTTCTTAAAACTGCATTGTTGGTTAAGGGCTTATAAGTAAGCATTTCACTGTAAGGTCTACACCTGTTGTATTCGGCGCATGTGACAAATACAACTTGATTTGAAAAAGTTACTGTGTGATGTACAGCCTTTTTGATGATCTATTTTGAGATTTGTACTAAGAGTTGTGAAATTCTACCACATACTTGTGAAAATAGTACCAAAGCGATTAAACAAAACTGTAAGATAACTTGGTGAGACAACCACAGAGCACAGTCAAATATACAAGATACAAACATACCATTCCATCTGAACAATGGACATATAGCATTGTCATACACATTTAAAATCTATGAATAAAAAATCTGAGAACAGTAATATTTGCCATACTCATGAAGGTACCCATAGGCAATCGTTTCTGATGAAAAAACTCAAATGTGAAAAATGTGTGGATATAGCATTTTGGAAACAAACTCTTCAATGTTGATAAATGATTTGAATAAGTATGAGGTACCCATTGATATACTGTATATCTATTAATAAATAATAGGTAAATACCAGGTCATTTCAGAATCATCATATATAGTGCTAACCATTGCATTTCGACCAACTGCCATTGAACCCACATAAAAAAGTCCCCCAAACTTCCCGTTAACCACCGAGCCTTACCCCTGAACGGAAGCAGTTAACAGATGTGTGTGATAAGGCCTTTGATCAGTGGCATGCTTACTTTCCTACACATACCCATTTCCATGACAATCCACAACTGAAAATAAAGTTTGCAAGTCTTTTAATTTAACCTTTCTTTAACCAGGTTTGTGAGGAATTAACAATGACTACATGGCAAGACTACTGTATGTAGACCAAACTGACTGAATTGTATTCTTGGTTGTCTGTGCAACATAATATAGATTTAGCCCACTGTGCTAAAGTCTAGGCATTAGTATTGGGAGCTAATGCATGTCTTCAGGTTTCAGGTAAGCTTACTCATCACGCAAACAAATCTGTTACAGTACAAAGAATGCAAACACTTTAGCCAGAAGATATGCTTGTTTGCAATAAAATATCAATGAATACTTGCTCTCAATGATTAGTCATAGTTCTACTTGCTCTCATGATTAATCATATTCATAACTATTGACTTACATTGTAAAAGCAGTGTTTAATTCCTATGATGTTACTCAGTCTATCTGTCTCCATCTGTTTCCTGTATGATGGGAAGCTGCAGTAACAGTGGTCTCTGGTGGGAGTGTCGTCTCTGTCAGTGGTGACCCCTGTCTTGACCCATTGTACTGTACATACACACACACGTCCGCACGCACACACACTCGTGGGTTCACATACTGTATGTATGTGAATGATGTTATAGACAGTATGGACAGTATATTATTAGAAAAGGTGTGTACAGCAGTAGTTATTTAGGATGAGCCATGACTGGAATACAGTATATACATACAGTGGCTTGCGAAAGTATTCACCCCCTTGGCATTTTCCCTATTTTGTTGCCTTACAACCTGGAATTAAAATAGATTTTTGGAGGGTTTGTATCATTGGATTTACATGCCTACCACTTTGAAGATGCTAAATCTTTTTTTATTGTGAAACAAACAAGAAATAAGACAAAAAAAAACTGAAAACTTGAGCGTGCATAACTATTCACCCCCCAACTCAATAGTTTGTTGAGCCACCTTTTGCAGCAACTACAGCTGCAAGTCTCTTGCGGTATGGCACATCCAGCCACTGGGATTTTTGCCCATTCTTCAAGGCAAAACTGCTCC
This sequence comes from Salmo salar, assembly GCF_965601325.2. Classification (NCBI taxonomy): domain Eukaryota; kingdom Metazoa; phylum Chordata; class Actinopteri; order Salmoniformes; family Salmonidae; genus Salmo; species Salmo salar. The sequence goes on from NC_138306.1 coordinate 27,453,144, forward strand.
AGCTCCTTCAAGTTGGATGGGTTCCGCTGGTGTACAGTAATATTTCAGTCATACCACAGATTCTCAATTGGATTGAGGTCTGGGCTTTGACTAAGCCATTCTAAGACATTTAAATGTTTCCCCTTAAACCACTCAAGTGTTGCTTTTGCAGTATGCTTAGGGTCATTGTCCTGCTGGAAGGTGAACCTCCATCCCAGTCTCAAATCTCTGGAAGACTGAAACAGGTTTCCTTCAAGAATTTACCTGTATTTAGCGCCATCCATCATTCCTTCAATTCTGACCAGTTTCCCAGTCCCTGCTGGTGAAAAACATCCCCACAGCATGATGCTGCCACCACCGTGCTTCACTGTGGGATGTTGCTCTCGGGGTGATGAGAGGTCTTGGGTTTGTGCCAGACATAGTGTTTTCCTTGATGGCCAAAAAGCTCAATTTCAGTCTCATCTGACCAGAGTACCTTCTTCCATATGTTTGGGGAGTCTCCCACATGTCATTTGGCGAACACCAAACGTGTTTGCTTATTTTTTTCTTAAGCAATGGCTTTTTTCTGGCCACTCTTCCATAAAGCTCAGCTCTGTGGCGTGTACGGCTTAAAGTGGTTCCATGGACAGATTCTCCAATTTCCGCTGTGCAGCTTTGCAGCTCCTTCAGGGTTATCTTTGGTCTCTTTGTTACCTCTCTGATTAATGCCCTCCTTGCCTGGTCTGTGAGTTTTGGTGGGCGGCCCTCTCTTGGCAGGTTTGTTGTGGTGCCATATTCTTCCAATGTTTTAATAATGGATTTAATGGTGCTCCATGGGATGTTCAAAGTTTGGGATATTTTTTTATAACCCAACCCTGATCTGTACTTCTCCACAACTTTGTCCCTGACCTGTTTGGAGAGCTCCTTCTTCATGGTGCTGCTTGCTTGGTGGTGTTGCAGACTCTGGGGCCTTTCAGAACCTGTGTATATATACTGAGATCATGTGACAGATCATGTGACACTTAGATTGCACACAGGTGGACTTTATTTAACTGACTAATGTGACTTCTGAAGGTAATTGGTTGCACCAGATCTTATTTAGGGGCATCATAGCAAAGGGGGTGAATACATATGCACGCACCACTTTTCAGTAAAACAAATTTAAACATTTTTTAAAACAAGTTATATTTTTCATTTCACTTCACCAATTTGTACTATTTTGTGTATGTCGATTACATGAAATCCAAATAAACATCAATTTAAATTACAGCTTGTAATGCAACAAAATAGGAAAAACGCCACGGGGATGAATTTTTCAAGGCACTGCATAAAATGGGTAAAACAGTATGTAAACATTATTAAAGTGACCAGTGTTGACTGAGTATGTACATAGGGCAGTAGTCTCTAAGGTGCAGGGTAGAATACAGGGCAGGCATGATTTCATGTCGCCGGCTAGTAGTCTTAGCAGAGTTGGCGGAAGTTCTGGTTTTCAGGGGAAATGGAAGAGAGAGCCTGGGACTCAACTTCTGCTTTTGGACGTTAAAAAGGCGACACTCCTTTTTTTAAATTCTTATCAAGACCAGAATCTAGTTTCAGGTGTTTCTTTTATGCCTGGCTATATTAGGTTAGCCGGTAAGTGACAGTGTCTAAGGTTCAGGGCACGGTACTGGGCAGAGGCCGGCTAGTGATGACTATATAAGAGCCTGATCATGAACTGGAGATAGAAGCTCTTTATCAGTCTCTCTGTCCCAGTTTTGATGCACCTGTTCTCTCTCCGCCTTCTAGATGGTAGCAGGGTGAACAGGCCGTGGCTCGGGCGGCTGAGGTCCTTGATGATCTTCTTGGCCTTCCTGTGACACCGGGTGATACAGCCTGATAGAATGCTCTCGATGGTGCATCTGTAGACGTTTGTGAGAGTCTTAGAGGACAAGACAAATTTCTCCAGCCTTCTGAGGTTGAAGAGGCCCAGTTGCACCTTCTTCACCACTCTGTCAGTGTGAAGCAACCATTTTATTTCCTCAGTGATGTACACATCGAGGAACTTGTAGCTTTTGAACCTCTCCTCTGCAGCTAGTTGATGTGGATGGGTATCGGTTGGTACATGTATGTATCGGATATCTATGTATGTGTGTGTGTGTGTGTGTGTGTGTGTGTGTGTGTCTCTCTGTACGTCTCCTAGACCCAGCCACAGCCGCTCGCTACCCTGCCACACCCCGTTAAGAGCTCGGGGCAGAAAGAGAAAGAGAGGAGGAGCATGACATCATATTGGCCCGCCCATCCGGCATTCATTTAAATGTTCTATGGGCCGAATGTGTATGTATGTGTGTGCAGTTGAACAGTTTCATAGAAGCACAAAAGCAGATTCGCAGACACACCTAAACGGAGAAGTGATCTGGAGAAGCACTGATAAGGCTCAAAACCACATTGCCCTTTTAATTATTTAACAAGTCGACTTGGAGAAGTAACGTCTGGATCGATTTTAGGTAGGTATGTTTTCGTTTTGTCTGTCTGTCTTTCAGTTGTATCTGTTTCATGAGCGCACACACAAAGCAGCGTGTGTTCTTTGGCTATAGCTTATCCATCCGGCCGCGTGTAGTGCCCGATTTAACCATCTAGTTTTGTTTGATTTTCTTGAAACTACGCCGCGCTGATAAGAAGTGTTCCATTTGAGGCTATAGAAACGGAGATATTGCGAAACAGAAACTCGGGACTCATTGTTGCTTTAATTGCGCGTGTTGTTTCGCTAACGGGACAGTGAAGAAAGAAGCAGAATAGATTCAGAATAAGACCGTTGTTTCGCCAATCTGTCTACCTCCAATCAATCCAGTCGTTGTCAACTTTAGGACTTTAACCAAGGAGTGTATGGAACCTGTTGGAGAAAGTAAGATGCCCTAGACTTATTTAATTCGTATGAATCCATGTGTGTGATATATTTTTAAACTATTATACATAATATACAGATTGGTTTATAGGCTATACACATTGTCACTGAAGTGGGCTACCTACATCTTAGTTGCCTTTTTTTTTAGTTTTGAGTTGGATAGCTGAAGTCTGAGTAAACAATTGGGTATGAGATTGTATCAGTGTGTACAGCATAGACAGGCCGTGATGGATCACTCTGTTCTGCCGGTCTGGAGCACATGGTCCTAGTCTTCTGACACACTGACCTTTCCCTGTCAACCAGAGAGACATGACACTCCTGGTGTGTGTGTACCCTATGTCTTGTGACATTGATCTTTTATGCAATCAGACTTGTCCCTGTGGTCAGTTATAGCCACGTGTTCTAACGACTGATAGCTACCTTTGTCAAACTTTAACCACACTCAACCCAGACATCTCATATGTACTAGACAGAACTGTAGCATAGCCCAGTGGGTACAGGAGAGAGATTCCATCTTGGAAGGCCGTAAAGTATTATATTCTACAGATAGTAGTTGGAGTATACATAAATTCGGAACTCAGAACTAAATCTTGCTTGCAATGCCAAAAGTTTGTGTAAGTTATTGATTGGGTCAGAGAGGAAATCATTGTCTTGAGTAATTTCTCAGAACTTCACTTTCAGCAATCAACTACCAGAGAGGGGTGGAAGAGAGAGGGAGATGAAAGCTGAGTGAAAGAGAGCTACAGTACATGTAAATAAGAAATGCAGAATATGAATATGTAAATTGCACAGAGTTGAGAGAGTGAGTGGGGATGAGGGGAAAGGCCCAACACATGGTAGTCATTTAGAAGGGAGTTTACTAAACGCTTTACATCTGTTTTCTGATCTTTGAACTGCCCTTCCCTTTCTCTATCTCACTCTCTCCATCTCCTGGCCCTGCTCTTTCTCTGTTCATCATCCCCCCCCCCCCCCAAAAAAAAACCACACACACACACACTGGTAAGGGGTTCTCCATATCATCATCCCCAGTGATTATCGAGGATGTACTCTACATTACCAACTGCAGCATGCAGGAGTACCCCACAAAGAAGTTTTGCTCTCAGGTATGCTGAAATGGAGTGTGTTCATGTCTCAGGAATGTGTCCATGTCTCAGGTATTGTGAATGGACTCTGGCAGTTACAGGTGCCTTTTTCCTTTTGGACGTAATCTGATATATCCCTAAAATGCACGTGTGTGTTTAGGGTCCTCTATATACATCAGTCATTGTGTAATATCTCTGTGCAGTAGGAGTAGGACAACCATGTTCACTAGGCAGCAGACTGTTCTGAGCCCCAGACATACTGCCCATGCTGCACACTTACCTCCATGTCTCTCTCTCGCTCTCTCTTATTTAATTTCCAGTGTCCTTCTGTTTGATGTGATTTTCGATTGCATTGATGTCAGTGTGGTTAGAGGGACAATCCAAATGATTTGTATTTATGAGCAGGAAAGTCTACCGTGTTGCTTCTCTGTCTTCCTCTGTGTTTGTGTAGACTCTCTGAGTAGGAGTGCTGATCTAGGATTAGTTTCTCCTTTTAGATCATAATGAATACAATTATATGTACAGGTAGGAACCTGATCCTAGATCAGCACTCCTACTCTGAGACGCTTTGTGGATATGAGTAATATACCGGCAGACGCTACACAGAATATACAGACAGAAAGTTTAAACCAATGAATTTACATGAATACGTACACTATAACACTGTAAAAACCACAGGCTACACTGTAAATCTATTTTGACGTTATAAACTCTGCATGTGCAATGAGGGAGAAATACACTATGTGGACACGTGCTTGACGAACATCTAATTTGAAAATCATGGGCATTAATATGGAGTTGGTCCCCCTTTGCTGCTATAACAGCCTCCACTTTTCTGGGAAAGCTTTCCACTAGATGGTAGAACATTGCTGCAGGGATTTGCTTCCATTCAGCCACAAGAGCATTATTGAGGTCGGGCACTGATGTTGGGCGATTCGGCCTGGCTCGCAGTCGGTGTTCCAATTCATCCCAAAGGTGTTGATGGGGTTGATATCAGGGCTCTGTGCAGGCCAGTTAAGTTCTTCTACATCGATCTCGACAAACCATTTCTGTATGGCCCTTGCTTTGTGCACGGGGGCATTGTCAGGCTGAAACAGGAAAGGGCCTTCACCAAACTATTGCCACAAAGTTGGAAGCACAGGATCATCTAGAATGTCATTGTATGCAGTAGCGTTAAGATTTCCCTTCACTGGAACTAAGGGGCTAGCCCAAAACATGAAAAACAGCCCCATACCATTATTCTTCCTCCACCAAACTTTAGTTGGCACTATGCATTTGGGAAGGTAGTGTTCTCCTGGCATCCACCAACCCAGATTCGTCTGTCGGACTGCCAGAGGATGAAGCGTGATTCTTCTCTCCAGAGAACGTGTTTCCACTGCCGGAGAGCTTTACACCACTCCAGCCGATGCTTGGCATTACGCATGTTGATCTTAGGCTTGTGTGCGGCTGCTTGTCCATGGAAACCCATTTCATGAAGCTCCCGCCGAACAGTTCTTGTGCTGACATTGCTTGCAGAGTTTGTGTGTATACGTAGGAGTTAGACTGTCAGTGCTAATTGGCCAGCTACATAACCTATAAGCCATGATGTAATATCTCCAGCATTGATGAAATGATAGAACACAAAGGAGTTGTTTATGCCAAGCTGGCACCGATACACATTATTGCTGCGGTATTGAGGTTTTAGGGGGCATGGTCTCTCCCCTTCCCTAATCACCTGATCATAGAGCTGAGGGCTGGAGGCGGTGACACACGTGGAACATGTTTTCTCTCTTTCTCCCCTACAAATGGTGTTCAATAACACCCATAGAACAAAAGATGGGACCATAGAATGAGGCCCTTTATCTACTTCCCCAGAGTCAGATGAACTTGTAGATACCATTTTTATGTCTGTGTCCAGTAGGAACTAAGTTAGTGGTAGTTTTGCGAGCCAATGCTAACTAGCGTCAGTGCAATGACTGGAAGTCTTATGGGTATCAATCTGCTAGCCTGCTATACCCATTGACTTCCAGTCATTGTGCTAACGTTAGTTAGCAATTGTGCTAGTCAGCAACTTCCTTCAAACTGCACACAGAGACATAAAAATGGTTCATCTGACTCTGGGGAAATAGATAAAGGGCCTCTGCCAAAATCCTGAAGTATCCCTTTAATCGCAGTTTTTTAATGTTACATATTAATACACTACCTCTCTGAAAATATTTTATGGCAAGGAACGAACACAGAGCTTCTCTATGGCTCGGCATTGATTTCCCTTCATAGGGCCAGGAGCCTCAATCAGAATAAAGTACCATTACTGTACAGGCCACTCTGTATTTCACAAATTGATTTTACACACACACACACACACACACACACACACACACACACACACACACACACACACACACACACACACACAGAGAGAGAGACTAAAAGCACCCCTCCCTGCAGTAAGAGAGCTTGTTGGGTTAAAGTATACAGGAGATGGGGAGTCTGAGCTACATGAATTGGATTAAAACCTCCAAGGCTGAATCTTGACATGATCCTGTCTTATTAGTAACACACACAGACAGTCTCTGTTCAGAAGGTACATTACTGCATTACTGTAGTCTGAGGTCAGTCAAACTAAAGTCAGAGTAGGCCAACTAACTGTCCATACTTATTATAATGGGGAAGAGTTCCAGTGCCATAATTGATAAATAGCTTGTTGACAAAAGCATAGGAAAAACATTTTTGTCTGTGTATTGTGTGTTGCTATGTTACAGCTCCTGATTTGTGCTGCAATTTAGACAACACAATACAAAAGAGAACAAAGACTATGATGATAATTATTAGTGTTTTTGGGTCACCTGGTTGTTTGGTGACCCATGTGTTCAATTAATGTATGTGTGTCATTACCGTGTTTTATTACCAGTGTGGTATGTCTGTCTTTATCTGTAACGGTAGTCTGTCATGTTGCTAACGGTAGCAGTAAAAAAAAAAAAAAAAAATCCAGCAGTATGTAAACAAAAGACACCTAATCCACCCTACCGTCTTAGCTCACCACTGCCCTCAGCCAATGAGAGCGATGCAAGTGTCTGACTGTTCTAACGATGTTTGTGTGTGACTGTTGAAGTAAAGTCATTCCTCCCGGCAGTGGCGTCTGAAATACAGTGAAGAGATATATGGTTGGTCAGATATACCTTGAGCATTCCTATGTTAGCATGTGTTGGTGCCAACTGTGAGCGTGTATATCTGGCTCATAGAGCAGCCATTGTGTCAGGGGGACAGGAGAGCGGGACAGTTGTCTCCCCAAACTGCCCCCTCTACCCCAACCCCATCACTTTATTTTGTGGGGCAGGTGTCCAGGGGTGTGTGTGTGTGTGTGTGTGTGTGTGTGTGTGTGTGTGTGTGTGTGTGTGTGTATATATATGTGCTTAGATTTTCACTTGTCTGGAGGACAGGTGTTCGGTTACCCAGCCATCTGTGTCTCACTCCTCTACCATCCTCTGTTCTGAGGTGTGTGGCTACAGGCATGCTCCAGTATTAGAATAATTCTGTATAGTTCATCACATTCCTATGGCATGACTCAAACTGATGTCTCTGCCTTTTCAATGAGCTCCATTCACTCCATAATCTGCCTATCACCCTGCCTGTCACAACGTGTGTGTGTGTGATAACACAAGCCTCTGCTTTAAAGACAACTCTTAACAAAGAGGCAGGAACATGACTTCACTTTTTTTCCTCCCAGTATATCTATTTTGTGTCCAACTTGGAGAGGCTACTGCTCGTGGCTAAATACCACACTCGGTGCCTCAGAAAATCTAAATTTAACTAAGAACAGACGGTTTGTCTTCCGAGGCTTCAGAGAGACATTTTGGTTTTAATGTAGAACTGGGACCGGCGAGTTCGTTAGTTAGACTGGTTAGTTACTTAGTATGAGACAACGCTCCTATCAACAGGAAATTGTGAAAGAGCACACAGAAAGTGAAGCCATCTCTCTGTACAGTGTGCAGATTGCCGCACAGGAAGAGGTCTGGGTGTGGCACCGAGAGGGAGAGAACATCTCTCTGCAGATTGGTTTCTGTACAAAGCTAACTCAATACGCTCGTAACTGATTCAGCCCTCTTATGAGTAGGCTAATATTGAATCCATTTTATGAGCAAGTATACTATCAAATGCTGTACACTGCCCGTGTGTACCATGTAGTGAGTTATGTGCTTAGGTCATGGTTGGGAAATCCTGTTGCTGCAGTTTTCTTCCCAGGAAAGTTTGCACATGCTGCAGGTGACAAGAACTGTGTGTTTGAGAACACAGACATTCTCTGTGCCGTAGACATGATTGTTGTTGTGTGTCTCCTGGCTGGTAGCTGTAATAATCTCTCAGCATTAGGCTGACACTGATAGGATGCGTGTTGTACTTTTTCACTATTCCCTGTGGAATGATATCCGGGCTGAATAGAGTTCACAAACGTTCCATTTTGGGTGTTTCAGTATTTCTAATGTTAGAGGACTCTGACACAGATCATGACTCACACGACTCCCGCTGTCATGACTCCCGCTGCTCTATGTGGGTGTGTATCCTGAGAAACGTCTGCTTGTGTATAGGCCCCCACCCTACTTTGAAACTGAGGGGTGTTTCCCAGCAATCATTCAGGGCTGAGACCCTAGAATTCTCTGCTATTCCCGCTCTAGGACAGGAAATACAAACCAGTCCGCAGTGCCCCGAAACTCATTCTAGGTGGATGTGCTGAGTGAGAAACAACATCTGTGCTGCTCAACATCACTAGTCCACTTATCTCTTTCTCCACCACCTCCTCATCCCTCCATCCGCCTCTGTCAGTTAGAAGGCTGTATATCTCAGTTTTTTTAATCAGGGTTTTCTTCATGGCTAAGTGTGTGTGTGTGTGTGTTGGGGGGGGGGGCAGGGGGTTATATGGTAAAGCAGGCCGCCAGCTGGTCTCTCTCTAATGAGGACATCAGCACCACATGGACGAAGAGGAAGGGTTTTATAATCTTACTTTCTTTCAACCTATGACCTCGCACGAAGCAAGTGTCCCCTCCCCTCATTCTTTGAGTCTTTTGGTCCGAATCATCTCAACTTCTTCTCAACTGTCATTTTTCTTTTCTCCATCACCATGGAGACCAGTCATCACTCACACCATCATAGACACAAGGCCAACAACAGGAAGTGGATGTGTGCGTGCGTTTAGCTGTTAGTTCATGCAGTCCCAGTGAAGGACAATCCGTTCTGATGCAGTAGCCCTGTGCAGTGCCAAGACTGTCATTCAATTAACTCTAATGCAGCCTGCTAGTGTAGACTCAGTGACTCTCTCTCACACACACACACACACACACACACACACACACACACACACACACACACACACACACACACACACACACACACACACACACCTACTTTATACACGCTCACACAGTCACTCCATCCCTTCCTCCCTCTCTCTCTTACTCCTTATAAATGCAAACACAAGGGAACACCCTTGAGGAAGTACTCACTAGCATTGCTTTGAGATGTTGACAGCCTCTGATTGTAATGAATGGGCTAGTTCCGCTCTCTTTCTCTCAATGTCTCTATCTCTGTTAATTTTGACCTTTCACCCCTCTCTCCCGCCCCCTGGTTTCCCAGTGTCCCTTACACACAGCATAACATAGAGGTTGTGGGAGGGTGCAACATGGAACGAGTAAACCAGAAGATGCATACCAAGGTTTTATTCCTCTTCTCTCTGTGTATGGCAGTGTCATCTGACCATGTAGCAGTGTTTTTGTAGAGTATTAGTTCCTCTGTAGTGAGGTCGTAAGGGCTAACTGGAGAATCACACACTTGCCATCTGGTTCCTACACCTATAAACATGAAAGAGCTGCTTTAATGGGGATGCCTGGAATAGCAGGAAGTGCACTTCTAAAACGTCTTCTACACACACACTCACACTGCTGAAAGCTGTTTATTTCTTTTAGCCTAAATAATAATAGTATGGGAGTAATAATGTAATTTACTTTGTGGTTTCTTGCATCAAACATGTTCAGTCACCTCCTTGTCTGAAGGACAAGTGGATAAACAGGTTAATGTCAAGCCCTGCATATTCTTTCTTCTTCTAAAGTCTCATGGAATGTAGGCCTACATTGAACACCACACATTGGCTGCTACTGTAGGCTGAATGATAGAACAGCTATTTCCATGTGTTATGGGATGCATTTTCTCCATTGTTTTTGATGGTAGGCCACTCTGGTAGGCCTACATTATGATCAAATAGCAACAGTAGCCTACTTGGCCACTGTTAAAACTATAACTTAAAGCGAGTACAGCCTCAGTGTTCACAATAAAAGCGCCCTGGAAGTTGCACTGAATTTTCACAACTTTCAAGTTTGCGCTTAGCGGTCTGTCCCAGGCAAGAAGGGAGAGCACATGTCTCCACACTGTAAAATGGCTTCCTTCCCTTGTATCCTCTCTAAAAACACAGGTAGATTTCCAGCACTATGTTTTCATCAGGCAGGTCATGCCAGATGATTGCTCATGAAGAAAAGGAGATGGGGTGAGGAAGCCACTTTAGAATATGAGATACAGCCCGTCTGGGACTAGCCTGGGCCCTTTCAACTCCCTATGTCACTTCCTCTTCCCCTGGGGCAGAGAGGAAGTGGCACCAGGTGTGTTAAGCGAACGGATGCTTTCTCAATACCCCCAGCCTGGTTGCTCGACTACCCCCTGCTGCTCACACTAAAGGGTATTGCTTTTGATATACTCAGCAGCAACACGCATACAAAGCATATACACACACAGTACAGACGTGCATGCATGCATGCACACACACACACACAGTGTGCCCTGTTTACATGTACTGTATATCCGCCTATCACGCCTACACTAACACTCTTGCGCGCATTCACACCCACACACTCACACTTACATAGACACACCCACCACTTATGCTGCTGCCATACTGTTTACTATTATTATTAGGGGTCAAAGTGTTGGAGAAGAAAGTAAAAGTGCAATATGTGCCATGTAAAAAAGCTAACGTTTAAGTTCCTTGCTCAGAACATGAGAACATATGAAAGCTGGTGGTTCCTTTTAACATGAGTCTTCAATATTCCCAGGTAAGAAGTTTTAGGTTGTAGTTATAGGACTTATAGGACTATTTCTCTCTATACCATTTGTATTTCATATACCTTTGACTATTGGATGTTCTTATAGGCACTTTAGTATTGCCAGTGTAACAGTATAGCTTCCGTCTCTCTCCTCGCCCCTAACTGGGCTCGAACCAGGAACACATCGACAACAGCCACCCTCGAAGCATCGTTGCCCATCGCTTCACAAAAGCTGCGACCCTTGCAGAGCAAGGGGAACAACTACTTCAAGGTCTCAGAGCAAGTGACGTCACCGATTGAAACGCTATTAGCGCACACCCCGCTAACTAGCTAACCATTTCACATCGGTTACACCAGCCTAATCTTGGGAGTTGATAGGCTTGAAGTCATAAACAGCTCAATGCTTGAAGCACAGCGGAGAGCTGCTGGCAAACGCCCGAAAGTGCTGTTTGAATGAATGCTTACGAGCCTGCTGCTGACTGAGCGATGGTAGGCAGTCTGCTATATCAAATCATAGACTTAATTATAACATATTAACACACAGAAATACGAGCTTTGGTCATTAATATGGTCGACTCCGGAAACTCATTTAGAAAACAAAACGTTTATTCTTTCAGTCAAATACGGAACCGTTTCGTATTTTATCGAACCCTAAGTCTAAATATTGCTGTTACATTGTACAACCTTCAATGTTATGTCATAATTATGTACAATTCTGGCAAATTAATTACGGTCTTTGTTAGGAATAAATGGACTTCACACAGTTCGCAACGAGCCAGGCGGCACAAACTGCTGCATATACCCTGACTGCTTGCACGGAACGCAAGAGAAGTGACACAGTTTCCCTAGTTATAAGAAATTCATGTTAGCAGGCAATATTAACTAAATATGCAGGTTTAAAAATATATACTTGTGTATTGATTTTAAAGAAAGTCATTGATGTTTATGGTTAGGTACACAGGTGCAACGACAGTGCTTTTTTTTGCGAATGCGCTTCTTAAATCATCACCCGTTTTGGCGAAGTAGGCTGTGATTCGATGAGAAATTAACAGGCACCGCATCGATTATATGTAACGCAGGACACGCTAGATAAACTAGTAATATCGTTAACTAGTGATTATGTTAAGATTGATTGTTTTTTTATAAGATAAGTTTAATGCTAGCTAGCAACTTACCTTGGCTTCTTGCTGCCCTCGCGTAACAGGTAGTCAGCCTGCCACACAGGCTCCTCGTGGAGTGCAATGTAAGGCAGGTGGTTAGAGCGTTGGACTAGTAACCGTAAGGTTGCAAAAACGAATCCCCGAGCTGACAAGGTAAAAATCTGTCGTTCTGCCCCTGAACAAGGCAGTTCCTAGGCCGTCATTGAAAATAAGAATGTGTTCTTAACTGACTTGCCTAGTTAAATAAAGGTGTAAAAAAAAAAATACAAAAATGTCAGCCATGATCGGTGTCCAAAAATACCGATTGTTATGAAAACTTGAAATCGGCCCTAATTAATTGGCCATTCCCATTTAATTGGTCGACATCTAATTATTATTGTTATTTATCATGCTTTCAGTCACTTTCTCCTAATCCCTGCCTACATGTAGATATCTACCCCAATACTCCTGTATTCCTGCACAGTGTACATTTGGTACTGGCACTGACCATGTATATAGCTTCCTCTCTTATTTCTCGTGTTTTTTTATTAGTTGTACTTTTTTTTATATTGAATACTACACTGTTGAGTAGGGCTTGCAAGTTAAGCATTTCACTGTGCATGTGACCGAAAACTTGAACACAGACACTCACTGCATATTGCCTTCATGTGAAATACATAGGGGTAATGTTTGATTTATGACTACCAAACATTTTTACCCCCACAGGGTGTAAATCACAATAGATGTTTTATGTCTCCCATAATGAGATCTAAATTACGTCTTCATGTTTTCCATTATCTACTGTTCCTCTCTGAAAACATGCAAATGTGCAGTACATCTGGCCCTCATCGGAGAAAAAGATCACTCAAAACATGTGGGAGACATTTTTTTTTTTTATCCACCTCTTTGTTATGTAACTGGCTCTTTGTTCGTCTCTGGGATATGAGGCAGCGGCGACCTCTAATGTTGAGATACAAACATTACAGCTCTCCTCAGTGGCCTCCTTCACCAACCGCCCCTAGTGAGTGAGAATGACTATCATAATCAATAAGTTTAGATGGCTGGTAAGTTAGCTGGCCGTTAGACTAACTTACCAATCTAAAAATTGTTAGCTGACATTGCTAATTGAGTGACTGACAACGAGAGAAACTACTGATGCACAACCACAGTTCTAAATCACACCTTGTGTATTCTACTATTCTAACTGTCAACAGTAAGTTGAGAACCAGCTCCATGCTCGCTGTTTCCCAGTGTTGATGTTAAGACTCTCTCGTTGTTGTATCTTCAACACATAGGTCTACATGCAGACTAAAAATGCAATTAATAAAGTTTAATAAAGTATGTAGTCTAGCAGGCCTATGTCTCAGATGACATGTTTTGGGCCCTGTAGCCTATGCTGCACGATGATGATGAAATCATGAGAATACTTCTTATGTCATAGGCTATGAAATCTTACCACTACCTAAGTAATCTACACACAGTTATAAAATCCAATTTTGGTGTTTTTGGCTTTCTTACAAAAGCCATTCATAAATGCACCTATTCTTGGAATGTGGTAATTACACTCCTGGCTGACCTTTAAACTCTGAGAAAGAGACTAGCTTTGTCATTAAAGTTATTTACCATTGTAAACAGTTTCCAGGTCAATAGTTAAAATATGAACTGTGTGTGCGTGAGGGGACGCCGTGTACAGTATGTTGTGGGCTGCTCTTAGGTAATAGCGCATTTCATCAAAGTTCATTCCAACCAGCCGCTTCGCTCTAACCTCAGTAGGACAGCTGCTCGCACAGGGAACACAGCAGTAGTGCATCTCTCCTCCCCTGTCTACTGTTCAAATTAAGCTATTTAAGTGGGAAGTCTGTTAGCTTATTCTGAATTTAAATCAACAGTTGAGATGGCTACTATGCGTAGAATACCAGTCTTCCCTCACCTACTGCAGAGTAAATTGGAGAACGTTTGTTAGATTTACCGTTGTTTGTCTAGATAATTTGACGCATTTTAACCAGTCTTATTATGCTTAAATGTGTTACCGGTTAAAGTGTTCCTTTTTATAATGAAGGACAAGGGGTGGGATTTTTGCATATGCAGTGTGTGTTTTGTTATTGTTATTCAGACTGTCGTGATAACTCTTTTTATATGGTTATCATGCGAAGTACAATAAGAAGATTTGGTATGATAATGTGGAATTGTCTCCAGGGAGAAATGGTCTTCAATAAACATGCTGTATATATTATCCATACATTTTACATTGATTTGGTGGCTGCAGGAAATTGTACTCAGATCTATATAGATGATCAAATCTATGTAGGACTAATGGAAATGTGTAAGCTTATATTTGGATATTCAAATCATTTTGTGAGAAATTAGAATATGTAATGGGAGTACTCCCTATTTGAGTTGATATCTGATTAGCTTAGGGACTGTATTGTATGTCTGTAATGAAGTAATTCCATCTCTGGATGGTATTTTAAATGTAGTATATCCATATAAAGGTGATATTTTGATGAATATAGGCTTGTTGTTGCCAGCAGTATCTGTGAGACCTGTGAGCAGCGCCAGCTCTAGCCTTTTGGGGGACCTAAGCTAGATTTGGTTGGGGGGCCCCTCACCTTGTGGCACAACATTTTAGTGGCCCCCTTTTTGACAGGAGTGAATCATTTTTGTTTTAAAGCATATTTTCTTTAATTCTACACATTTTCTAATGACTTATGCCATGATAATAATATATCTGCATGAGAATGACTATCAAAGTCAATGGGGTCCCCCTGGGGGTCAGGGCCCCTTGGCATGTGCCCTATCTGCCCCGTCGATATTCTGCAATAAGGAACAGCTTATGTCACTTATGCTTGGAACCAGCCCTGCCTGTGAGAGTCTTGAGACAGATGTTTGCCCCATTCTGGAGAATAGAACATTCCTCTAGTGGAATGGAATGATTATGTAACTCCAGACTCTCACTAGTGGGGGTCGTAATGTCTGGGTGCATTAAACAGATGGATGTCTCGATAGCATGCAGAGCTGAAGCCTGATTTTGACATGGTAGTGTTTGTGTGAAAGAGAGCTGGTATAGTTGACCATTAGTGTGTAAATGAATCCATGAATTGAGATGTATAATAAATGACTATAACATATTGAATCCTGTCTTCTCCCCTCGTCAGATCGGTGTGTGGACCCAGGTCTGTCTCTGTCTCGGGGCAGGAGTGTGATGGCTGAGCCGGACTATCTGGAGGGGGACTGTGAGGAGATGATCAAACCCAAGAAGCTGTTGAACCCAGTCAAGGGCTCCAGAAACCACCAGGACCTCCATCGAGAACTCATGATGAACCAGAAGATGTAAGGGGACTGGGGACAACACTGGGGCAACACACACTTCTCTTTCTTCTCCTGTTTCTACATCATTTTATTTCCCAGTTGTCTATACCCTGATCCTCGTCTTAATCGAGAGGGGAAACTGTAACGTTTCTATTCATACAACACCAGTTTATGGGTGTGCCACAGGGTTCAATTCTCAGGCCGACTCTCTTCTCTGTATACATCAATGATGTTGCTCTTGCTGCTGGTGATTCTCTGATCCAGCTCTACGCAGACGACACCATTCTGTATACTTCTTGCCCCTCTTGGGACACTGTGTTAACTAACCTCCAGACGAGCTTCAATGCCGTACAACTCTCCTTCCGTGGCCTCCAACTGCTCTTAAACGCAAGTAAAACTAAATGCATGCTATTCAATCGATCACTGCCCGCACCTGCTCGCCTGTCCAGCATCACTACTCTGGACGGCTCTGACTTAGAATACGTGGACAACTACAAATACCTGGGTGTCTGGTTAGACTGTAAACTCTCCTTCCAGACTCACATTAAGCATCTCCAATCCAAAATTCAATCTATAATCGGCGTCCTATATCGCAACAAAGCATCCTTCACTCATGCTGCCAAACATACCCTCGTAAAACTGACCATCCTACCAATCCTCAACTTCGGTGATGTCATCTATAAAATAGCCTCCAACACTCTACTCAACAAACTGGATGCAGTCTATCAGTGCAATCTGTTTTGTCACCAAAGCCCCATACACTACCCACCACTGCGACCTGTACGCTCTCGTTGGTTGGCCCTCGCTTCATACTCGTCGCCAAACCCACTGGCTACAGGTTATCTACAAGCCTCTGCTAGGTAAAGCCCCGCCTTATCGCAGCTCACTGGTCACCATAGCAGCACCCACTCGTAGCACGCGCTCCAGCAGGTATATCTCACTGGTCACCCCCAAAGCCAATTCCTCCTTTGGTCGTCTTTCCTTCCGGTTCTCTGCTGCCAATGACTGGAACGAACTGCACAAATCTCTGAAGCTGGAGACTCATATCTCCCTCACTAGCTTTAAGCACCAGCTGTCAGAGCAGATCACTGCACCTGTACAAAGCCCATCTGTAAGCGGCCCATCTATCTATCTATCTACCTACCTCATCCCCATACTGTATTTATTTATCTATTTATTTATCTTGCTCCTTTGCTCCCCAGTATCTCGACTTGCAAATTCATCTTCTGCACATCTACCGTTCCCGTGTTTAATTGCTACATTGTAATTACTTCACCACATGGCCTATTTATTGCCTTAACTTACCTAATTTGCACTCACTGTATATAGACTTTTTGTTTTCTTTTGTTCTACTGTATTATTGACTGTATGTTTTGTTTATTCCATGTGTAACTCTGTGTTGTATGTGTCGAATTGCTATGCTTTATCTTGGCCAGGTCGCAGTTGCAAATGAGAACTTGTTCTCAACTAGCCTACCTGGTTAAATTAAGGTGAAATAAATAAATCATCTTCCTTTGACTGACCCACCCAGGGCAGATCACTGTGTTGTGGTCGAAATAAATCCTGGCTCAGACCGTGGATGGATGAGATCCAAGCCATTCATGAGGTTGACATGAACAGTATATAACCCTGGCGTTCAACGCTGCACACACTTTATTGATCTATCAAAGGTTTATCCTTGCCTACTGTTTGATTGTGTTGATTGCCATCTATTGGTGAGGGTTGAGTCAGCTGATCCTGAATCTGTTGTTAGAAATGTGTGACTGTGCTAATGCAGCGTGTTGCTATGCTATGACAGTGTGTATTGGGGATACCCCCGTGGGAGATGCATAACAGTACTGCTATGTAAACCTTAATGCATGAAACTTTTAATAAGAGTTATTATATAAAACTTTGAGTTCCTTCTACTGTCTCAGAATTATTACATAACAACCTGTACTTACTGCATGCAAAGGTTCCTACTGCCCCAATATTATTATAGCAGTACAATCACACAGCCATCTTTTTTACAATCTATAACTTATGTTTCCAGTGAACAGTTCTGCACTGGGTGGGTGGGTAAAATAAATGGATGCGTCTTAGTGAATTGAGAAAAATATTTTGGGCTGAATGGTTTTGTAATACCTTGAGTTGCCACTTGGGAAAATGTAAGTTACAGAATGGACCGTGGCTGCAATTCACACTGGTTATGCTCGTGTGCTTGCATGCATGCTTGTGTGTGGCTTTGATTCACAGCATCAGTGCTGAGGCTCAAAGGGTGTCTTTTTTTTAAATTGTTATTTTTTTTATTTTTTCCTCTCACTCTGAATGGACAGATGCTCAAAGCCTTGTTGCTATGTTATATATAAACACATAGTGTGTACTGTTGACAGCTGTTACATCACTGTGTCCGGCCTGTTAGCACGCTTCACAGAACCAGGTGCATTATGGACATGAACACAGAGCTCTGGAGTATGAAGGGAGGGAAGAAAGGACAGAAGGGAAAGGGTGATGTTTTTCAATGTTGGTTTTTGTACTGTATAGCGTCTCTTTATTTAGATCTTAAAGCCTAGAGATGTTTTGACTGGGTTTTAGTATTGTCTGTGGAGATGAGGATCTAGAGGAAAGTTGGGAGACAGGAGGAGGATGGAGAGAAGTGTTTTGGTTTAAAGTGGATTAGTCATGGTGGTGGTGGTGGTGATGATGATGATGATGATGAGAGCCAGGGATGGTAAGGAACGTTATGTAAAGAGGATTAGGGAAAGGGGGATAGCTAGTCAGCTGCACAACTGAATGCATTCAACTGAAATGTGTCTTCCGCATTTAACCCAACCCCTTTGAATCAGAGCGGTGCGGGGAGCTGCCTTAATCGACGTCCACGTCATCAGAGCCTGGGGAGTAGTTCTTTTTGGGGGTTAACTGCCTTGCTCACGGATAGAACGGCAGATTATTACACATTGCCGGCTCAGGGATTTGAACCAGCGACTGTTCGGTTACTGGCCCAACACTCTTAACCAGTATGCTACATCATCCCCCTCAGTCTCTTACTCTTCCCTAACTACCTATGTTCTAACTGTAACACAAACACACTATTATGCAGCAGTTACTTATTAGATAACTAGCTGACTACAGGGGTGGTTGGAGTCTGTGATTATGTAATGGCAGTAGGCAGAGACATTTTGAAATCATAAAACCCCCAACTCAACACAGGTGTGTAACAACAAAATGGAAATGCCTATTTCATCAGTGTCATGTCTATCAGTAAGGGGACTGCTCAAGTCACTTCTCAGAATTTGGTGTAAAAGAAAGGGAGAGCTATATTATGAAAGAGGATGTTTGTACTAACAGCTCCTGTGATTGGTTGTTTCTCCTAGGGGCCTGGCGCCCCAGAACAAGCCAGAGCTCCAGAAGGTTCTGGAGCTGAGGAAGAGGGAGCAGGTTCTCAAGGCCCAGAGGGAGGAGCAGGAGGCCCACACCAAGATGAGCGACCTGGAGATAGAATTAATGAAGAGACAACAGAAACTAGAACAGGTAAACACACATGCCTCCCACACACACACACACACACACACACTGTGATACTTACACACACCCAACACTGTAAACCTACAGGTAACTGCCAACATAATGGAAACACTTGAGTAAATGAGGGATACAACGTATATTGAAAGCAGGTTATTCCACAAAGGTGTGATTCCTGAGTTAATTAAAGGGCCAATGCAGTCATTTTTATCTGGGTAACAAATATACTGTGATTTAAAAAAATATATATTTAACCATTTTAATTGAAAATAACAGCTTCTTAGCAAAGAGCAATTTCTCATGCAAGATTTTGGTTAGCACTGTCTGGGAGTGGTCTGAGTGGGAAAGGGAAAACTAGCTATTATTGGCAGAGAGGTTTGGAATTATCTTATTGGTCTATTAACTAATTTACCGCCTGGTGACATCACCAGGCAGGCAACTCCATCCCAGCAAAACAGGCTGAAATTTCAAGTGGTCTTTTCAAGCAGCTCTTACACTAAAAGGGCATTATCATAATTTTCACAGTATTATTCCAACCTCATGGTGTGGAAATATATATAAAACAGTAAAATCACATTTGCCTGCACTGTGCAATTAAAATCCCATCAGGCTTAGGGTAATGTATAAAAATACTGGGCAGGCCATTATTTTGGCTGTCATGGCTATGCCCCCATAGTATGACAATGCCCCCATCCACAGGGCACGAGTGGTCACTAAATGGTTTGTTGAGCATGTAAACCATGTACCTGGGTCGTCTCAGTCTCCAGATCTCAACCTAATTGTACACTTATTGGAGATTTCTGGAGCCGCGCCTGATACAGCGTTTTCCACCACCATCAATAAAACACAAAATTATAGAATTCCTTGTGGAAGAATGGTGTTGAATCCCTCCAATAGAGTTCCAGACACTTGTAGAATCTATTCCTATTAGGCTTGGGCAATATACTGTATACCGGGGTATTTTGAAATACCGAGGGTATGATTTTCAATACCGTTCAAATATATATTATTTTATTTTTGGGGAGGTTGGGGGTGCATGATACGCCACTGCTTAAAACTATAAATTAAGTATAACTATAAGAAATCTAAGATGTCAAATAAATGATATCCAGGTCAGGGCTCCAGCTATGCATTTGGTTTGCTAACTTACTAGCTAAGTGGTTACAGAAGATGCATTCAATCCCCTCCTCGATCAAGATCCCTGTTGCCTAACTAGTTTTGTCCATCAAAAAAGTGTAATCTAAAACCAAAATGAAAGAGCGCACCCTTGTGCACATTCAGTAATACCCTATACGCCGGTATGGTACAGAGACGGTATCCAGATTTTTTTTATCACCTAACCCTAATGCCAAGGTGTATTGAAGCTGTTCTGACTCATGGTGGCCCAATGCCTTATGAAGACAATTTATGACGGAGTGTGAGAAATCAAATCAAAGTTTATTGGTCTCGTACACAGATTTGCAGGTGTTATGGCAGGTGAAGCAAAATGGGTATGTTACAGCTCCAACAGTGCAGTAGAATGTCTCGTAAATACAATACAAATAATACAAAAATCTAAACAAGAAATAACAATCCAAGTAGATATATTTGTGAACATGTAAGAATAGAGAACATAAATATGTGGTACGTATAGACGGTATATAGTTTGGAAAATAAAATGGTATGTACAGTAGTAGGTATATTAGGATGAGCTACATTGAGAATACAGTGTATTCAGACTGACTTTTTCCACATTTTGTTATGTTACAGCCTTAATCTAAAATTAAATAAAAACAAATCCTCATAAATCTACACATAACACACCATAATGACAAAGCAAATGTATTACTAATAAAAAACAGACCCTTTGCTATGAGACTCGCAATTTAGCTCCGGTACATCCTGTTTCCATTGATTAGCCTTAAGATGTTTCTACAACTTGGAGTCCACATGGTCAATTAAATTGATTGGACATAATTTGGAAAGGCACACAACTGTCTATATAAGATCCCACAGTTGACAGTGCATGTCATAGCAAAAACCAAGCCATGGGGTCGAAGGAATTATCCATAGAGCTCTGATAAAGGATTGTGTCGAGGCACAGATCTGGGGAAGGGTACCAAAAAATGTATGCAGCATTAAAGGTCCCCAAGAACACAGTGGCCTCAATCATTCTTAAATTGAAGAAGTTTGGAACCCCCAAGACTCTTCCTAGAACTGGCTGCCCAGCCAAACTGAGCAATCAGGGGAGAAGGGCCTTGGTCAGGGAGGTAACTAAGAACCCGATGGTCACTCTGAGAGAGCTCCAGAGTTCCTCTGTGGAATCTTCCAGAAGGACAACGATCTCTGCAGCACTCCACCAATCAAGCCTTTATGGTAGTGGCCTGATGGGAGCCACTCCTCAGTAAAAGGCACATGACAGCCCCCTTGGAGTTTACCAAAAGGCACCTAAAGGACTCTGACCATGAGAAACAAGATTCTCTGGTCTGAAGAAACCAAGATTGAACTCTTTGGCCTGAATGCCAAGCGTCAAGGCTTCAGGAAAATTGCCACCATCCCTACAGTGAAGCATGGTGGTGGCAGCATCATGCTGTAGGGATGTTTTTCAGCGGCAGGGACTGGGAGACTAGTCAGGATCGAGGGAAAGATGAACGGAGCAAAGTACAGAGATATCCTTGATGAAAACCTGCTCCAAAGCGCTCAGGACCTCAGACTGGGACGACGGTTCACCTTCCAACAAGACAACGACCCTAAGCACACAGCCAAGACAATGTAGGACTGGCTTCGGGACAAGTGTTCTTGAGTGGCCCAGCCAGAGCCCAGACTTGAACCCGATCGAACATCTCTAGAGAGACCTGAAAATAGGGGTGCAGCGACGCTCCCCATCCAACCTGACAGAGCTCAAGAGGATCTGCACAGAAGAATGGGAGAAACTCCTCAGATTATAGGTGTGCCAAGCTTGTAGAGTCATTCCCAAGAAGACTCGAGGCTGTAATCGCTGCCAAAGGTGCTTTAACAAAGTACTGAGTAAAGGGCCTGAATACTTATAATAAAAAAATGAAATCATATTTATTGCAAAAATGTCTAAATCCCTGTTTTTGCTGGGTGAGCCATGTGAGTGAGAGGTGCTTCGGAGCACGCAGACGGGACAAAGGATTTATAATTATTATATTCAGCCCAAGAGCACAACGGCCACTGGCCACAGAAGGCATGGACTTTTTTAGGAGGCATTACGGCCACACCAAGGGGATGCTGCCGGGAAATTTGAGGCATTACCAAGTACTTGTCAAATTGTGAATGAGAGACTGATGAAGTGTGTGCAGCCTGCGCAAAAAAAAGTTGCATTAGTTGCATCATGCAGCCTTGTACAAATCAAAACATATAGCCCAACATTTGTATCACAACTAAAGTTACATTAATAACTCTAAATTAAGCATATATGAGGACATGTTTCTTTGTTAACCGCTCAACACAGAGTAGCCGAATGTATGCACTCCCTCAATCGTATGGAGAAGATATCTTTTCTATTTTTTCCAGCTATGTTCAATTGTGTTCTTGGTACTGTTTGTTTCTAAATAGAGTAAAAACTCACCAACGACTAGTAAAGCTCAAACCAAGTTTATTTACCCAATGGGTCAAACAGCTGAAAGACTAAGACATGTTTCCACCAGCACAAGTGTATATATATACTCCAATTTGGGTGATGTATCCTCCTTCCCTCTAAACATTACATCTTTATTGCTAGGCAGGAATTTAAGTGATGTGGACAATAAACATCTCTCCACCCTTATCAGTGACTGCAACCATGTGATTGCCTTTCCTTTACTCAGTACATTCCAAGCTTAATTGCCTCCACCAAACACATTCCTCCTACAGATAACCATTAACTTCTGGTGTAGAAACCAGACTATAGCACTCCTCATTTCCATAGGATACCTGATAATTAAAAATGTTTCAAGTTTAGGAGTCAGAACCCATCAATACTATAAAATTACATAAAATAATGCCACAGAATTCTAAGCAAATCTTGTCTGCTAAATGAACTAGTGTAGCACATAGCCATATGGCATAACCAGATCAGGGCCTAACATAAGGACAGCTCAGAGTATGCTATTATTTTCTTCTGAAATAGACTACATTTTCTTCATATCATGTTTCTTTAGACCAATCTAAAATAAATAGATTTATTCTGTATGCTATATTACATGGATTTATTTGACTTTTTTAAATGTACCTGTTCCAAAGGTCTGCATCAGTGGCTTGTAGGCTATGCATGGATGCCAGGCGATGATAAATGTATTTGTTAATTACCGTGAGATTGGCAGTTATTTGCTTGACAAACACCGGCTGACAAAATGGTATGACCATAGCCCAAGTCTCACACACCGATCACCCTGATACAATACTGGCAGCTCACACACACGCACCTAAACTCAGCAAAAAAAGAAACGTCCTCGCACTGTCAACTGTTAAGTTTCAGTAAACTTAACATGTGTAAATATTTGTATGAACATAAGATTCAACAACTGAGATGTAAACTTAACAAGTTCCACAGACATGTGAGTAACAGAAATGGAATAATGTGTCCCGGGGGGGGGGGGTCAAAAGTAACAGTCAGTATCTGGTGTGGCCACCAGCTGCATTAAGTACTGCAGTGCATCTCCTCCTCATGGACTGCACCAGAATTGCCCGTTCTTGCTGTGAGATGTTACCCCACTCTTCCACCAAGGCAACTGCAAGTTCCCGGACATTTCTGGAGGGAATGGCCCAAGCCCTCACCCTCCGATCCAACAGGTCCCACCAGCTGCATTAAGTACTGCAGTGCATCTCCTCATGGACTGCACCAGAATGGGATTGAGATCCGGGCTCTTCGATGGCCATGGTAGAACACCGACATTCCTGTCTTGCAGGAAATCATTTACAGAACGAGCAGTATGGCTGGTGGTCAGGATGAGCCTGCAGGAAGGGTAACACATGAGGGAGGAGGATGTATTACCTGTAACGCACAGCGTTGAGATTGCCTGCAATGACAACAGGATCAGTCCGATGATGCTGTGACACACCGCCCCAGACCATGACGCACCCTACAAATCGATCCCGCTCCAGAGTACAGGCCTCTAACTCTCATTCCTTCGACGATAAACGCGAATCCGACCATCACCCCTGGTGAGACAAAACTGCGACTCGACAGTGAAGAGTACTTTTTGCCAGTCCTGTCTGGTCCAGCGATGGTGGGTTTGTGCCCATAGGCGACATTGTTGCCGGTGATGTCTGGTGAGGACCTGCCTTACAACAGGCCTACAAGCCCTCAGTCCAGCCTCTCTCAGCCTATTGCGGACAGTCTGAGCACTGATAGAGGGATTGTGCATTCCTGGTGTAACTCGGGCAGTTGTTGTTGCCATCTTGTACCTGTGCCGCAGGTGTGATGTTCGGCTGTACCAATCCTGTGGTAGGTGTTGTTACACGTGGTCTGCCACTGCGAGGACAATCAGCTGTCCGTCCTGTCTCCCTGTAGCTCTGTCTTAGGCGTCTAACAGTATGGACAATTTATTGACCTGGCCACATCTGCAGTCCTTATGCCTTCTTGCAGCATGCCTAAGGCACATTCACACAGATGAGCAGGGACCCTGGGCATCTTCTTTTTGGTGTTTTTCAGAGTCAGTAGAAAGGCCTCTTTAGTGTCCTAAGTTTTCATAACTATGACCTTATTTTCCTACCGTCTGTAAGCTGTTAGTGTCTTAACGACTGTTCCACAGGTGCATGTTCATTAATTGTTTATTGTTCATTGAACAAGCATGGGAAACTGTGTTTAAACCCTTTACAATGAAGATCTTTGAAAGACAGGGTCCTGAAAAAGGGAAGTTTCTTGTTTTTGTTGAGTTTACAAGCTAAAATGTACTTGTACTAACATTTAACCTAACATACCTCTGTCTGTGTTTAGCTGGAGTTGGACCAGCAGAAGGATGAGGAGGAGCAGGAGAACACCCCTGAATTTGTGAAGATGAAGAGCAATCTTAGGAGGACCAAGCAGGAGGCTAATGGGGAGGAACGTACCACTTAGGGACCCATGGGGTGGGGTGGGTGGGGGGTGGTGTGTTTGAGAGAGAAGGAGAGGGCAACTGTGTACATAGAGGTGTGTTTGTGCAGAGTGTGCAGAGTGTATGGCACATGTCATCTGAGGTGGACTTCACTTCCTGATTCTGATTTATCTGACCCTGTTGAGAAAGACTACAGACCCTTTTGTCTGCCTACTAAATACCAACAGTACTACAGACATCTTTGTCTGTCTGCTACAGCTCTCACCACAGGCAGTGACCAAGGAAACTTAACCACCTCATCTTCTCTCACCAACAGACTGACAGACTTTGCAGAAAAGAGAATCCCCTATAGAGACTACAGACTGCTTTGTCTGCCTGCTATAGTACTCACATCAGCATCTCCACTCAACACACAGACAGCGAGGAGACTTAACATGGACACAAAACATGGAACATGCTACACATGGACAGTCAGCCAGTCTTCTTGGGAAGCCTGATGCAGGGACAAACAGAACCCACACAGTTTCCATTCCCTCTCTCCTGTCTGCTCCCCTCTCTCCGGCCACAGAAAGTTCTCCTTCTGTTATTGTTGTCGTCGTTTTCATTTTCAGAACCCAGAATAGAAAAGCGGACACTGGATGGACTCTTAAAGCTGTGTTTTGTAAAAATGCCAAATTATGTGCTGTTGTTATTTATGTTTGTTTGTAGTATTTTAGCCCCATGTAGGGAGTGTGAGAGACATCTGTTTATTTTTACAGCTCAATGTGTGGAACCTGAGCAGGACAGGATGAGTGTTTGTGTGAAAAAACACCCAGGTTACTTTTTTATTTTTTTATCTCCAACATACCACTTCCCCAGCTAATGCTATTTGAAGCAATACTAGAACCCCTTCCAAGTGTGAGACTTTTCTTTCTATAATTATAATGATTTCTATAATAGTTTTTTTTTTGTATGAATAAAAGTGACATTAAATCAGTCTTACTTTGGATGTGAGGTCGACAGAGTTTGTTATCGACGATACTAGAAAGTACGTGCGCACGAGTTCTTTGCTGGGTTCATGTGCTTCTCTGAAAATCTGATAGTCAGAAACAATTGACATGGAAAATCTGGGTAAGACCTAACACAATCCTCTGTTCTTCTGCAGACCCAACGTCTAATTTTAAATATCATTTAACATTTTCATACTCCTCTGCAATGTTCCCTCTAAAGCCTTGATCACGCCGACAGCGTCATTGCGTCAGTGCTGCATAACATTTTGAGCAGCTACGCAACTATACTGAATCCCGGTATCTACACGTGTTGCAGACGGTCGCATGCGGTTGTTGAAAACATGGAGGAGAGAATAATTTTCACAGTATCATCAAAACCATGTTTTTTTTTTACACAACTACTGACAGCTACAGGGACATAAATGCAAAATATGCTGCTTGGAGATGTGTCCACGATAGTGCAGTCGTGGCCAAAGGTTTTGAGAGTGACACAAATATTAATTTTCACAAAGTCTGCTGCCTCAGTTTGTATGATGGCAATTTGCATATACTCCAGAATGTTATGACGAGTGATCAGATGAATTGCAATTAATTGCAAAGTCCCTCGTTGCCATGCAAATGAACTGAATCACAAAAAAAAACTTTTCCACTGCATTTCAGCCCTGCCACAAAAGGACCAGCTGACATCATGTCAGTGATTCTCTCGTTAACACAGGTGTGAGTGTTGATGAGGACAAGGGTGGAGATCACTCTGTCATGCTGACTGAGTTCAAATAACAGACTGGAAGATTCAAAAGGATGGTGGTGCTTGGAAAAGTTGTTCTTCCTCTCTCAACCATGGTTACCTGCAAGGAAACATGTGCCGTCATCATTGCTTTGCAAACAAAGGGCTTCACGGGCAAGGACACTGCTGCCAGTAAGATTGCACCTAAATCAACCATTTATCGGATCATCAAGAACTTCAAGGAAAGCGGTTCAATTGTTGTGAAGAAGGCTTCAGGGCGCCCAAGAAAGTCCAGCAAGCGCCAGGACCATCTCCTAAAGTTAATTCATCTGCGGAATCGGGGCTACACCAGTACAGAGCTTGCTCAGGAATGGCAGCAGGCAGGTGTGAGTGCATCTGCACGCACAGTGAGGCAAAGAGTTTTGGAGGATGGCCTGGTGTCAAGAAGGGCAGCAAAGAAGCCACTTCTCTCCAGGAAAAACATCCGGGACAGACTGATATTCTGTGAAAGGGACAGGGATTGGACTGCTGAGGACTAGGGTAAAGTCATTTTCTCTGATGAATCCCCTTTCCGATTGTTTGGGGAATCCGGAAAAAAGCTTGTCCGGAGAAGACAAGGTGAGCGCTACCATCAGTCCTGTGTCATGCCAACAGTAAAGCATCCTGAGACCATTCATGTGTGGGGTTGCTTCTCAGCCAAGGGAGTGGGCTCACTCACAATTTTGCCTAAGAACACAGCCATGAATAAAGAATGCTAGCAACACATCCTCCGAGAGCAACTTCTCCCAACCATCCAGGAAGAGTTTGGCGACGAACAATGCCTTTTCCAGCATGATGGAGCACCTTGCCATAAGGCAAAGGTGATAACTAAGTGGCTCGGGGAACAAAACATCTATTTTGGGTCCATGGCCAGGAAACTCCCCAGACCTTAATCCCATTGAGAACTTGTGGTCAATCCTCAAGAGGCGGGTGGACAAACAAACAACCCACAAATTCTGACAAACTCCAAGCATTGATTATGCAAGAATGGGCTGCCATCAGTCAGGATGTGGCCCAGAAGTTAATTGACAGCATGCCAGGGCGGATTGCAGAAGTCCTGAAAAAGAAGGGTCAACACTGCAAATATTGACTCTTTGCATCAACTTCATGTAGTTGTCAATAAAAGCCTTTGACACTTATGAAATGCTTGTAATTATAATTCAGTATTCCATAGTAACATCTGACAAAAATATCTAAAGACACTGAAGCAGCAAACTTTGTGGAAATTAATATTTGTCAATCTCAAAACCTTTGGCCACGACTGTAGGATTTCCAGGTAAGTTTAGCAGTAAGCTAACTAGCCACATCTAGAAGTTAACTAGTTTGCTAACCTAGCCAATGAAATCTGTGTTTGTGAGAAAGAAAGTCATATAAATTATGCTAGTTACTACCCCTGGTAATTTGGCCAAATAACCGTGTGTGTGAGAGAAATAGTAATAGAAATGATGGTAGATAATTCCCCTGATCATTTGGTCATATAAGTGTGTCTGTGTATACAGTAGATGACATGTCCATGTTCGCTATCTAATAACTATAGTTATGCTAGGTGATGGTTTGGCTTATGTACTCATGTCTATGTAGAAGAATACTGTAGGAGGGAATGGAGAGGACTCAGGGACAGGTATCAGAGCGAGGGGCGGAGAAGAAGAGGTGTGGGTCAGCAGCTTCAGGCACTTCTGCTACATTCTTTATTTTCCGGATCTGTTTATCGTGCCTAGGGCAACAAGTGGACATTTTACAGACAGACCCTCAACGTCATCCGTAAGTGCGACCACCACCGGTGCAGCTAGACCCTCTACGTCATCTATAAGTATGTTCTCCACCGGTGCCGCTAAACACTCTACGTCATCTACAAGTATGTCCTCCACCGGTGCAGCTAGACACTCTACGTCATCTACAAGTATGTCCTCCACCGGTGCAGCTAGACACTCTATGTCATCTATAAGTATGTCCACCACCGGTGCAGCTAGACCCTCTACGACGTCTACGTCATCTACAAGTATGACCATCGCCGGTGCAGCCATGGAAGATACTGGAATGGAGGAAGCACCTCTGGACCAGGTGAGATAAAGCCGTGGAGATAAACGAGGAGAGAAACGAAGAGGAACAACATCACACCAGGCGTCATTGGAGGTACCAGCCCCCAGATCCACTCAGAGGAAAGCAGCCCAACCTGATGCTCACAGGAAGGAGGAGGAAGAGACCCTTTTGGGCTGGTTCTAACCCTGAAGAGGCTGCCTCGGCAAAGAAAAGCAGCAGTCAAGCTTAAGATTCAAGTTCAATGGTACGTTTTTTTTAGTTTTTTTTTTTATCCACAACACAGGTAGTGTCAAGTATTGTGACAGTGAAGTAAAGTGGGGTCATTTTTGTATACTCATGTACGCTAATTGGTATTTCAGATCAAAGGATTAATATGAGTCAAATGTATAGTTGTGTTTAAAAATACCCTGAAACAACAGTTTGCTGTCTAAAATATGTGCCTGTCATATTAATCTTTTGATCTCAAATCCCATGAGTGCACAGCAAGAATTACCAACTGTACCACACTGTTACAATATTTATGCCACTAACTACACAAGCAGTATTTAGTAAACATAAATCTCACCTTCTATGGTATTATGTAATGCGTGTATGTGTTGTTTTTCTCTTCCCTAGCAGAGATGGAGTCAAGTTAGCCGACCAGCTCACAGGAACGACAGGAAGAAGAGGAGTTGTCTGGTTGTTGTTGTTTTGACCTCCCTCATTGTACCTTTCCTTTCACACGTGTCAATTGTGTTCAAATTCATTATTAGTGTTACATAGATTTCTGAATTGAAACTCACACACCAGAGAATTCACAGATTCTCTTGTTGGTCTAAAGGTGAATAGATTTCTTTCATTTAAAACCACCTGAAAACCAGGGTATTGGAACTGTGTGTTATGGCTACACATTCTTTTCTTATTTACAGAGACAAACACACACTGCTCTTCTCCTCGAGGCACCTCATGTGTCCAATGCCCCGCCCTTTTATCTCCCTCTGCCTGAGGAGGCTGTCGTGATGAATGGTGGTGGCTAACCAGAGGGATGGAGCCAAGGCAGATAAAGGGGAGAAGGCAGGCAGACTGGTGAGGGGGTGGGTTGACTGTCTGTATTACTCTCTCTCCATGGGAGAATCTAAACCATAATTCCTTGACTGCTCACGTCCTCTCTCCTCGCCACCTTCTCAAAGCCCATTGGAGGAGAAGGTCAGAGAGGGGGAATGTCAGGTTCCTTCACGCTGACCTTCTCCTCCAATGGGTTTTCAGCGGGAGGTGAGGACAGAGGACGCGAGGAATCAAAGGAAATGCAACTGAGATTTTCCAACTGTCCTTATTCCGCTTACCATGTCCTTGTTAAATCGTTACTCAATACTTGGGATAGCATTCATTATTAGTTGTACATAGATTGCATGAAAATATACTGAATTGAAACTCACACACTGGAGAATTCAGATGTGCTTGTTCTTTTACAGGACTAAAGGTGAAATTTGTGTTTACCTGTATTGTGGCTACACATTCCCTTTTTAGTTGTGCAAAAAATACATGCTCGTGTTGTTCTCTTATAGATTACAGGTGATTTGTGTGTTTATCTTCACAATTTGTTTTATTTTTACACGTACATACGTGCACGCGCACACACACCCCTTTCAATAACGCACATACCAGTCATGTTCTTTCCTGTACTTTCTCCTGTAATGTTTTTCATTTCATTTGTTTCTTAGTATCTCAATTAGATCTGCAAAGGTGTACAGAGGAAAGAGTCTAAGACAAGATTAAAGTTAAAAACCCAATCTCTTCCTAATCATTTTTTTTGTCCACCTGCATTTTGTCAGACCAGTGAAGATGGTGGAAAACTGTACTAATTGTATTTACCCTAGGTTACCCTTTCCCATTGTTATCAACCTAGCTGTATGTCGTATAACCTTAATTAGAGCTCCTGCTTACCTGATGTACCATGCCAGGTGCGTATAATACTGATGTTAAAGGGAGAGGGAAAGGGTTATCTTCTATGGGCTAGGTGGGACGCTGCGGGACACAGCCAGTGAAATATCAGGGCGGCAAATTCAAAAACAACAAAATGTCATAATTTAACTTTCTCAAACATACAACTATTTTACACCATTTTAAAAATACACTTCTCCTTGATGTAACCACATTGTCCGATTTCAAAAAGGCTTTACAGCAAAAGCAAAACAGTAGATTATGTTAGGAGAGTACATAGACAAAAATAATCACAGCCATTTTCCAAGCAAGGACATGTCAATAAAACCCAAAACACAGCTAAATGAAGCACTAGCCTTTGACAATCTTCATCAGATGACACTCCTAGGACATTATGTTACACAATACATGTATGTTTTGTTCGATAAAGTTCATATTTATATCCAAAAACAGCATTTTACATTGGCGTGTGATTTTCAGAAAATGTATTCCCACCAAAACAGGCGGTGAATGTGCACATCAATTTACAAAAATACTCATCATAAACGGTGACAAAATATATAACAATTATTTAAAGAATTATAGATGGACTACCCCTGGATGCAACCGCTGTGTCAGATTTTAAAATAGCTTTACGGAGAAAGCACATTTTTCAATATTCTGAGTACATAGCTCAGCCATCACGGCGAGCTATTCAGACACCCGCCAAGTTCGGGGCAACCTAAACTCAGAATTAGTATTAGAAATATTCTCTTACCTTTGCTGATCTTCATCAGAATGCACTCCCAGGACTGCTACTTCCACAAATGTTGTTTTTGTTCCAAATAATCCACATTTATGTACAAATACCTCCGTTTTGTTTGTGCGTACAGATCACTTATCCAAAGGCATAACGCGCGAGCGCAGAACGAGAGACAAAGTCAAAATGTTCCATTACCGTACTTGGAAGCATGTCAAACGCTGTTTAAAATCAATCTTTATGGTATTTTTAACGTAAAATTGCGATAATATTCCAACCGGACAATAGCATATTCATTCAAGAAGAAAAGGAAGGAGGGGCGCGCTCGCGGGACCGAGCATATCCAATTCCTTTGTTGCCAGGCAGACCACACAGTAACGGAGCTCCTATTATCTGCCCAGTGACAGGAAAATGCTCAAACCACTTTCTGAAGGCTTTAGACAGCCAATGGAAGCCTTAGGAAGTGCAACGTCACCCCACAGACACTGTAGTTTCGATTTGAGAATTGTAGTTCTTTTGATTCTCTGACTTTCCACTTCCTGCTTGGAATTTTCTCAGGTTTTTGCCTGCCATATCAGTTCTGTTCTACTCACAGCCACCATTCAAACAGTTGTAGAAACTTCAGAGTGTTTTCTATCCATATCTACTAATAATATGCATATTCTAAAATTGGGTACGTTTTTCATCCGGCCGTGAAAATACTGCCCCCTAGCCCAGACAGGTTAAAGGGTTTTCCTGCTGTCCCCATAGGATAACCCTTTGAAGAACCTTTTTTGGTTCCAGGTAGAACCCTTTCAGTTCAAGGTACAACCCTATTGGGTTTCTTGTAGAACCTTTTCCCCAAAGGGTTCTACCTGGAACCGAAATGGTTATCCTATGGGGACAGCCGAAGAACCCAAACCCTTTTTTTTCTCTCTAAGAATATACAATGATTCCAGTGAGAATGTGTTGTGAAGTTTGTTATGCTGGACCCCTTGGAACAGTAGCGGCTGCCTTGGCAGGGGCTGGTCCCGGTCCAACAGTGCGTCAAGACCCCCTTCTTCAATGTTGGTCTCATTGTTGATAGTCTACTCTCTACTATTTTGACTATTATTGCAATTCCCTCCAAAACAATGCATTTGAGGGAAATTATATTATAGGCTGTCACAATAAATGTGAAGATGTCATCGAATAAGGAATATTTATGCTACTATGCAAATTAATGAATTCAAAGAAATTCTGCAGTCACTTTTTTAATGTAATCCCACTATTTATTTTACTGTATATGTGTGCAACATAAAACATTTGCTACTTTCTGTCAAGTCTACGCATACAATTTTATGCATATGTTGGAACATATGCATCACACAGAATGCACTGCTACTGCCTCTGCAATGCAGTACTGTAAGGTAAATGCAGCATTCCATTGTAAATTAATGTACTTCTGGTGTACCAAAACGCAATAACGTTGTTGGTGTGATCGAGGCGCATGTAGCTCCTCAAGACGCCACAGAAGAAATATCAGCCTGTGCAGAGAAGCATGAGATTGAACTTCACTCAACTTTCTAGAGTTTTCCCCCTTTAGTTAACACTATCAACTTTTCCCTTTACTGTGGGAATTGTCATTGATTCAATGCAATATTAGCCACTTTCAGTGCAACACACTGAAACAAAACAAACCATGCAAGGATTGCATGCAAAACTATGCCAGAGATTTTGTTGTAGGCAGAATGCATCGGACTGCAGGCAAGCCCACAACCAATCAGAGCTGCAGTAGGCCTATATGCAAATAGGCCATTTCCATATATGGAGCTGTGCCATTCACTTTAAACTGAACTGTGTTTACAGCATGAGTGGATGTGAGTAGATGTGCTTGTTTTGAGATCAAAGCGAGAGCTGCATGTAGCCACCTGTGCACATTTGTTCATATCCTTTGTTAGTTAGTGATATTAGCCCAGTTATAATTTGTAGTCCACAATTGAGGAGTGACTGCTTCCTACAGAGCACAAAAATTACTTTTCTATACATTTTTGAAAAGCAAGTGGGGTTAAAGAGATCCTTTTTTTAAGGGGCAGTGGTGTATTATGAGTCGAGCTTGAATAAGCGAAGTAGCCAATAGGCAGAGGTAGCATAATTTGACTGATTGTCTGTAATAATATGGGAATAATAATGCATTTGATTTTGTAAAATGGTTTCTTGCATTAAACACATTTTTTTTTGTCTATGTCAAGCCCTGCATGTTTTCTTCTAAAGTCTCATGGAATGTAGGCCTACATAAAACACCACACATTGGGTGCTACTGAATAATATAACAGCTATTTACGTGTCAGAATGTTATGTGATGCATTTTCTCCATTGTTTTTTATGGTAGGCCACTCTGGTATGCCTACATTATGATCAAATAGCCACAGTAGCCTACTTGACCACTGTTAAAGCGAACTTAAAGCGGGTACAACCTCAGTGTTCACAGTAAATGCGCTGAAAGTTGCGCAGAATTTTCTCAACGTTCAAGTTTGCACGCAGCAGAACTGAAATTTTCTCCTCTGTGTGTCGTTCTTCAAAATGTACTTAAAACACTTTTTTTTTAAATAATATGATAATATATATAATAATAATAATAATAATAATAATAATGTGTCAATCTTGCTTTGTTCAGAAACCTACCTGGCCTCAGTGCAATTCATAGGATTTGGTATCTAAATTTGATTGACTCCATTTGGTACAATACAGTATATTCAGTGCTTAATTTGAAAATCAGGTGGTGCCGGAACAAAAAGTTAACACAAGAGGGGGGTGACCTGGGAAGCTCTGAGGTACCGGAATGCAAGGGAATTTTTTAAGCCTTTATAATGAAGCATTGCATGCATATTACTGCATTTGCATAATTGCATAGAGCACTGGAGTAGAGGGACTTACAGAAGTTGCACACACGAGGAACATTTTTGGTAGCCTAGGGTCTGGGGAAAATGTGGCTTTTTAATACTGCACAAATGGTCGAAATGACAAGCTACTTTGACAATGACGATTTGGAAAATATGGACATTTCTTAATGACCACAAACTTTTGAACGGTATTGTACTTCTATGAACATATCTGTTCTCTCTTTTTCACACACACAAACACACACCCCTGTGGCTCCCTAAGTGGTGTTTCTCCCCATCAGCCCCCTGCTTAGATCTCCTCAGGTTGCTCTTCATCTTCACCAACTCAGATTTGTTCTCCTGTTCCTCCTCATCCTTCTGCTGGTCCAAGTCCAGCTAAAAACACATAGACAGAGAAGTATGTTAGGTTCAGTGGTAGTACAAGTACTTTTTGTTGTGTGTGTCAGGGTTTCCATTAGGAAAATGTGGTGCTGGACGTTTGTTAGGCAGCATTTTAATTTACTGGACCCATACGCATTGGGTACATAACCTGAGTGATAGGACTGCAAATGAATGGTGATTCAGTAAAGTTGGCTTTTTAGCATTCATTGCCATGGTAATCAACAGTACCGCAGGAATGGAATGTAAGTCACAGAAAATAGGTGTTACGGTGGCAGATGCGGAGAAGTACTTGGGACTACAATATTTTACTACAGAATAGTTACAGGGGTGTTTGAGAGGTAGTTTCCATTGGCCTGGTGTAGAACCAAAAGAGGAGAGAGAGGAGCTTACCCAGTTCTTTGACTAGAAGAGGATGTTGATCCAGTAGAATTTTGTAAAAGGCTGATTTAGCCTCCGCTCCTCCTGGTTTCAGGGCCACATACAGCTTTCTCATCTTTGACATACTGGTTTGGGCCGCAGTGATTTCAGAGTAATCCTCATCATGGATCATTTTCTTCTGGTATAGGCCATCTGCTATTGGCATCACCATGGTAATCCTTTGAACAAGTTTATCCATGTTATCATCCACAAATTGGGCACCTGTGTTAGAGAACATCTGTTACTCAAAGAAACTTAAAGAATGATTGATTTTCAGTGAATCTAACCGTGAATGTACAGGACTATACAGGGGAGACCGTAAATACAGAAGTTTTTCAATCAGCATCTTTGACAAACATGACATAAGAAAGACCTTGCATCAGAATTGTTTCCTGAATGAAAATGATATTCAGTACTCACAATCTGAGATATTAAAATGCATTTCATATCAGCACCCAACAAAGCTTTTTTAAGAGTTTAACATGCCATATTTTCCATTATGAATATTTCCTCAGTAATATGTATACTGTTGTCTTGCAGATTGATAGACTCCTGACTTTAGGTCATCTATTTATTCATCATATCTCTCAGTGTGAATCTGGTCAAATACAGTCATTATTTAATTCAATTTTTTTGTAGAATCTTCTAACAACACTAGTTTAGTAATATTTCAGAATTTATCCCATGCAAACAAGGCAGGTTACATTACCATACTGCTTTGTCTCCATGACTGCAGATTGATCCTGGCTAGACTGGGGAGTAGCAGCTTGATCTGGCAAGAGAGAGAGACTCTCCATGACATGGTTTGTAAAGAATCATCATCGAATACATGTTCTGTATTTGTAGCCTGAGTTGAATAAAGCACAAAATGACGTATGGCATGCAGAACTGCTTTTACTTCATTGCAGAAGTAAGCCTACACTCAGGGGCAGCTTCCTGAGCACAGATAAAAAGCCTACTCCTGGAATAAAAAGCAAGATCAATGAGAAGCTCCATTGAAAGTCATTTTCAGTCCAGGTGTAGCTTAATTATCTGTGTCCAGGAAACTGCCTCTAAAATGTTCAACTATCAACAATAGACATTTACATATTTACTATAATTAACTTTACAGTATGTGAATGAACGATTAAAATGCATATATGAAAGTACATTTGTTGCAGACAGTATTTGTAAACAGTTCATTCTGAATTATCTTTTTCGACATCTGTCTTTAACTTATCTGCTAAATCAATCATTCCCATGTTCTCCAGGATCTTCTGGGTGATTTTCATAGCACCTTCTTTCTTATAGGCCTGCACCATCTTACTCACTGTCTTGTGCCTGCTAGCATCCTCTAGATTGGCGATTGACATGGGATTGAAGCCTTCGAGTGTTTCCTCCATCAGGTTCCACTGGAAGGTCTCAAATGTAGCCTTGTCTAGTTTTTCTAGGGTAGCCAGCAGCCGCTGTGGAACGGGTGTGGCCATTGTAGATCACTAGTATGGGTCAAATATGAATATATTAAATTAATACAACTTCACTACAAGCAAAAAAATTTTGTCAACCATGTTGACACATTGCCAATCTTTATTTTACCCATTAAACCCAGGTACTTACAATGTGTCTGTGTTGGACAGATGTAGGGATGATGTGTGTTTACACATTGATTTTTTGTAGAATAAAGAGCACCTTTACACTGTGAGGAAAAACTCATCCTATCCACCACCTGGACTTGAACACTCATCACATTGGCTAACTCTTATATTTCACAGGTGTACTGTTGGATCACAATAAAATGTTTCAAATGAATATGTTTCACAAGCATAATGGTGAGACATGGGCAGTATTCCCACCACAGGTGGCTGGTGGCGCCTTAATTGGGCAGGACGGGCTCATAGTAATGGCTGGAATTGAATTCATGGAATGGTATCAAACACATTAAACACATGGTTTCAAGGTTTTAGATTTTTTTCCATTTACTCTATTCCAGCCCTTATTATGAGCCGTCCTCTCCTCACCAGCCTCCTGTGTTTCCAACATACTGTTTTTCAAAATTGAATATAGTAAAACCATTAAAGATTCAGATGTCAAGGTTTTTGTATGACTTCTCTTGACTGGTGGCAAATCCCAGAACGGGTCCTAGTACGCTGTCTTCCGTATGCAATCTGAACAATTAAGCAACCAGGAAAAGACGTGATGTGATTAATTTAAAAAACACTATTTATTTTGTTACAAATTGTTGTTTGACAACAGTGGTGTGATAGGACCACTATTTCTGAGGTAATGTGTGAGATTTAAACATATACGTGGTTGAGAGACAATAGTAAGATTTGGAAAAAAGTGAGCAGTGGGCCAGCAGGTTCCTAGAAGTCCAGACCATGACTGTAGAAGCCGCTCAAGTTATGACTTCATTTCTGGCCAACCCCACCTGTAGTCATATAGGAAAACAAAGGGAAAGAATCAGTTGTGTGCAGATTTTAGAATTACAGGGGGGCCAGGGGGAACTTTGCAGCCCCATAACAAACCATCACCTTCTCCATTCAAACTCATTATAGATAATCAACATTACAGCTGATTTCAGGGGAGCATGGACTGGAATACACATATATTTTACTGATAGATACTTATGATACCAAAAGAGGAGAGAGAGGAGCTTACCCAGTTCTTTGACTAGAAGAGGATGTTGATCCAGTAGAATTTTGTAAAAGGCTGATTTAGCCACCTCTCCTCCTGGTTTCAGGGCCACATACAGCTTTCTCATCTTTGACATACTGGTTTGGGCCGCAGTGATTTCAGAGTAATCCTCATCATGGATCATTTTCTTCTGGTATAGGCCATCTGCTATTGGCATCACCATGGTAATCCTTTGAATAAGTACTTCCATGTTTTCATCCACAAATTGGGCACCTGGGTTAGAGAACGTGTTATTCAAACAACCTTAAAGAATGATTGATTTTCAGTGAATCTAACCGTGAATGTACAGGACTATACAGGTGAGACTGAAAGACTTTCCATCAGAATTGTTTCCTGAATGAAAATAATATTCAGTTCTCACATTCTGAGTTATTAAAATACATTTCATATCAGCACCCAACAAAGCTTTTTTAAGAGTTGAACATGCCATAGTTTCCATTATGAATATTTCCTCAGTAATATGTATACTGTTGTCTTGCAGATTGATAGACTCCTGACTTTAGGTCATCTATTTATTCATCATATCTCTCAGTGTGAATCTGATCATATACAGTCATTATTTAATTCCAACACTAGTTCAGTAATATTTCAGAATTTATCCCATGCAAACAAGGCAGGTTACATTACCATACTGCTTTGTCTCCATGACTGCAGATTGATCCTGGCTAGACTGGGGAGTAGCAGCTTGATCTGGCAAGAGAGAGAGACTCTCCATGACATGGTTTGTAAAGAATCATCATCGAATACATGTTCTGTATTTGTAGCCAGAGTTGAATAAAGCACAAAGCGACGTATGGCATGCAGAACTGCTTTTACTTCATTGCAGAAGTAAGCCTACACCCAGGGGCAGCTTCCTGAGCACAGAGAAAAAACATGTAGTAAATTCTTGAATAACTATTCTTATTTTGAGAAAAAAAGGAATAGTCTTTGTAGTTGGAAATAGCAATCTCTAGGTTTCCTGTAATTTATTTGTAGAGATTACATTTGTCAGCCTCTTTGGAGGTTCCCTAAATGTGCCCCTTTTTATTACTTTGTCTGTCAATCTTATCAAATGTATGATTTAGATCACCTGCTAAAATAATAGTTACTGTCTGAATTTGATCTAACATAGCTTGAATTCTATCTAATAACACCAGATTGTCCCCTGGTGGGATATACAATGAAATCTATGTTTAGATCATCAACATCACAGCTGATCCCAGGGCAGCAGAGACAGAGATTTAACATTGGTAAATAACGGGAATATAAATATATTTGATATGTTACCAACAGAAGAGAAAGAAAAGCTTACAAAGGGGGGGGGGGGGGGGGGGTGCTGCTTATCTAAATCTTTGACTAGAAAAGGTTAATGTTTCAGCAAAGGTTGATCAAAGGTTGATTTAGCCATTTTTTCCTTTTGATTTGTCTCATCTGTGCCTGACTCCATCAGAAATGACTCGTTTGTCTTTCTGCACAACAACAAAATCATATCGAGGGATATTTCACAGGCAGTGACTTCGGTTGTCAAACAGGACATTCAGACAGGACAGACAGATAGGACAACATATAATGACAAATGGTCAAAAGCTGCAAGGGAGGGGACCATATGCATGTAGGAGCAATTATATTTTGTTTATCACATCCTGACTAAGGTTATTTAAAGTAAAGGTGTGCAGACTTTTTTCAGTCTATTGAGCAAAACGTTGATTTAAGAAAAGTTAAAAACATTTTTGGAGTATGCATGACTTGTCAGTCGTTGCTAGGAGTGGTGGTAGGAGTCAGGCGCAGAGAGCAGAGGTAAGGAACTTTGTGTTTATTCAATAAAAACACAACACGATAGACGCCAACACAACGGGCGTGAAAAATGCAAAGTGCCCAAACAACAGGTGCACAGCATGCATGAAAATAGAACAGTAGTAGATCGCCAGCACATCCAAATACAAAACACAACCTGACGCTAAATAATCCCGCACAACACTGGGCGGGCTAACCAGGCTTAAATAACCAAAATCAAAAGACAAATGAGGAACAGGTGCAACCAATAAGACAAACCAAACGAAAAGGAAAAAAGGATCAGCGGCGGCTAGTAGGTCGGTGACGACGACCGCCGAGCGCCGCCCGAGCAGGCAGGGGAGCCACCTTCGGTGGGATTCGTGACAGTACCCCCCTCCTGACGCGCGGCTCCCGCAGCGCGCCACCACCGACCTCGAGGGCGACCCGGAGGACGAGGCGCAGGGCGATCCCCATGAAGGCGGTGGAACTCCCTCAGTAGTGGAGGGTCCAAAATGTCCCTCCTGGGTACCCAGCACCTCTCCTCCGCGCCGTACCCCTCCCAGTCGACGAGGTACTGTAGGCCCCGCCCCCGAAGTCTGGAGTCCAGAATGGCGTGTATTTTATACGCCGGGGACCCCCCAATGTCCAGCGGGGGGGGAGGAACCTCCGGCACCTCACCTTCCTGCATGGGACCAGCCACCACCGGCCTGAGGAGAGACACATGAAACGAGGGGTTAATACGGTAGTAAGATGGAAGTTGTAACCGGTAACACACCTCGTTTATCCTCCTCAGGACTTTAAACGGCCCTACACACTGCGGGCCCAGCTTCCGGCAGGGCAAGCGGAGGGGCAGGTTTCTAGCCGAGAGCCAGACTCGATCCCCTGGTGCAAACACAGGGGTCTCACTGCGGTGCTGGTCAGCGCTCTTCTTCTGCCGTCCACTCGCCTTTGTAAGTGCGTCTTTGACGGCTCTCCAGGTGTCCTTCGAGCGCTGCACCCAATCCTCCACCGCAGGAGCCTCGGTCTGGCTCTGGTGCCATGGAGCCAGGACCGGCTGGTAGCCCAACACGCACTGGAACGGTGACATGTTGGTTGATGAGTGCCGTAGAGAATTCTGGGCTATTTCTGCCCATGGCACGTATCTCGCCCATTCTCTGGGCCGGTCCTGGCAATACGTCCTTAGAAACCTACCCACCTCTTGGTTCACCCTCTCCACCTGCCCATTACTCTCGGGGTGGAAACCCGAGGTCAGGCTGACCGAGACCCCCAAACGTTCCATGAACGCCCTCCAAACTCTGGACGTGAACTGGGGACCCCGATCAGAAACGATGTCCTCGGGCACCCCATAGTGCCGGAAGACATGGGTAAACAGGGCCTCCGCAGTCTGCAGAGCCGTAGGGAGACCGGGCAACGGGATGAGACGACAGGACTTCGAGAACCGATCCACAACGACCAGGATAGTGGTGTTCCCCTGTGATACGGGAAGGTCAGTGAGGAAGTCCACTGATAAGTGTGACCACGGCCGCTGTGGAACGGGAAGGGGGTGTAATTTCCCTTTAGGCAGGTGTCGAGGAGCCTTGCTCTGAGCGCACACCGAGCAGGAGGAAACATAAGACCGCACGTCCTTACCCAAGGTGGGCCACCAGTACTTCCCCCTCAGGTTCCGCACTGTCCTCTCGATCCCAGGGTGACCCGAAGAGGGGAGATTATGGGCCCATCGAATCAATCGATCACGGAGACCAAGCGGTACGTACTGAACACCTGTCGGACACTGCGATGGTGCAGGTTCCGACCTTAACGCCCGCTCGATCTCCGCGTCCAACTCCCATACCACCGGAGCTACCAAACACGACGCCGGAAGAATGGGAGCCGGATCGATGGCCCTCTCCTCGGTGTCATATAGGCGGGACAGTGCGTCGGCCTTCGTGTTCAGTCAACCTGGCCGATAAGAGATGGTGAACTGGAAACGGGTAAAGAACATGGCCCACCTGGCCTGACGCGGATTCAGTCTCCTAGCTGCCCGGATGTACTCGAG
This sequence comes from Salmo salar, assembly GCF_965601325.2. Classification (NCBI taxonomy): domain Eukaryota; kingdom Metazoa; phylum Chordata; class Actinopteri; order Salmoniformes; family Salmonidae; genus Salmo; species Salmo salar. The sequence continues at coordinate 27,494,662 of NC_138306.1, forward strand.
GTTACAGTGGTCAGTCCAGATGAGGAAAGGGTGCTTTGCCCCCTCAAGCCAATGTCTCCACACCTTCAGAGCCTTGACCACAGCTAACAACTCCCTGTCCCCCACATCATAGTTCTGCTCCGCCGACCCTAGCTTCCTAGAGAAGAAAGCGCACGGGCGGAGTTTGGGTGGCGTGCCCGAGCGCTGTGATAGCACGGCCCCCACCCCAGTCTCGGACGCGTCCACCTCCACTATGAATGCCAAAGAGGGATCCGGATGAGCCAGCACTGGAGCGACGGTAAACAGCTCCTTCAGGCGACTGAACGCTCTGTTCGCCTCTGCTGACCAGCGCAAGCGCGCCGGACCCCCCTTCAGCAGTGAGGTAATGGGAGCAGCAACTTGACCAAAGCCCCGGATAAACCTCCGGTAGTAATTGGCAAACCCTAAAAACCGCTGCACCTCCTTTACCGTGGTCGGAGTCGGCCAATTACGCACGGCTTTAACGCGGTCATCCTCCATCACCACCCCCGAGGTGGAAATGCGATACCCCAGGAAGGAAACGGCTCGTTTGAAAAACTCACATTTCTCAGCCTTGACGTACAGGTCATTCTCCAGCAGTCGCTCAAGCACCTTGCGCACCAGGAAGACATGCGCGGCGCGGGTGGCGGAATAAATCAAGATGTCGTCAATATACACCACCACCCCCTGTCCGTGCAGGTCCCTGAGAATCTCGTCAACAAAGGATTGAAAGACGGCTGGAGCATTCTTTAACCCGTACGGCATGACGAGGTACTCATAGTGGCCCGATGTGGTACTAAATGCGGTTTTCCACTCGTCTCCTCCCCGGATACGCACCAGATTGTACGCGCTCCTGAGGTCCAGTTTCGTGAAAAAACGTGCGCCGTGAAATGATTCCACCGCCGTAGCGATGAGAGGTAGTGGGTAACTGAACCCTACTGTGATGGAATTTAGACCTCGATAATCAATGCACGGACGCAACCCTCCATCCTTTTTCTTCACAAAAAAGAAACTCGAGGAGACGGGTGACATGGAGGGCCGAATATACCCCTGTCTCAGAGATTCCGTGACATATGTTTCCATAGCCAACGTCTCCTCCTGTGACAATGGGTACACGTGACTCCTGGGAAGTGCAGCGTTTACCTGGAGATTTATCACGCAATCCCCTCGTCGATGAGGTGGTAATCGGGTCGCCCTCTTTTTACAGAAGGCGATAGCCAAATCGGCATATTCTGAGGGAATGCGCACAGTGGAAACCTGGTCTGGACTCTCCACCGTCGTCGCACCGATGGAAACTCCCTTACACCTGCCTGAGCACTCCTCTGACCACCCTCTGAGAGCCCCCTGTCTCCACGAAATATTGGGATTGTGATTGGCCAGCCAGGGAATCCCCAGCACCACCGGAAACGCAGGAGAATCAATGAGGAAGAGAGTAATCCGTTCCCCATGATCCCCCTGCATTACCATGTCCAGTGGCACCGTGGCCTCCCTGACCAGTCCTGACCCTAATGGTCTGCTATCTAAGGAGTGCACGGGGAAAGGTTGGTCCAATGACACCAGGGGAATCCCTAGCCTTAATGCGAGCCCACGATCCATAAAGTTTCCAGCTGCGCCTGAATCGACTAGCGCCTTATGCTGGAAAGAGGGAGAAAACAAGGGGAAAGTTACTAAAACGAACATGTGACCAACAGGGAGCTCTGGGTGAGGTTGGTGCTTACTCACCTGAGATGGACGAGGAGTGCTCCGCCTGCCATCCCGATTCCCAGAGGAGCTCCCCCAGCACCTGTCGGTAGTGTGTCCTCTCCGACCACACTGGATACAAGGGGAGCCTCCTCCTCCGGTTCCCCTGGACGCGGCCCCCCCTAGCTCCATAGGAATGGGAGATGGAGGACCTGGAGGTGGAACCAACAGGGCCCCGTCTGGACGCCCGCACGCAGCCAGCAGATTGTCAAGACGAATGGACATGTCGATTAGTTCGTCTAGCGACAGGGTAGTGTCCCGACAGGCTAGCTCACGGCGGACGTCCTCCCGGAGGCTACACCGATAGTGGTCCATCAGGGCCCTGTCGTTCCACCCCGCTCCAGCAGCCAAGGTCCGGAACTCCAGAGCAAAGTCCTGTGCGCTCCTCGTCTCCTGACGCAGGTGGAACAGCCGTTCACCCGCCGCCCGGCCTTCTGCTGGGTGGTCGAACACGGCCCGGAACCGGCGGGTGAACTCAGGGTAGTGATCCCTTGCCGAGTCTGGGCCGTACCACACTGCGTTGGCCCACTCCAGGGCACGTCCCGTTAAGCAGGAGACGAGGACGCTTACGCTCTCCTCTCCGGAGGGAGCTGGATGAACGGTAGCCAGGTACAAATCCAACTGTAGCAGGAACCCCTGGCACCCCGCCGCCGCTCCATCGTACTCCCTGGGGAGAGCCAGGCGTAGGGCTCCGGGTCCGGACGTCGGTGGAGGGGTAGATGGTGGAGGAGGAGTTGGTGCTGGGGATGCGGTAGGGAGGCCACTCCTCTCCCATCGGTCCATCCTCTCCATCATCTGCTCCATCACTGAGCCGATTCGGTGGAGGATGGTGGTATGGTGAAGGACCCGTTCCTCCATCGATGGGAGAGGAGGGGAGGATGCTCCTGCTGACTCCATAGCTGGTGCGGGATTCTGTCAGTCGTTGCTAGGAGTGGTGGTAGGAGTCAGGCGCAGATAGCAGAGGTAAGGAACTTTGTGTTTATTCAATAAAAACACAACACGATAGACGCCAACACAACGGGCGTGAAAAATGCAAAGTGCCCAAACAACAGGTGCACAGCATGCATGAAAATAGAACAGTAGTAGATCGCCAGCACATCCAAATACAAAACACAACCTGACGCTAAATAATCCCGCACAACACTGGGCGGGCTAACCAGGCTTAAATAACCAAAATCAAAAGACAAATGAGGAACAGGTGCAACCAATAAGACAAACCAAACGAAAAAGGAAAAAAGGATCAGCGGCGGCTAGTAGGTCGGTGACGACGACCGCCGAGCGCCGCCCGAGCAGGCAGGGGAGCCACCTTCGGTGGGATTCGTGACATGACTGCAAGTTCACTGGACTTTCACTTACAAGTATTGACATTTTTCTTATGTACTTGGAGCAATACAAGGAGTGCAAATAACTGTTCTTCATATCTGATCTATTTGACAAGCTGTTCTCTCACACTCATATGAGTGGAAGTTAAGAGAAGTGAGAGATATAGAGAGTAAGGGTAGAGCAGAGAGAGAGGGTTGAAGAGAGGATAATGAAAATATTATTTTACCTTTGTCTATTAGTTTTGAAGACAAGCCATCAGCCACATCCTACAGTAAGCAGAAAGTGAAGCAATTTACAAAATCACAATTGATATGTTTGAAAACGATAATATGAGCAGACTTACAGTCCAAAAAAGAACCATTCTGCACTAACTGTAATTTTTAATCAGACATTTGGTACAAGAGAAATAAATAATTATAACATTTAATACTATATAAGTATATAAATATATACAAAAATAAGACTCATAAATATCCCCCTGTTTCATTGCTCTTTTCCCCAATTCTAGAGTCATTAGTCCCACTGCTGTTGCCCTGTACCCTCCGTGTTCACCCCATGTGTCCAGGATTAAGCCCTTGTCTCACAGTCATGTGTCTTCTGTTTCTAGGCCCATCCCTCCCCCCGGGTCATCGATGGCCAGCGTATACGGTGAGACGCCTCCTGAGGGTTCGACCACGGGGCAAGGGTTTCCAGTACCTGGTTGACTGGGAGGGTTATGGCCCGGAGGAGAGGTGCTGGGTTCCTGCTAAAGACATCCTGGACCCGGCCTTCATCGCCGATTTCCACTGCCGACACCCCGGTCAGCCAGGTATGCGTCCAGGTAGGACGCCAGGTGGCGCCATGGGGGGGTACTGTCACACCTTGATCTGTTTCACCTGTCCTTGTGATTGTCTCCACCCCCTCCAGGGGTCGCTTATTTCCCCCAGTGTATTTATCCCTGTGTTCCTGTCTCTCTGTGCCAGTTCGTCCTGTCTATTTCAAGTCAACCAGCGTGTTTTTCCCGTACTCCTGCTTTTCCTATTCTCTCTTTTGCTAGTCCTCCCGGTTTTGACCCTTGCCTGTTTTCTGGACTCCGTACCCGCCTGCCTGACCAGTCTGCCTGCCCTGTACTCGAGCCTGCCTGCCACTCTGTACCTCCCGGACTCTGAACTGGTTTTGACCTTTTGCCTGTCCACGACCATTCCCCCCCCCCCCCCCCCCCCCCACTAACTGTAATTTTTAATCAGACATTTGGAACAACACAAATAAACAATCATAACATTTAAAACTATATAAATATGAAAATATATACAAAATAAGACTTATAAATATCATGAAGTAACAAAGACAAATAGAAACAAATTGTAGTATATAAAAACAAATAAAAAAGAGAATCAAATTATTACTCTATTACCCTATTGCTAACAAAAAACACACAAATTAAACTGTCACCATTCCAAATGTCACCATTCCAAATGTTTTTTTACATGTATTTCTTTTTGGTGCAGGCGCTCTCTGCCTCCCCCGGCAAGATGCCGCCCTGGGCGGCTGCCCATGTCACCTATACCTAAATCCGCCACTGTGTACAGGATATGAGCAGACCAATAGTTATGTAGGCGATATTATTCTGTGTTTTCTCTTCAAACCATAGATTCATCTCAGTGAAGGCCAAATTCACTTACCTGTGTTGGAGAGAGTGAACCAGTCTTCACATCAGCAGAGATATTCACTTTGTCTTTTGGACATGCTGTGGAAGGATACATTCTGTATTTGATCTTTGATTTAGGTGAACTCGATCAAGTCAATACTTGGATACTAAGTTCAATAGTAGTATTAGTTGTTATAAAGTGTTATACCAGGTGGCTTTGAACTTGCAGATACATAGACGGCGCCAACACCTGATGTTTTACTTCCCCCCTCACTTCCCAAGGCCTAGAGAGAGGGTATGATAGAGGGAAGAGTAGAATAAGGAGACAGTTGTTAGTATGCTATGTTCCAATGCCCACACAAGGATTACCACATAAATGCATGACAAATACATTGGTTTATTTCGAGTGATACACTAGTGTACATATTAGAACGTAGCTCTAGTGTCTTGTTCTGTACCAGTTTTGTCAGCACTTGATGGACGGCATTATTTATCCCCTTCTTGTGCTTCTCAAACACTCTTTCTGTCACAAGGAAGCATTCTGAAAAATAAACAGGAAGAGTTCCAAACGACACGTATCAGTGATGTGTAAAACTCATAAATAAAGACATGCATGGTTATGTTATGACAATCAAGATGTACACAATCCTAACTGGATGAGTATAGCTACCCTACGTGATAAAAAAAGGAATATTTCAACTACACTCCTGTACTCTTACCCTTGAAGGGGGGTCTCTTAGAGGGCTCATGGTCCCAGCACTTCTCCATGAGCTCCACCAGGTCCCTTAGCCCCTCGACCTGCTCTTTGTCCACTGTCTCCAGGGAAGGCCTCTGTCCTCTGTCTTTGATGAGAAAACAGAACCTGCTGGAGTCTCCGGCATGTACATCTAGAAGAGATTGAAGAGTAAAGGTAAGATGCTCCAAAAAGCCTTAAACAGCCCTGTCATATTTCTCTATGAATGTACTTGTAGATGTAATGTTTATGAACAGTTATTATTGTCTATGTGGTGCACCACATAGACAATGTGACCAGTAGAGGGTGTAGTTAGGTCAGGACGTGGCAGAAGAGAAGTGTGTGTTTTGATTGTTTCGTTTATTTTGGCCATGTGACTTCCAATCAGGCACAGCTGTAGAGGGTTGTGGCTGATTGGGAGTCACACATAAGTAGCCTACTTTTCCTTTGGGGGTTGTGGGTAATTGTTTCTGTTCAGTGTGTTAGCTGTCAGTACTGTTTAGCTGTCGGTTGTTTCTTGTTTTGTAATTATATTGTGTTCTTTCTGAATTAAATTATGAACACTAACTCCGCGGCACCTTGGTCTTCTTCCGACGACAGCCGTTACAAGGGTTCAAATAAAACTTTTGAATGAGTGAAGCTTTTAGAGAGAGGTTTAGTGCTTTTATATTTAACAATCTCAACCCACCCAATTCATATTCATTATATAGATAGACTCATTTTATTTGGTCTGGTTTAGCGTCCCAGAAAAAGCTAAATATTTTTTGCTCATGTGATTTGAAAAACGAATCATCAGGAGTAGGCAGCGCCATAAGTAAGTGAGTAAACTGAGATATGACTAAGGTGTTAATCAGGGCAATTTTTCCATAAATAGACAGGTATTTACCTCTCCATGGTTGCAGGATCTTGTTTTCTATTGAAATTCATTGTGGAGAGCTTATTTATATATTTTGTGATGTGAATACCGAGTATGTCTACTTCACCATCAGCCCATTTTATAGGTAAGCTGCAAGGTAATGTAAAAGTTGTATTTTTTAAGGATCCATTACGTAATATTGTACACTTATCATAATTAGGTTTTAGTCCAGATAGTACAGAAAAGTTATCTAGCTCTTTAATGAGACATTGCAGGGATCTAGCTTGCGGACTTAACATAAACTTGAGTCATCGGCATACATGGACACCTTTGTTTGTAAGCCTTGGATTTCTAATCCTCTAATGTTGTTATTGGATCTGATTTTAATAGCTAGCATTTCGATGGCCATAACGAATAGATATGGTGACAGTGGACACCCTTGTTTAACTCCTCTTGACAATTCAAAACTCTCTGAGAAGAAGCCGTTATTTACTATTTTACACCTGGGGGTGCTATACATTATTTTTACCCATTTTATAAGATAATTACCGAAATTGAAAAAATCCGGGCATTTATAAATATCTTACTTTATCAAATGCCTTTTCAAAATCCGCTATAATACCATTCCTGGCTTCTTATATGTTTCATGATGTTGTATTATTTCTAGTAGTTGTCGTATATTATCTCTAATGTATCGTCCATGTAAAAAACATGTCTTATCAGGATGAACAATACCTGGTAAAACCCTTTTAATTCTGAGTGCAATGCATTTTGCTAGTATTTTTGATTCACAAGATTGAAGTGTAAGGGGCCTCCAGTTTTTTAGATAGACTGGGTCTTTATATTTGCCATCTGGGTCTTGTTTTAATAATAGAGAAATCAGACCTTCCTGCTGAGTACCTGACAGACTACCATTTCTATAGAAGTAGTTAAAACAATCTAACAATGGAGCCTTTAGTATATCAAAAAATACTTGATATACCTCTACCGGTATGCCATCAAGCCCTGGGGTTTTTCCAGACTGAAAGGATTTAATAGCCTCAAAAAGTTCTTCCTCTGTAATTTGGCCTTCGCACTGATCTTTCTGTACATTTGGTAATTTTCCATTTTTATATTATTTGGAAACAATTCCTTACCGTAATCTTCATTTAGTGGGAGAGGATGAGACGGAAAAGAGAACATCTGCCTAAAATAATTAGCTTCCTCTTTTTAGATATCATTCGGAGAATCATAGATGACTCCGTCTTCAGTAACGAGTTTCTGCAAATTATTTTTCTTAGCGTTCCGGTATTGGAGATTCAGGAAGAATTTTGTGCATTTTTCTCCACATTCCATCCAGTTTGCTTTATTTTTGCAATAGATTACGTTAGATCGTTCTTGAATAAGTTCCTCAAGTTCTTTTTGTTTTTTCCTCTGTCTTATTTTGTATCTCTGTAGTATCGTTTTTATTGCTATCTACCTGTACTATTAGTTCATGGATTTCCCTTGTTAGTCTTGTTTCTTTAGCCAGAAACGGCTTTACATTTAAAGGTATCCCAAACAATAAGGGGATATGCTGAACCTATATTATACTGGAAAAATTCAGTAATAAATTATTTTGTCTTAGTTAAAAAATAAGTTGTCCTCCAGTAAACTTTGATTAAATATCCAATATCCCCGTCCATGTGTGACTCAGTTGGTAGAGCATGGTGTTTGCAATGCCAGGGTTGTGGGTTTGATTCCCACGGGGGACCAGTACAGAGAAAAAAATGTATGAAATGTATGCATTCACTACTGTAAGTCGCTCGAGATAAGAGCGTCTGCTAAATGACTAAAATGTAAATGTAAAATCTACTAGAGTTATGTGAATGCCAATAAGATGATGATCCAATCGCATTCTGTCTCCTATTAAATGTTTTTTAACCTTTGATGCAAGAGCGAAAGAGACAAGAAAGTAGTCAAGACAACTAGCTTGATTAAGTCTCCTCCATGTATATCTCACTAGGTCGGGATTTTTTAGTCTCCAAATATCCAGTATTTCTAATGTGTCCATAATATATGTGATTTCCTTAAGGGCACGGTGATGATAGTTTGTAGAGTGATTACCTTACGGTTCATTGAGGTACTTAACACTGTATTATAGTCTCCTACCATAATGATTAGATAATTTGTTGCCTGTAAGTTCAATAAATTGGTATAAATGTTTTCGAAGAAGTGTGGATCATTCTGATTTGGACCACATAGATTAATGAGCCAAATCTCTTTTTCGCCCACTTTCATATTCATAAGGATCCACCTTCCTTGCGCATAATTCCTGATTATTTGCACATTCAGATCGAAATTTTTGTTAATTAATATCATCACACCCTTTGAGTTCCTTTGTCCATGACAGAAAATTATTTCACCACCCCATTCCTTTTTCCACGCAACTTCATCTAAGGATGTAGATTGAGTTTCCTGTAAACAGTATATGTTATATTCCTTTTCTTTTAGCCATGTAAAGGCTGATCTTCTTTTTTTATAATCTGCCAAACCATTACAATTATAACTAGCTATACGTATTTCACCCCTTACCATAACTAGATACTATTCTCAGTCTAAATTGACCATAATTAGTGCTTGTAAAGTTACTGCCATCAGAGGTATTATAAAGGTCAAAACTAGAGCTTTCAAATGTCTGATATTTAGAATTCAAGAAATTGTCATGTCCTGACCGTAGAAAGATGTTATTTTCTATGGTAGAGTAGGTCAGGGCGTGACAGTTTTTTTTCTATGTTTTCTTTTTCTATGTTGTCAGTTTCTAGTGTAGTATTTCTATGTTGGTTTTGTTTGGGATGATCTCCAATTAGAGGCAGCTGGTCCTCGTTGTCTCTAATTGGAGATCATACTTAAGTCGTTTTTTTTCCACCTGGGTTTGTGGGAGATTAGTTTTGAGTTCGTGTATGTTAACTCTGCGTCACGGTTTGTTGTTTTTGGTATTCTGTTTATTTATATGTCCTGCATAGTTTCACAGTATAACTAAAATGTGGAACGAAAAACACGCTGCACTTTGGTCCGCTCCTCTCTACGACAACCGTGACAGAAATAGGTTCTAGCAATGTTTTTATTATTCCCTTGCCTGTGAGCCAATGCCACAGATGTTAGAAAATGTATACAAATTATGTGTGTAACAAATCTGAGTAGGTTGATGTGTATGATATTGGATATGATATAATGAGAGTGTGTATGATGTCTGTATAATAGTAAGACTATAATGTGTGATGTCCAAATAAATAATAACTCTGCCAATTTGCATGTTTGAGTGTCTATGTGTGTAACATGTAGTGCGTATAGCCTTAATATTCATAATTGTAATCCATATTGTATCACCATCATAGTTGCATCATAATTACCTTTAACCTAATTGAAAAACACATCCCAGCATTTTCATAGCAATTGATGTTTCACATGATCATGAAAGAGACCTTGCATTACTCTAGCGACGTCTTCACTACAGTACAAATGTATTCCATACAATATGTTATTATCCCCAATGCCCCTATTTTGATATCTTCCCCTTTCTTGTTGTAAAGATATATAAACTTGTAGACAAATACATAAACACATTAAATTATAAAACAGTTCTCGACAATAGAGAGAGAGGGAGAGAAGAGTATAGAAAATAAAAGAGAGAGTGAGAGAAGAGAGCGAGATATAAGTTCGTATGTGTAAGCAAGCATGTAGTACCGGTGTGTTCATATCCACTTCATAATGTTCAGATATTTTAAACAGTTCCCATACCTTCTTTTTTTCGTAACCTGAAGTCCCTGTAGAATTTAGTACAGCCACGGTGTGGCTATAATGTAATGTTACTATGCATAGCAAAGTGCAATGAATGTGAGTATAATGCACCATGAAGAGGGTATTCATTGTAAGTGTTACTTACAAGGATATGGCTTCGACTGACCAGTGATTATGGACCACAGAAGTATTCCATAGCTGAAGAAGAGAATGTGTGAGAGAGAGATAGAAAGAGTCATTGTAAAGTCATATGTCCATATTGATTATTCTTGAGGAATTTAGTGGTGTACCTGTAGATGTCAAAGGCACGAATGGGTTTGTATGACACATTTTCCAAAGCCTCAGGGGGCATGTAACTAGATGTACCCCCAGCCTTCCCAGGGAACTCTTTGCTCATCTTGTTAACACTGTGGGACACCTTGGCCAGGCCAAAATCTGCAAGCTAGAGAGACAGAGAGAGAGACACAGAGACAGAGAGATAGTCTTCAGTTTATGTTCGGTTTATGCATTACAATTTCTGGCAGTATAACTCATGTCATCTAACTATATTTGTTGAAATAGTTAATAATCAATTAATGGTAATATCAATAATAATAATTATAATATTGCCTCAATAATACACTCCAACAAGAAATAGTGCTATTGAACCTCAGTTCATGCTCGTGTTCCCACCAGTTAAAGCCTAATTAGAACCAGGAGCCTGGAACCTGCCTTGGCATTAAGGTAGTCATCCAGCAACACATTATTGGGCTTCAGGTCTTGATGCAGAAGGGGTGGGATGAGGCAATGGAGGAAGTTCATCCCCAGAGCGATCTGGTGGGCCAAGCGATAGGCAAGGGGGTGGGGAAAAGGTGGATGGAGAGAGAGGGTGTCCAGGAGGGATTCCAGCGTCCCCCTCTCCATGAACTCCATCACAAGACCCAGCTGGATGGAAGGGCCACAAGTGGGGGGACAATCCTTGTACACTCCAAGAATCCTTATCACATGGTGGCTTGCACCCTTGCGCATCATTTCTGCCTCATTATGCAGGGAAGCACTAGAGCAGGGATAAAGTTAGGGGTGGGAAGGAGAGGACAAGGGAGGGGGTGGACAGAGAGAGTGAGGGCAACACAGGAATATTGTCTTAACTTAAATGGTTGACCACATCATGAAAGACAAATCAGTTTATAATGTAATATAAATCTCATTTAATTGACATACAATCAAGTGTTTAAAGTATAGACATTTTACCCATCATCACATTGTAGCAACTTGATGGCCACATCCAATCCCCAAACCACATGTCTGGCTTTGTGGACTTGTCCAAACCCTCCCGCACCAATCACTTTCCAGTTCTCCAGACTGTTGTTTTCAATTACTGCTGCCGGGCTGGACAAGTCCATCTGTTAATCAAGATGATCTGTAATGGCATTCAGTGTTTGCATCAAATAAGTTCCACATCAAGTCAAGTTGCATCAAATCTCATCAAGTCACATGGTATTGGTTCTCCTATTTGAGACACTACTGTAGCTAACACTGTCCTTTATAAGGTTGTTCCATACACTCTTAGAAAAAAAGGTGATATCAAGAACATGAGTGTTCTTCGGCTGTCCTGATAGGAGAACCCTTTCAATAACCCTTTTTGGTCCCAGGTATAACCCCTTTGGTTCCAGGTAGAATCATTTTCTGTTCCATGTAAAACCCTTTCCACAGATGGCTCTACATGGAACCAAAAAGTGTTATACCTAAAACCAAAAAAGGGTTCTCCAATAGGCACAACCGAAGAACCCTTTTGAAATTTTCTTTTCTAAGTGTACCTTAACAGTGCAAGTCATCCAAGTTCATCCTATCCTCTGATAAAGCAGTTTACAGGATTGCACATAATCAGTCATATTCAACCTTTGCCCTGGACTACCAGTTTATGTGATATGGCTGACTTATTTCCTACCGCTCTAAAGCTCATATTGTCTCTGAAATAATCATCTCAAAAATCAGCAAACACAAATCAGATGTACAGTGGGGGGAAAAAGTATCTGATCCCCTGCTGATTTCGTATGTTTGCACACTTACAAAGAAATGATCAGTCTATAATTTTAATGGTAGGTTTATTTGAACAGTGAGAGACAGAATAACAACAAAAAAATCCAGAAAAACGCATGTCAAAAATGTTATTAAATGATTTGCATTTTAATGAGGGAAATAAGTATTTGATCCCTCTGCAAAAAATGACTTAGACTTGGTGGCAAAAACCCTTGTTGGCAATCACAGAGGTCAGACTTTTCTTGTAGTTGGCCACCAGGTTTGCACGCATCTCAGGAGGGATTTTGTCCCACTCCTCTTTGCAGATCTTCTCCAAGTCATTAAGGTTTTGAGGCTGACGTTTGGCAACTTGAACCTTCAGCTCCCTCCACAGATTTTCTATGGGATTAAGGTCTGGAGACTGGCTAGGCCACTCCAGGACCTTAATGTGCTTCTTCTTGAGCCACTCCTTTGTTGCCTTGGCCATGTGTTTTGGGTCATTGTCATGCTGGAATACCCATCCACGACCCATTTTCAATGCCCTGGCTGAGGGAAGGAGGTCCTCACCCAAGATTTGACGGTACATGGCCCAGTCCATCGTCCCTTTGATGCGGTGAAGTTGTCCTGTCCCCTTAGCAGAAAAACACCCCCAAAGCATAATGTTTCCACCTCCATGTTTGACGGTGGAGATGGTGTTCTTGGGGTCATAGGCAGCATTCCTCCTCCTCCAAACACGGCGAGTTGAGTTGATGCCAAAGAGCTCCATTTTGGTCTCATCTGATCACAACACTTTCACCCAGTTATCCTCTGAATCATTCAGATGTTCATTGGCAAACTTCAGACGGGCATGTATATGTGCTTTCTTGAACAGGGGGACCTTGCGGGCGCTGCAGGATTTCAGTCCTTCACGGCGTAGTGTGTTACCAATTGTTTTCTTGGTGACTATGGTCCCAGCTGCCTTGAGATCATTGACAAGATCCTCCCGTGTAGTTCTGGGCTGATTCCTCACCGTTCTCATGATCATTGCAACCCCACGAGGTGAGATCTTGCATGGAACCCCAGGCCGAGGGATATTGACAGTTATTTTGTGTTTCTTCCATTTGCGAATAATCGCACCAAATGTTGTCACCTTCTCACCAAGCTGCTTGGCGATGGTCTTGTAGCCCATTCCAGCCTTGTGTAGGTCTACAATCTTGTCCCTGACATCCTTGGAGAGCTCTTTGGTCTTGGCCATGGTGGAGCACTCCCTTTAAGAGTGTGCTCCTAATCTCAGCTCGTTACCTGTACAAAAGACACCTGGGAGCCAGAAATCTTTCTGATTGAGAGGGGGTCAAATACTTATTTCCCTCATTAAAAAGCAAATCAATTTATAACATTTTTGACATGCATTTTTCTGGATATTTTTGTTGTTATTCTGTCTCTCACTGTTCAAATAAACCTACCATTAAAATTATAGACTGATCCTTTCTTTATCAGCGGGAAAAACGTACAAAATCAGCAGGGGATCAAATACTTTTTTCCCCCACTGTATGATTCAAGCATGTTATTCAGCTTCACATTACACTACATATCAATGTTGAGTTATCATTTAGTTTACCCTGGCACAGTCTCTCCACTACGTTACTGTGCATCAACTTACCTCCTGATAATGATAACATTCTTATTATGTGTATAAGATTATAGTAGCTGAGTATCCATTGTGTCTTGTATTCATTATGCTATGAGTTCCTTACCTGTGACCGTGCTTAAGAAATTATGTTCCCCGTAACTCTCCTGTATTTAAATGGAATCTTCACTTCATTTATTTTACTCTCACTTCAGTATCTTAGGTGTTTCCACCTCATTTTGTTCATCAGAGGAGGGTGGAGTCAGAAAGGTTGAAGTTGTACAGGCAGGACTTGACACATTTTCTCCACCAGATGGCATTGAATGCAATGGCATGGTGTAGCATGCATAATTGTGTAATATTTGAGACTATACTAGCCATCTGTTTTTATTTGAAAAGTATCCAATTTATATATTGTACTATATGAGCTAAGTTTCCATTCAATTGGAGACAGATTTTCACATTTTCACAATATTCCAAATCTGCATAAAGAAATGATGGCCATTTTCCCACCAGTGGTGTTTCCACCAAACAGACTTGTTGTGGATAGTAATCGGTGTGTGATGACATACTGCACACAAAATGTACTTTTTCGCTTAAGTTTTCATGTACCGAAAACATCTGAAGTTCAATGTGTTTCCATCACATTTTCAACTCTACCGATAGTTTTGTCACAAAAACTGTTGAGTTAAATAGCAAATGTGCCTACTCTGGTCTTGACAGGTACGATCTAGCCAACTGCTCGCAGACAGATACAGTGCGGGAAGGCTGTGCAGGTAAGCTAGTGTACATGATGAGATTATTAAGAGTGAGAGTATTTTTTATTTGTCAAATGGCAGTCAAGTATTATTGATCATCACGATCATCATGTCACCAGAATAAGACACTCAATATTTTTTGTAAAGCGGCCTCAAGGTTGCCGTGCACTTTAACCACCCTGTGCCTGTTCATCATAACTTATTTAATCTGTAGCCTAATAAACTACATGGTTTCCCAATATGTATTGGGAGGACCACACACCATATCATCATGTGACTCCAAGTTTACTTCAATATGATGGTCATTATATCAATATTTGCGCTTCAAGGCGTTTCCACCGCCATTTCTCGTTGTCATAGCTAAAATTGTACCGAAACATACGTATGACTTTACTCTCATAAAAACTGTGGATGGAAACGTGGTTAATGATTACCACAGATACATTTAAAAATATATAATGCCTTACAGTACAAGTACAGAGCAGACTAAAATGATGCTTCACTGAAGTCTATGTCAATCTAGAACAGGATTTTCCATTTTGAATGCAATTTGAATAGAGTTGATGCTTTACTATCTGTGTGAAAGTAGTAGGGTGTAGATTGATGAGGGAAAAAAACAATTTAATCAATTTTAGAGTAAGGCCATAACCTAACAAAATGTGGAAGAAGTTAAGAGGTCTGAGTACTTTCTGAAGGCACTGCATATATCACTCAGTTTTGTGTATTTTTTACTCCAATACCCAATAATGACAAAGCCAAAACAGGCTTTAAAAATGTTTGCTGATTTACAAAAAATACGAAACAAAATTATCACATGTACTCAAGTATTCAGACCCTTTACTCAGTACTTTATTGAAACACCATTGGCAGTGATTACAGCCTCAAGTCTTCTTGGGTATGAAGCTACAAGCTTGGCAAAACTGTATTTGTGGAGTTTCTCCCTTACTTATCTGCAGATCCTCTCATGCTCTGTCAGGCTGGATGGGGAGCGTTGCTGCATAGCTAATAACAGGTTTCTCCAGAAATGTTCGATCAGGTTCAATTCCGGGCTCTGGCTGAGCCACTTAAGGACATTCAGAGACTTGTCCCGAAGAAACTCCTGCATTGTCTTGGCTGTGTGCTTAGGGTCATTGTCCCATTGGAAGGTGAACCTAAGCCCCAGTCTGAGGTCCTAAGCGCTCAGGAGCAGGTTTTCATCAAGGATCTCTCTGTACTTTGCGCCATTCATCTTTGCCTCTATCCTGTCTAGTATCCCAATCCCTGCATCTGAAAAACATCGCCACGGCATGATGCTGCCACCACCATGCTTCACCATAGGGATGGTGCCAGATTTCCTCCAGATGTGATGCTTGGCATTCAGGCCAAAGAGTTCAACCTTGGTATCATCAGACCAGAGAATCTTGTTTCTCATGGTCTGAGAGTCCTTTAGGTGCCTTTTGGCAAACTCATAGTGAGCTGTCATGTGCGTTTTACTGAGGAGTGGCTTCCGTCTGGCCACTCTACCATGAAGACCTTATTGGTGGAGATGGTTGTCCTTCTGGAAGGTTCTCCCATCTCCACAGAGGAGCTCTATAACTCTGTCAGAGTGACCATCGGTTTCTTAGTCACCTCCCTGACCAAGGGCCTTCTCCCCGATTGCTCAGTTTGGTCGGGCGGCCAGCTCTAGGAAGAGTTTTGGTGGTTCCAAACTTCTTCTATTTAATAATGATGGAGGCCACTGTGTTCTTGGGGACCTTCAATGCTGCAGAAATGTTTTGGTACCCTTTCCCAGATCTGTGCCTCGACACAATCCTGTCTCGGAGCTCTACGGACAATTCCTTTGACCTCATGGCTTGGTTTTAGCACTGACATGCACTGTCAACTGTGGGACCTTATATATACAGATGTGTGCCTTTGCAAATCATGTCCAATCAATTGAATTTACCACAGGTGGACTCCAATCAAGTTGACATATGTCAAGGACAATCAATGGAAACAGGTTGCAGCTGAAATCAATATCGAGTCTCATAGCAAAAGGTCTGAATACTTATGTAAATAAGATATTTCTTTTTTTTCTTCATAATCATACATTTTGCTAAACTATATTAACTAAGATTATCTTAGTAAGATAATTTTTACTGTATGTGCAAAAACAAATAGGCACATGCAGGTTCGGGTGTTTTGTGAGAATTTGTCGGCGAGTGGGTAACCCACCTCAACCATCTGTCCTATTGGCTAACGTGCAATCATTGGAGAATAAAATGGACAAGCTCCATTCAAGACTCTGCTACCAACGGGAAATAAAAAACTCTAATATCTTATGTTTCACCGAGTCGTAGCTGAACGACTACATGGATAACATACAGCTGGCTGGTTTTTCCATGCATCGGCAAGACAGAATGGCTGCCTCCGGTAAGACAAGGGGTGGTGGTCTGTTTCTATTTGTCAATAACAGCTGGTGTGTGAAATCAAATATTAAGGATGTCTCAAGGTTTTGCTCGCCTGAGGTAGAATATCTCATGATAAGCTGTAGACCACACTATTTACCAAGAGTTTTCATCTATATTTTTTCGTAGCTGTCTATACACCACCAAAAACTGATGCTGGCACTAAGACCACACTCAAGCCATAAGCAAACAAGAAAATGCTCATCCAGAAGCGACGCTCCTAGTGGCCGGTGACTTTAATGCAGGGAAACTTAAATCCATTTTATCTCATTTATACTTGCATGTTACATGTGCAACAAGAGGAGAGAGAAAAACTCTAGACCACCTTTACTCCACACACAGAGACACTTACAAAGCTCTCCCTCACCCTCCATTTGGCAAATCTGACCTTAATTCTATCCTCCTGATTCCTGCTTACAAGCAAAAACTAAAGCAGGAAATACCAGTGACTCGGTCAATTCGGAAGTGGTCAGAGGACGCAGATGCTAAGCTGCAGAACAGTTTTGCAGGCACAGACTGGAACATGTTCCGGGATTCTTCCGATGGCATTGAGGAGTATACCACATCAGTCACCGGCTTCATCAATAAGTGCATTGATGACGTTGTCCCCACAGTACCCATACGTACATACCCCAACCAGAAGCCATGGATTACAGGCAACATCCGCTAAAGCGTAGAGGAATGGGACTCCTACCTGGACGCTTATAAGAAATCCTGCTACGCCCTCAGACGAACTACCAAACAGGCAAGTGTAAATACAGGACTAAAATTGAATCCTACTACGCTAGCGCCGATGCTCGCGGCTGGACTACAAAGGGAAGCCCAGCCATGAGCTGCCCAGTGACACAAGCCTAAATTTCTTCTATTCGCGCTTCGAGGCAAGCAACACTGAAGCATGCATGAGAGCACCAGCTGTACCGCATTCAAAAGGCCGCAGGGCCAGACGGATTACCAGGATGTGTAATCCGATCATGCACTGACCAGCTGGCAAGTGTCTTCACTGACATTTTCAACCTGTCCTTGGCCAAGTCTGTAATACCAACATGTTTCAAGCAGACCACCATAGTCCCCGTGCCCAAGAACACCAAGGTAACCTGCCTAAATGACTACCGACCTGTAGCACTCTTCTCTGTAGCCATGAAGTGCTGTGAAAAGCTGGTCATGTCTCACATCAACCCCATCATCCCATAAACCATAGACCCACTCCAATTTGCATACTGCCCCAACAGGGTAAGGGTAGGCAACAACACATCTGCCAGGCTGATCCTCAACACGCCAGCCCCTCAAGGGTACGTGCTTAGTCCTCTCCTGTACTGCCTGTTCATCCATGACTGTGAGGCCAAGCACGACTCCAATACCATCCTTAAGTTTGCAGAAGACACAACGGTGGTAGGCTTGATCACTGACAATGATGAGACAGCCTATAGGGAGGAGGTCAGAGACCTGGAACAGTGGTGCCAGGACCCCACCCTCTCCCTCAACATGATCAAGACAAAGGAAATGATCGTGGACTACAGGAAAAGGTGTCAGAGCATGCACCCATTTTCATCAATGGGGCTGTAGTGGAGCAGGTTGAGAGCTTCAATTTCCTTGGTGTCCACATCAAACTATCATGGTCCAAACATGGTCCAAACACACCAAGACAGTCGTGAACAGGGCATGTCAACACCGATTCCCCCTCAGGAGAATGGAAGTATTTGTATTGTGTCCTTAGATCCTCAAAAAGTTCTACAACTGCACCATCGAGAGCATCCTGATTGGCTGTATCACCGCCTGATATGGCAACTGCTCGGCCTCTGACTTCAAGGTGCTACAGAGGGTAGTGCATAGGTTCCAGTACATCATTGGGGCCATGTTTCCTGCCATCCAGGACCTCTATACCAGGCGGTGTCAGAGGAAGGCCCTAAAAATTGCCAAAGACTCCAGCCACCCTAGTCATAGACTTTTCTCTCTGCTGCCGCACGGCAAGTGGTACCAGAGCACCAAGTCTAGATCCAAAAGGATTCTTAGCAGCTTCTACCCCCAAGCCATAAGACTGCTGAACAGCTAATCAAATGGCTACCCGGACTATTTGCATTGACCCCTTGTCACGACTTCCACCGAAGTCGGTTCCTCTCCTTGTTCGGGCGGCGTTCGGCAGTCGACGTAACCGGTCTTCTAGCCATCGCCGATCCACCTTTCATTTTCCATTTGTTTTCATACACACCTGGTTTACATTTCCCTCATTACTTGTCTTGTATTTAACCCTCTGTTCTCCCATGTCTGTGTGTGAAATGGTTTATTGTTTCGTGTATGTGCACGACTGGTTGCGCTGGGTTATGTCAACCCGTATTGTGTTTAGTGTTCTTTGTGCCGTGTGTTTTGTTCGTCTAAATTAAAGGCTCCGTTTGCTACCCAAATTCTGCTCTCCTGCGCCTGACTCCCTTACAGTCAGTTACGCATACCTAACACCCCCCTCCTCTTTTTTTTACACTAGTGCTACTCGCTGTTTATTATCTATTATCTATGCATAGTCACTTTACCCATACCTACATGTACATATTACATCAATTACCTCGATTAACCTGTACCCCCGCACATTAACTCGGTACCGGTACCCCCAGTATATAGCCTCGTTATTGTTGTTCTTTTATTTTTTACTTTAGTTAATTTAGTAAATATTTTTCTTAACTATTTTTTTTCTCAAAACTACATTGTTGGTTAAGAGCTTGAAAGTAAGCATTTCACGGTAAGATCTACACCTGTTATATTTGGCGCATGTGACAAACACAATTTCATTTGATTTGATTCAGGGGTGGACTGGGACCAAGAATCGGCCCTGGCATTTCTAACACACCTTCCCATTTTTTGCATTGAGGCCCCCACACATGCCCATTTTTTTCCTTGAGGCTCCAGCAACGGCAATTTCTTTCCCTTGAAGCACCCATTATTAGTGATGAGCGATTCATTGGAATGTAGGTTAATTGACTGATCTTGGTTAAATTATTTGAATTCCATTTCGTTCTTTTTTCTCTGTGAGCTCAATGCACACATGGCTCTGCAGTTTCTCTAGAAATAAATCAGCTCATGCCTGAACTGTTCCATGTAGTAGGGAGTTGTAGTTTTCAACAGGCCAATGTTCTACATAGTTTAGCACAGAAAACGTGATGATGAACTATAATGACCATAATCCATTTTGCGGCTACTTGTCCAGTCTGTGTTTCTTTTATGTTTGCTACATAATGGACAGAAGATTGAGCGATCAAGAGGGGATGCATAGAGAGCAATTTCTTCGCAAGGTACAGTGCATTTGGAAAGTATTCAGACTCCTTGACCTTTTCCACATTTTGTTAAGTTACAGCATTATTTTAAAATAGACTGAATACATGTTTTTCCTCATCAATCTACACAAAATACCCAATAATAATAAAGCAAAAACAGTTTTTTTTTCTTTTTGGAAATTAGGAAAATTATTCAGACCCTCTGCTGAGACTCTAAATTGGTGCAACCTGTTTCCATTCCATTCTTGACATGTTTCCACAACTTCATTGAATTCCACCTGTGGTAAATTCAATAGATTGGACATTATTTGGAAAGGCACACACCTGTATATTTAATGTCCCACAGTTGACAGTGCATGTCAGAGCAAAAACCAAGGCATGTCGAAGGAATTGTCCGTAGAGCTCCAAGACAGGATTGTGTTGAGGCACAGATCTGGGGAAGGGTACGAAAAATGTCTTCTGTATTGAAGGTCCCCAAGAAAACAGTGGCCTCCATTAATCTTAAATGGAAGAAATTTGGAACCACCAAGACTCTTCCTAGAGCTGGCCGCCCGGCCAAACTGAGCAATCGAGGGAGAAAGGCCTTGGTCAAGAAGGTGACCAAGAAACCTATGATCACTCTGACAGAGCTCCGAGTTCCTCTGTGGAGATGGGAGAACCTTCCAGAAGGACATCAATCTTTGCACCACTCCACCAATCAGGCCACTATGGTGGAGTAGCCAGATGGAAGCCACTCCTCAGTAAAAGTCATATGAGAGCCTGCATGGAGTTTGCCAAATTGCACGTAAAGGACTCTCAGACCATGAGAAACAAGATTCTCTGGTCTGATGAAACCAATATTGAACTCTTTGGCCTGAATGCCAAGCGTCACATCTGGAGGAAACCTGGCACCATCCCAACGGTGAAGCATGGTGGTGGCAGAATCATTCTGTGGGGATGTTTTTCAGTGGCAGGGACTGGAAGACTAGTCAGGATCGAGGCAAAGATGAACAGAGCAAAGTACAGAGAGATCCTTGATGAAAACCTGCACTTCATACTGGGGTAAAGGTTCGCCTTCCAACAGGACAATGACCCTAAGCACACAGCCAAGACAACGCATGAGTGGCTTCGGGACAAGTCTCTGAATGTCCTTGAGTGGCCCAGCCGGTGCCGAGACTTGAACCCAATCTCTGGAGAAACCTGAAAAAAGCTGTGCAGCGACGCTCCCATCCAACCTGAGAGAGTTTGAGAGGATGTGCAGAGAAAAATGGGAGAAACATCCCAAATACAGGTGTGCCAAGCTTGTAGCTTCATACCCAAGAAGACTCAAGGCTGTAATCGCTGCCAAAGGTGCTTCAACAAAGTACTGAGTAAAGGGTCTGAATACTTATGTAAATGTAATATTTCAATTTGCTTTTTCATTATGGGGTATTGTGTGTAGATCAATGAGAATAATGCACTGTATCTCCACCTGAAAATACATGAGCAAAGTGATTGATCATTTCTATTCAGCAGTAATAAAAGTATAGCTTATTTACTTTGAACAACTACTAAAATAGTGATTTTGTCAGACAGCATAGGCAGCAGCTCTATAGAGATGAGATGATGACTTGGAATGTAATGTCATAAAACAAATGTTATATACACAATGTTATATACAAAACAAATATTTTATTAAAATAAAGTAATATGAAGAGCTGATGGTTAATAAGTCATAAGCAGTCATGGGCAGTCACTACCATCATGGGACCTTTAGTAAATGTATTATTGTTGTTACAGCGTTCAACCTACATAATTCATAGTGCAGTTAATGTTTTAAAAAACTATCGAAACCAAAATTTGAAATTGTGATAATGTTTAAATAATCGAACCGAAACCGAACCGACCTTAAAAGCCATTAATTTCTCAGCACTACCCATTATTAGCCCGATAATTTTGCGATAAAAACCCCAATTAGACAGGACCACTAGGATAAAACTGGACCAGCCCATCTGGCATTTGCCCCAATGTACAGTCGAAGTCGGAAGTTTACATACACCTTAGCCAAATGCATTTAAATCAGTTTTTCCACAATTCCTGACATTTAATCCCTGAAAAAATTACCTGTTTTAGGTCAGTTAGGATCACCACCTTATTTTAAGAATGTGAAATGTAAGAATAATAGTAGAGAGAATGATTTATTTCAGCATGTATTTCTTTCATCAAATTCCCATTGGGTCAGAAGTTTAAATGCACTCGATTAGTATTTGGTAGCATTGCCTTTAAATTGTTTAACTTGGGTCAAACGTTTTGGGTAGCCTTCCAAAAGCTTCCCACAATAAGTTGGGTGAATTTTGGCCCATTCCTCCTGACAGAGCTGGTGTAACTGAGTCAGGTTTGTCGGCCCCCTTGCTCGCACATGCTTTTTCAGTGGCCACTCTAATATCTTGACTTTGTTGTCCTTAAGCCATTTTGCCACAACTTGGAAGTATGCTTGGGGTCATTGTCCATTTGGAAACCCATTTGCGACCAAGCTTTAACTTCCTGACTGATGTCTTGAGATGTTGCTTCAATATATCCATATCATTTTCCTACCTCATGATGCCGTCTATTTTGTGAAGTGCACCAGTCCCTCCTGCAGCAAAACACCCCCACAACATGGTGCTGCCACCCCCGTGCTTCACGGATGGTGTTCTTCGGCTTGCAAGCGTCCCCCTTTTTCCTCCAAATATAACGATGGTCATTATGGCCAAACAGTTCTATTTTTGTTTCATCAGACCAAAGGACATTTCTCCAAAAAGTACGATCTTTGAACCCATGTGCAGTTGCAAACCGCAGTTTGGCTTTTTTATGGCGGTTTTGGAGCAGTGGCTTCTTCCTTGCTGAGCGGCCTTTCAGGTTATGTCGATATAGGACTCGTTTTACTGTGGATATAGATATTTTTGTACCTGTTTACTCCCTTCACAAGGTCCTTTGCTGTTGTTCTGGGATTGATTTACACTTTTCGCACCAAAGTATGTTCATTTCTAGGAGACAGAATGCGTCTCCTTACTGAGCGGTATGACGGCTGCGTGGTCCCATGGTGTTAATACTTGCGTACTATTGTTTGAACAGATGAACGTGGTACCTTCAGGAGTTTGGAAATTGCTCCCAAGGATGAACCAGACTTGATTTTCTGAGGTCTTGGCTGATTTCTTTTGATTTTCCCATGATGTCAAGCAAAGAGGCACTGAGTGTGAAGGTAGGCCTTGAAATACATCCACAGGTACAACTCCAATTGACTCAAATTATGTCAATTAGCCTATCAGAAGCTTTTAAAGACTTGACATCATTTTCTGGAATTTTCCAAGCTGTTTAATGGTATGGTCAACTTAGTGTACATAATCTTCTGACCCACTGTAATTGTGATACAGTGAATTATAAGTGAAATAATCTGTCTGTAAACAATTGTTGGAAAAATGACTTGTGTCATGCACAAAGTAGATGTCCTAACCGACTTGCCAAAGTTTACAATACATTTGTGGATTGGTTGAAAAACGATTTTTAATGATTCCAACCTAAGTGTATGTAAACTTCTGACTTCAACTGTACCATTTTATCACCTATTTTGCAGACTGTCAGAAACTTCTCAGCAAGATTGATCTTGTTAATTTTCCTCAGGATAGCCAGTGACATCTTCATAGCCCCTCATGGGGTGTATCTCTCCTCCATCTCATCCACTGTCCCCTGCCTAGTAGCACCAGCAACCTCCAGACTGGTAAGGCTTTTAATGTTGTTTATAATAAGGGTTACATGGAGAAAAACGGACCTCTTTAAAATGAAAATGGATGGCCCTCACATCAGCAAAATATTTTCTACCTAGAGGTACCATGAAAGCTTAAAGAAAATCAAGTAGCCTTCCCCTATACCCCAAAAAATAATTCATACAAAGTGGATAGCAGAGAACATGTCTACCATTTACCTTCAATTATTGGACAGATCAGAGCCTTATATATGAAGCTTTACAAACTGTTCTTCATCCTGTAAGGGTTAAATGTCGACGCTGTAATTTTGATAGCTCACATGGCTGCCGTCCAGAAGGTTCTGGGTTCGCAGACCACCGTGGACAAGTAGGGGTGAAAAGATCTCCTTTGTAGTAAAATCATTGCATTAACTTTTTAGTGATGGGGGCAGTATTCGGAAATTCAGGATGAATGACTTGCCCAAATTATACTGCCTGCTTCTCGGGCCCAGAAGGTAAGATATGCATATTATTAGTAGATTTGGATAGAAAACACTCTGAAGTTTCTAAAACTGTTTGAATTATGTCTGAGTATAACAGAACTCATATGGCAGGCAAAAACCTGAGAAAAATCCAACCAGGAAGTGGGAAATCTGAGGCTTGTAGTCTTTTCAAGTGATTGCCTATCTAACACACAGTGACTTAGGGTTAATTTTGCACTTCCGAAGGCTTCCAATAGATGTCAACAGTCTTTAGAACCTTGTTTCAGGCTTTTGCAGTGAACAGAGAGCGAACAAGAGGAACTGGAAGTTAGTGAGTCAAAAAAGGATATGAGTTCAGTGGCAAACGTTCACGTGAGAGGTAGCTGTGTTCCATAACGTTTTTGAAGACATTGGAATCGTCCGGTTGGAATATTATGGAAAATTTATGTTAAAAAGGCCCTAAAGATTGATGCTATACATCGTTTGACATGTTTCTACGAACGTAAATAGAACTTTTTTTGACTTTTCATCGTGAAATTATCGGCGCGCTTCCTACATTTGGAGTAGTTTACTGAACGCGCTAACAACACGGAGGTATTTGGACATAAATTATGGACTTTATCGAACAAAACAGCATTTATTGTGGACCTGGGATTCCTGGGAGTGCATTCTGATGAAGATCATCAAAGGTAAGTGAATATTTATAATGCTATTTATGATTTTAGATGACTCCAAAATGGCGGCTATCTGTATTGCCTGCTGTTGTTTTCTGAGCGCCATACTCAGATTAATGCAAAGTGTGCTTTCCCCGTGAATCTTTTTTAAAATCTGTCACACCGGTTGCATTAAGGAGATGTTTAACTATAATTCTTTGAATAACAGCTTAATTTTTTATCAACGTTTATGATGAGTATGTTTGTAAATTGTTGTGCTCATTCACCGAAAGTTTTGGAGGCAAAATATACTTCTCAAAAAAATTAAGGGAACACTTAAACAACACATCCTAGATCTGAATGAAAGAAATAATCTTATTAAATACTTTTTTCTTTACATAGTTGAATGTGCTGACAACAAAATCACACAAAAATAATCAATGGAAATCCAATTTATCAACCCATGGATGTCTGGATTTGGAGTCACACTCAAAATGAAAGTGGAAAACCACACTACAGGCTGATCCAACTTTGATGTAATGTCCTTAAAACAAGTCAAAATGAGGCTCAGTAGTGTGTGTGGCCTCCACGTGCCTGTATGACCTCCCTACAACGCCTGGGCATGCTCCTGATGAGGTGGCGGATGGTCTCCTGAGGGATCTCCTCCCAGACCTGGACTAAAGCATCCGCCAACTCCTGGACAGTCTGTGGTGCAACGTGGCGTTGGTGGATGGAGCGAGACATGATGTCCCAGATGTGCTCAATTGGATTCAGGTCTGGGGAACGGCGGGCCAGTCCATAGCATCAATGCCTTCCTCTTGCAGGAACTGCTGACACACTCCAGCCACATGAGGTCTAGCATTGTCTTGCATTAGGAGGAACCCAGGGCTAACCGCACCAGCATATGGTCTCACAAGGGGTCTGAGGATCTCATCTCGGTACCTAATGGCAGCCAGGCTACCTCTGGCGAGCACATGGAGGGCTGTGCGGCCCCCCAAAGAAATGCCACCCCACACCATGACTGACCCACCGCCAAACCGGTCATGCTGGAGGATGTTGCAGGCAGCAGAACATTCTCCACGGCATCTCCAGACTCTGTCACGTCTATCACGTGCTCAGTGTGAACCTGCTTTCATCTGTGAAGAGCACAGGACGCCAGTGGCAAATTTGCCAATCTTGGTATTCTCTGGCAAATGCCAAACGTCCTGCACGGTGTTGGGCTGTAAGCACAACGCCCACCTGTGGACGTCGGGCCCTCATACCAGCCTCATGGAGTCTGTTTCTGACCGTTTGAGCAGACACATGCACATTTGTGGCCTGCTGGAGGTCATTTTGCAGGGCTCTGGCAGTGCTTCTCCTGCTCCTCCTTGCACAAAGGCGGAGGTAGCGGTCCTGCTGCTGGGTTGTTGCCCTCCTACGGCCTCCTCCACATCTCCTGATGTACTGGCCTGTCTCCTGGTAGCGCCTCCATGCTCTGGACACTACGCTGACAGACACAGCAAACCTTCTTGCCACAGCTCACATTGATGTGCCATCCTGGATGAGCTGCACTACCTGAGCCATTTGTGTGGGTTGTAGACTCCGTCTCATGCTACCACTAGAGTGAAAGCACCGCCAGCATTCAAAAGTGACCAAAATATCAGCCAGGAAGCATAGGAACTGAGAAGTGGTCTGTGGTCCCCACCTGCAGAACCACTCCTTTATTGGGGGTGTCTTGCGAATTGCCTATAATTTTCACCTGTTGTCTATTCCATTTGCACAACAGCATGTGAAATGTATTGTCAATCAGTGTTGCTTCCTAAGTGGACAGTTTGATTTCACAGAAGTGTGATTGACTTGGAGTTACATTGTGTTGTTTAAGTGTTCCCTTTATTTTTTTGAGCAGTGTATTTTCTGAACATCACGCACCAATGTAAAATGGTTTTTTTGGATATAAATATGAACTTTATCAAACAAAACATACATGTATTGTGTAACATTGAGTCCTGGGAGTGTCATCTGATTAAGATCGTCAAAGGTTAGTGCTTAATTTTAGCTGTATTTCTGGTTTTTGTGATGTCTCTCCTAGCTTGGAAAATGGCTGTGTGGTTTTTCTTGTGTTGGCGCTGTCCTAACATAATCTAATGTTATGCTTTCACCATAAAGCCTTTTTGAAATTGGACAATGTGGTTGGATTAAGGAGAAGTGTATCTTTAAAATGGTGTACAATTGTTGTATGTTTGAGAAATTTGAATGAATAGATTTTTGCTGTTTTGAATTTGCCGCCCTGATATTTCACTGGCTGTTGAATAGTGTGTACCGTGGGTGGGACGGTAGCGTCCCACGTAGCACAGAGAAGTTCAACTATCAACATATTTGCAGGTCAGAGAAAAAATGGCCTTTTACAAAAATGTCATGCAAATCATCATTTTACATATCAGCATAATCTTGATTTTATACCACACAAATTACTGAAATTACAGGCAAGAAATGGACAGAGAGATAGGCGTATGTGTTAATCTCATCATGTTTCTCCAATGCCAAATCTTTCCACCCCAGACAGAATAGGCATTCCTTTCCACCCCAGACAGAATAGGCCTACCTTTCCACCCCAGACAGAGTAGACCTATCTTTCCACCCCAAACAGATTCGGCCTACCTTTCCACCCCAGACAGAATAGGCCTACCTTTCCACCCCAGACAGAGTAGGCCTACCTTTCCACCCCAGACAGAATAGACCTACCTTTCCATCCCAGACAGAATAGGAATTCCTTTCCACCCCAGACAGAATAGGCCTACCTTTCCACCCCAGACAGAGTAGACCTACCTTTCCAACCCAGACAGAATAGGCATTCCTTTCCACCCCAGACAGAATAGGAATTCCTTTCCACCCCAGACAGAATAGGCATTCCTTTCCACCCCAGACAGAATAGGAATTCCTTTCCACCCCAGACAGAATAGGCCTACCTTTCCACCCCAGACAGAGTAGACCTACCGACGCAGAAAAATGTAAGCTTTAACTGCTCGCTACTCTTCTTCCGTGGCTTAACCCAACGAGAGAACATCAGAAGTGTTTCCCTAAAAGCTGTCAGGTTTTAAACATATTTTATTACAGAAAGTGAATAGCTTAATCAATTGATAGTGACAGAATTAGATTAGTTCCCAAGCAAAGTCTATGTTTTGTGTCCTTGGCTATAGAAGGTTGTAGCTCAGCCTCTGAATGTCATAGAACAATGATATCCACATACGCATCAGAGTCTTTCCAGGGTATTTTACAGGTGGTTTCAGGCATAAAGCATTGTGGAACAAAGCGCCGTTACAGATTACTTTATACACTGAAACAATATATCAACCCAACATGTAACAATTTATACGATTTGACTGAGTGACAGTTCATAAGAAATCCGTATTCATAGTTCAGTTCATCATACTTTGCTTTCACTAACAGTTTAACAGTTTCTCTATTTCCATTCCTCTTTTATAAAAAAAGTATGCTCATTAAAATTACAAACATATGAACCAAAGAGAAAACTAAAGGGGCACAGCAAGTGGCATAGCCCAGCAGGCAGGTGTCCATTTTCCTTAGGTATTTATATTAGCACAGACTCATTCGCCATGTGCTCTCACCAGACATAGTTAACTCTGCGCTAAGGATCAACCGTGCCTCTGGACTGAATTACTTCCTGTGGGCAGGGTTCTTAAAAGGGTCCTCCTATGGGGACAGCCAAAGAAACCTTTTAGGTTCTAGATAACACCATTTTTTCTAAGAGTGTGGGCTGCCTTTTGTTTCTGTTCCTTGTTATTTGATATGAGACCAGATCCAAAGAACCCGGTCAAAATCCATCCTTTGACATATGCAGTGAGGCACAGGGTGGGATCTGATTTCCTGTGGTTCTAAAACTTTGGTTTTAACTGTACCAGAATGAATACTCAGATATCAGCAAACACAAATCAGACTGATTAAAGCATTCCTTGACACTTTTTGTTTTAGTTTACCCTGGGACAGTGTCTTTTACTGAGCAGAATCTCACCTCTTGATAATGATAACTTACCTAACATTCTTAACACTTATTCGCTAAATTAAGTAGCAGCTGAAATCTCTAACTAAAGATCTCATAACTCCAAATATTATTTATTTTAATCATAACACTTGTAGGTTCTTACCGTGTATTCTTGTTAGACAGATTATATTCCCAATCCACGTTGCTCTTAAATGTATTGTTCACTTGAAGAATTTTACTTTCATTTTCATTACATTCTAGTCTCCACCCCTGTATCTGGATCTGAGAGGAGGAGTAAAAGTTTCAGTACTTACTTGACAGCATGGAGTGTAGTTAGCATGTACATTGCCTACATGTTTTTGTAATATTTGAGATCATCACTACATTGTACAGTGCCTTCGGAAAGTATTCAGACCCTCAGACTTTTCCACATTTTGTTACGTTATAGCCTTATTCTTACACTCAACCCACTGCTGGTGTGTGTAGCTAAAGACCTTTATTTTTGTATCATATATCAATAGCACCTGGTTCCAATTCAAGGCATTTAGATTATTGTATGATCTAAATGAAGGCTTTTTTTCTGGTAACCCTTCCAAAGAGCCTATTGGCATGGAGGTGGCCTCTATTTGAAGATTAAGGGACTTGGTGACCACAAGATGCGACCAAGTTCTGGGATTCTCCAACTGTGGCCCTTGGATATTTCTTTTTCTCCAGAACCTCTACTAAGCTAACATAAGATGGTCATACCAATGATCATTTAACTATTTGATTTAGACTTTTAGGACCCATTTAGGCAGTGGTGGGTATTCATGGATACCAAGAGAAGCCAGGCTTCCCAAAAATTTGACCAACAAAAAAATACAAATTGTCAAAATAATTTATCCTGTCTTTCTGTATTGATAATTTTCCGTCAATTCGCAAGTGGCTGAATCTCTTCTGAGAAAATATCTGAGTGAGGAAAGCAGCACTCCTCTGTCTCAGTATGTGAAGCCCATGTATCTGATGCTGTCTGGAACAACAGATGTTGCCGCCATAGCATTTGATTGATTGATGCCATTAAGCATTTGGCCTCCCTTGATTAAAAATAAAATAAAATAATTTTCCAATTAGCATTGCGCTGAGCTCAACTGTGGGTTGTCCTTTCATAGCAAAACTCCTCCCAAGGGATGCTAGTTTGGATTTGGCTTCACACCAATAACATCACATCCTAAACA
This sequence comes from Salmo salar, assembly GCF_965601325.2. Taxonomy (NCBI): domain Eukaryota; kingdom Metazoa; phylum Chordata; class Actinopteri; order Salmoniformes; family Salmonidae; genus Salmo; species Salmo salar. The sequence continues at coordinate 27,524,752 of NC_138306.1, forward strand.
AAATGTCATGATTGTCAGAGAAACATGTCTGTTTCTGGTCTGCTTGTGTTGATGTCCTGCAGTAGCCAGCTTGCTAAATTGGCCCTTTCATAACCCATGGAGGGAGATGTGGATTTGGACTTGTGGTTTTTACTTAATTATCTGTACAGGCCAATTATTATGATGGCAATTCTGATTCAGCCATAAATTAATGTATTGTGCCACTAGCCTGAGACCATTGAAGTTCAATATGTAGCCTAGATGTAGCCTAGTACTCTCACGTTACCTAGCTAGTTAACTTAGCTGGTAAATTTTTGCCCATGCAAGGAAGTTAGGTTAGCAAGCATTTCAGCTAGGTAGCCTATGAAAACAAAAACTAAAAGTGTACTGTATGACAGAGCTATATACCGTTTTGCCAACATGAAGGAGAGGAGGATGGCATTGGTGTTCAACTAGTCTACAAGTAGGATGAGTCAACTTTTATGGTGAGCCAGCACGCACACGCACACACACAAACACACAGAAATCAGTACCATGGACAGACATATGATACTGTATTTAGAAACATTGATTGGACAATTTTTTGGGGTATCTTTAAGTTTGTTTTCAGTGTATTAAACTAAGCATAATGCCTTGTTGAATTGATGATGTTTAAATGTTTAAATGGTGCTGGAATAGCGGAGGCAGTGCTAATGTTGTCTTTGTTCTGACTTGCGGTAACTCTGGTTCTAAATCAGTAGTTTTCTAGTAATCTGTCAAAAAATGTTAACTTGCTTGACCATGCTACAGGTCATATAACTTTGTTACCTGCAATATTTGCTCTCCAGTTTTGTGATGAAACAAATGTATGTGTAGTTGAATTTATTCTCCCACTATGTGACTATTGTCTTTTTCTTGTCACGGCCTTATTCTATATCCTGGTGGCATATGAACAAATGGGTTATAGAGCAAACGACATAGTTGTAATATGGCTATTTTATTGGCTTGGCTTCCTCAGGGATTTTAACCACGTACCGGTACTGCCATTGAACATTGAAATTGGCCTTGATATTGTTTGCCCATAGAAACACATTGGAAAAACGTATAGGAAAAAAATAAATCAAAAGGAAGTTTGTTTTAAAGTGTCTGTCCTTTATCTGAGAGATATAATAAAGATCAGGATTTTAAGAATTATGTAATTGACCCCTAGTTAATTAACAACAAAGAATTTGGCACTAAACTACGTAATACGATATATACTTTAATTCATTTTGGTAACGGGCTACCTTCCGACGAGTCTTGTGAGGCTTGTGGGCATCCTAGAGCAAACTGACATGTATGTGTTTGTGAGGGTCTCATCTTTTCATAGCGGGGTCATTTTAGTGTGTAGCCCAAACTGTTCAGATGCTACAGATGTTTTTGTGAGAAGATCGATTTTCGTAATATCTCATGGTCTGACAAACATCGCTGTAGCTTGGCCACTTTCCACCGCAGATGCAGAAGGCTGCCATTGGTGGATGTGCTGAATTGAGACACAGCACATGCAAAAAACAGATTAAACAGATTTTGATGGAGATGTTTTTATTATGCTAATTGGATTTCCGCGGGGGCGTGGACATCGACACTAGGGGGTTTATCTTCTTAATTATTGCCCTAATAGTAGGAAGTCTTATATTTAGTTTTTAGCTTTTGTTTTGTACCCATTGCCTGATTTACAAAGGTCAAGAACCATTTGTCTCTTCCTTTGTCTTTCCCAATGGTGATGGAAGACAAATGGATTTTACATGCGTTTTACCAAATTATTATGTCCCTGTGAAACTGGAAGCCATGGAAGGCCACAATACAGTTCCTTAAACTGGGATTAAGTTAAAAAAGTGAAATGTTAATGCAGATCTTATTTTGTTAGATTTTATTTGTAAGAATCTTTAGGGGTGCCAATAACTTGTGCACCTATCTAAAGTACTACTTGTAAAAAATATATATTTTTCTCTGAGCAATTGTATTAGTTTAAAAATAATATAACTTCCCCATGTTTTGGAGCGTATAGTATGGGGGGCTGCAGCACCCCCTGAAAAATATGAATTAAAAAAAATATGAATAAGGGAAAGGGAAAGGATTATACCTAGTCAGTTGTACAACTGAATGCATTCAACTGAAATGTGTCTTCCGCATACAAACAAAAGTAGTGCACTGGGCCTTTAGTAGTCCTGTATAAGCAGACCGACATAGCTGTCTGTAGTAAAGGCAACAACAAAAAATCAGTTGTGACAACTAATGTTATCACAAGCGAAATACTAGTAGGTCTAGCTGACGTTAGCAAAATTGAATGAAATAAATATAAAATTACACTTTATACACTTACACTTGTTTACTGCATTACGGAAGTAAAGCAGAAGTGGAACCCGTCACTTCCATTGTTTGGCTCTTCCTATAGCAACATTCAAAAATTAGGTGGATACATAATTATTTTTGTCCTCTGGTTCATTCAATGGTTGTGTCACGTGTGGTTACTGTAGTGATCCATCAGTAGCAGTGATGTCATCAGGATTTGTCTCTCAAAAGCCCTCTAGAGGTCCAATTAGCCCTGAGAGCACACAGAGAGAGAGAGAGAGAGAGAGAGAGAGAGAGAGGCTATGAGGACCAACCGGCTGTGTAATTACATGTTTGGATAAATGTCTCTCTACTCTCACCCCCTCCACACACACAAACACACACACACATACAGAGAACAAAAGCCACGCTGAGACAGTAATTTTATCTGAATTATTTATCTGCCATGCTGCTGTCAGTCATCTCTAAAAACTGGAACACAGTTGCTTGTTGATACCCCCGCTCTTGTTGTAACCCCCACTCTTGTTGGCCAGAGTGGGGGTTACACAAACACGCGCACCCATGCACTAATACAAACATGAACACACACATACACACCCCATTCATTAAGCAAGCTGAGGTGTGTTTGCCCAACTCCCATGCTCCTTTGCACCGTCTGATCTACTCTCTGCCGTTGTTGATAGGTGACGTCTGTTTTCTCTCTCTCTCCCTTTCTCTCCCACCCTTGTTCCCTTTCTGCTCAGCTAGGAAATCTCTAACCGGTGACTCGCTGCTTCCCTATTCATCTCCCTCTATATGTATCTCTATCTCTCTCCCTCACATTCTCTCAGTCTTTTTCTGCTCGTGTCATGCTTTGTGATATGAGGCAGGGATCAGTGAGTGTGTGTGAGCTCCGTCTCTGCTGCAGTATCCTGGGTCTCTGTTTGACAGAGAAGCTGTGAGCTCCTGCTACTGCCCCTGCAAGGAGCACTTTAGGTGGGGGAATATCACATCCAGAGAGGGGGTCCTCTGGAGCAGAGACAGCAGTCCCAGGACAGAACAGACAGACAGAGACAACTGTGGACTGAAGAGGAACAAAAGAAGAAATCAAGAAGAGAGGAGCATACGAAGGGAGATAAGAGGGGAGGAAAGGAGGGACGAGTGCGTACTCCTGAGGTACAAGGATCCCAGGAGGTTTTGGCAGGGGGGTGAGGGGTCTACAGGAGGAGGGTCAAGACTGAAAAGGACACTGGGTTTTATCTGAGATCAAAGACAAGCAGGACAACAAGAGAGTTATAAAACTAGTGAAGTGTGAAGGAGAGGTAGCGGTGTTCCCTCAGTCTGACGAGTTGGAGATGGTCTCGAGGGGGTTGTGGTGAGAATTAAGAAGGTGAGGGTCTGCTGAGAAAAAGGAGAGTAGAAACAACAACCAGAGGGTAAGGACAAAGGGGGGGGTCTCTAGTTGAGGCGGTTTGGTCGTTTTACCTGGTTTACTTCAGTCAGTCTACAGGACACCATCATGGCCGTCCAACTCATGCCCGAATCAGCCGTCTGTCTGCTAATGGTGAGTGGGAGAAGTCCTGGTTCTTCATATATACACACATGCACAAACACACACAAACACACACACTCACACATACACACACACTCACACATACACAGACACAACCACACATTTACACACACAGCGACTGAAGCATGTGGTAAGCTGTCACCCCATGAGGGGTGGTGTTGCATGAGATACTACATACTACTATACACCCCTCAACAAATCTTCCATCTATATCATATAGAAGTCACTAGTTATGTAATACAATATTATCACCAAACAATACTTAATTTCATGAAAAATGTCTGTGCTTCAGCCTGTGATGTGTACTACAGTGCGTTCCCTTGCTTTGTCTAAATGTTCCACGTGCTCACAGGGATCTCTCTGCAGTGGGCTGGTTATGAGACATAGTAGAGTAGAAACCACTGTTACCAGAGGGGAGGGGTGCTGAATGTGCTGCCAGTGTGTGTGTGTGTGTGTGTGTGTGTGTGTGTGTGTGTGTGTGTGTGTGTGTGTGTGTGTGTGTGTGTGTGTGTGTGTGTGTGTGTGTGTGTGTGTGTGTTCTGTGTGTGTGTGTGTGTGTGTGTGTGTGTGTGTTTACATCTGTGCTTGCGTGTGCGTGTGTGCATGCATGTATCTTTAAGATGAGAAGTAGAGAAAAGAGGCATAGTTAGGAAGGGAGAGGAAAGGACACATTTTGAAGTGTCCTTTTTCTCATTCATTAATGGCTAGAGCTTGATTTTGGCAATTGTATTCTCTTTCTCTAGATTCAGATAAAATACACATTTTCTAGTGAGAGAGGAAAATGTAAGGAATTTCTGCCCTAAGTTCATACAAGAGACCACAGGAAACTTCTTTGATCAGAGGTTAATTTCTTTAATAAGGATTGCAAGCCGGATTGCAACCCGGATTTGCAAGTAAGACACTCAGTTCAAAAGATGGTGTTTTCCCTTTTTATCCCCTACTGAGGTTCACCCGCCCAGGGTGATGTCCCTTAACTTTATTACCATATAAGCTTCCCAATCCTTCTTCCTCCTTTTGCTATCATGTGCTAGCAGAAGTAAGACTGGACATAGCATCAACAGGAACTGAAGGTATAGTTTCAACACACAGACATTTGACTTTTGTACAGTTGACCTCTTCATGCACTTACAAAGTCTCTACCACTGATTCTTAATCTCAAGCTAAAGCAAAACATGAATCATTGTACTTTTGTAATTACAGGTGTTCCTATAATGTACAGATTTTATAAAATTCATTTCAAAACATACACACACACCCACATCCTTGTCCAATAGCTGCTGGATATCCAGAGAAACTGACAGCACTATGAAATTAGCTGGTTTAGCCTTTTCAATAAAGCGATTTTGAACACTTTAAAATACAGTGACATCTCAAAGTGCCTTCCAGGCAAGAAATATAAGTAACTTCAATAGAGACAAAGCACTAGACCCACAATATTCTATTCTAGTCTTTGTAATTCTATGTGTTTCCTCCATCCCAAAGGGGTGTCACGCATCACTGAACTACCTGTTATCTCGTCCTGTCATGGCTGGCTGTAGCCATGGCAATAGGTCATGTTACACACCCAGGGATTGGACAGAAGGAGGGGGGAGGCAGGAGGGATGAGGAGAGAGGGAGGGGGGATGGGGGAGAGGGAGGAAATGAAAAAGGGAAGAAAGTTGGAGCATAAGTCAAAATAGCAGCATTGCTATCTGATAACTGATCAAACTCAGTCATACATGTGTTCATTAAATCCAACCATGCATTTGTATTCACAATGTCATGTTCAGTGCTCAATCCCATCTGAAATATGAATGTAGATTTATGCAGCTTAGAGGTGTGTGTGTGTGTATGCTAGAGTGTGGCTGTGTGTGTCTGTATAAATATTAATAAAGTTTCCGCTGTATGTATTAATATTTCAGGTAAGGCAGTGATAATCTCCTGTAATTACAGGAAGTGATTTTAATAGCACACAGACCGCACTGTAAACACCCCACATTACCCACAGGAAATACTGACACGCACAAATAACACAGAGCAACCACACACAACCTGCAGAAAGATCTCCCTCTCCATCACTCTACCCCTCTCCATCACTCTACCCCTCTCCATCACTCTACCCCTCTCCATCACTCTACCCCTCTCCATCACAATCATTTTCTCTCTCCATTTATCTTTCCCTCTCCTTCTCTCTTTTCCTCTCCCTCTCTCCCTGTGTGTTAAGAAGGGCATCTGCTGTTATGTTTGTGCCAAGTTCACTGAGGGAACCTTCTCATTAGTGGGTACAGAGGCTGCTTACACAATGAGCAATAGAAGGCTCTCTCTTTCTCCCTCTCTTCCTCTCTCTCTCGTTCTCTCTCGTTCTCGTTCATACTCTCTCCTCTCTGGGGTGTCTCCTCTTGGAAAGGTTTAATGATGTTACAAATGTAATCATTATTTTATTTAGCACGTTAACATCATTATACATGTAAATGATGGATGGGGCTCGGGGCGAAGCTTGTGAGAAGATGGATCTATTATCAACCTTCAGCTGAGATTAACACATCTATCAGTTTAGACAGGTTCTTAGCCACAGTATAACCCTTTCCCCCATGCACAGACCCCAACCCCATTCCAGAACCACTGACTAAGGAGCAAACAACCTCATTCCATTAGCGGACAGGAAGTGACCTCATTCAATTAGAGGCAGCAGGAAATGGCTGTGTATTTGTGCTGAGGAGTCTTGTTGTGGCTGATAGAAATAAAGACATGCAGTAAATTGTGTTTTAGTTATCCTCTGGGCTCCATCTGTCTGGAGCTAATGTGATTGGAGCTGAGTTACAGTACAGTAGTTATAACTCTGAGTGGTCTCAGGCGAGTCATAGAGAGCAGGCCTAGTGGACGGCAAATATGATTGAAACCCAGAACAAATATTTTGTTATTTAAATTACGTTTAGCTTATAAAGGCTACAAAAAGTCTTCATAAACACTACATAAATGTGATACAAAGCATCAATAACGGTATGTTATGCTTAATAGAGGGTTCATAAATGTGGCATAATTGTGTGACATACTGTAAATTCTGGACTATAAGCCGCAACTTTTTTCCCACGCTTTGAACCTCGCGGCTTAAACAATGACACGGGTAATATATGGATTTTTACCGCTTTCAATTTTTTTTTCAAAAAAAAAACACATTCTGTGACGTGCTCAGTTTTTTGCCGGCATGAAGCTTTCATTAGACCAATGAAATTGCCGAACGGGTTAAGGTCAAACAGTGACGAGAGCGACAATGAAAACGATCCAATATCGGATGAAGCAATTCTGAGGCTATTCAACTCCGACACCGAAGGAGATGACTTCAGGGGTTTCAGTGCACAGGAGGAGGAAGATAGTGACCAATGACTTTCTTGGTAGGCTACTGTTTACTGCAAATTTTTTGTTACAAGCCGTGTTTCGTTAAAGCCTATTTATTTTTGTTACAAGCCGTGCTTCGTTAAAGCCTATTTATTTTTGTTACAAGCCGTGTTTCGTTAAAGCCTATTTATTTTTGTTACAAGCCGTGTTTCGTTAAAGCCTGTGTAAAGTTCATTTGTTTCAATGTACCAGTAGGCACCTGCGGCTTATAGACATGTGCGGCTTATTTATGTTCAAAATAAATAAAAACATAATTCAGTGGGTGCGGCTTATATTCAGGTGTGCTCAATAGTCCGGAAATTACAGTAATCACCAATGTCAAGTATGACACTCTATGGGACTCGCCATCATGGCCGGTTGTGATACAGCCTGGGATTGAACCAGGGTCTGTAGTGATGCCTCTAGCACTGAAATGCAGTGCATTAGACTGCTGCACCACTCGGGAGCATATGCTCTGAAGTGAAGTCATGTTAGTCACATTACACCTAATCTCATTCCCAGACACTTACACCCAAATGGTCTGGTGGACCAACGCATCAATCCTGGCCTTCATTAGTTAGGGTTAGGTTTAAAATCACATTTGAACAAGATCAACTGTGGAAATGGGCAGGGTTTAGATATAATTATGACTTTTTGACTTTTTTAACTAGTAACGATGACAAATACTTTACACTGGTCACTCCTTTAGAATTATATGGTCACTCCCGCTAAGGCCAACTTTGAATGGTTGATATCCCACCAAGAAACACACACGTTGATGAAAGCCCCTAACCTAAAGAAATTGAAAGTGGCTTTCTTCTGGAACCAAGTGACATGTTCCTCAGTACACAACCTCGAACAAAACAAAACCAGCCATACCGTGCGGTGCTGGGCCCAGTCAGGTCTTTGACACATTCACCCACTCCCCCACTGAAAGATCTGCCACAAAATGTTGGCACCATTGTTAACAGGCTCTGAGGTGTGGTCAGTCATCTTCTGGCTATGCCGGGTGGAGATTATAAGAGTACCTGGCCATTAAGGCCAGATTGTTCTTCAAGATGTTCAAACGTTCATAGATGACCAGTAGGGTTGTAGAGGGTGCAACAGGTCAGTACCTCAGGAATAAATGTCAGTTGGCTTTTCATAGCCGAGCATTCAGAGGTCGAGACAGCAGGTGCGGTAGACAGGGAGAGATAGAGTCGAATACAGCAGGTCTGGGACAAGGTAGCATGTCTGGTGAACAGGTCAAGGTTCCATAGCCACAGGCAGAACAGTTGAAACTAGAGCAGCAGCAAGACCAGTTGGACTGTGGACAGCCAGGAGTCATCAGGCCAGGTAGTCCTGAGGCATGGTCCTAGGGCTCAGGTCCTCCAGGAGGGGAAGGAGAGATGGAGAGAGAGACACTTGGAGGGAGCATACTTAAATTCACACAGGACACCAGATAAGACAGGAGAATTACACCAGATATAACTGACTGACCCTGGCCCCCAGGGACACAAGCAAATAATGCAGCATCAGGGAACAGAGCTGGGGAACTGACAAGTATAGTAGGGATAATGACAGAGGTGATTGAGTCCAGGTGAGTCCAATAATTGCTGAAGTGTGTGATGGGAGAAGGCAGGTGTGCGTAATGATGGTGGCAGGAGTGCATAATACTGGGGAGCCTGGTGACTTCGAGCTCCAGGGAGGGAGAGCGGGAGCAGGTGTGACAGGATTAGCTTTTCTGCATCATTTTTGATCAAAATGTTTCAGATTTTTGCAATGTTACAAAAATAGAAAAAAGTTTTCCTTGAAAAATTATTGATATGTTCGTCAAAAGAGAGATCAGGGTCCAGAGTAATGCCGAGGTCTTTCACAGTTTTATTTGAGATGACTGTACAACCATCTGTCACGCATGTGTGTAGACACGGACCAAGGCGCAGCGTGAGTATCGTTCCACATCTTTTATTTGAATGTGAAACTTTACAAGACAAACAATAAACTAATAACAAACAACAAACCGTGAAAACAGAAGTGCAACATGCACTAACTCAAAATAATCTCCCACAAACACAGGTGGAAAAAACAACTACTTAAATATGATCCCCAATTAGAAAAAATAAACTAGAACACAACATAGAAAAAAGAAACTAGATAAACCCCCCAGTCACGCCCTGACCTACTCTACCATAGAAAATAAGAGCACTCTATGGTCAGGACGTGACACCATCAAGATTCATTGTCAGATCCAACAGCAGATCTCTTCGTTTCTTGGGACCTAGAACTAGCATCAATGTTTTGTCCGAATTTAAAAGGAAAATACTTGCCACATCCACTTCCTTATGTCTGAAACACAGGCTTCCATGGTAGGCAGTCATCAAAATTTACATCTGTGTGTCGTCCGTATAGCAGTGAAAGTTGACATTGTGTTTCCGAATGACATCACCAGGAGGTAGAATATATAGTGAAAACAATAGTGGTCTTTAAACAGAACCTTGAGGAATGCAGACACTAACTGTTGATTTGTCAGAGGACAAACCATCCACAGAGACAAAATGATATCTTTCTGACAGATAAGATCTAAACCAGGCAAGAACTTGTCCGTGTAGACAAATTAGGGTTTATAATCTCTCCAAAATAATGCCATAATCGATGGTGTCAAAAGCTGCACTAAGGTATAGGAGCACGAGCATGCAGAGACTTAGTCTAATGCCTTAAAAAGGTCATTTACCACCTTCTTGAGTGCAGTCTCAGTGATATGATGGGGACTTAAAAACCAGACTGAAGCGTTTCGTATACATTATTTGTCTTCAGAAAGGCTTCTTCTAAAATTTTTGAGAGGATCGGGAGATTTGATATAGGCCGAATGTTTTTTACATTAACCGGGTCAATGTTTGGCTTTTTCAAGTGAGGCTTTTTTACTGCCACTTTTAGTGAGTTTGATACACATCTGGTGGATAGGGAGCCATTTTTTTTTTTCAACATAGGAGGGCCAAGCACAGGAAGTAGCTCTTTGAGTAGTTTATTTTGAATATGGTCTAGTATGCAGCTTGAAGGTTTAGAGGCCATGACTATTGTCATGTGTCAAGAGATACAGGATTTAAAAACTTGAGAGTCTCCATTGATCCCAGGTCCTGGCAGTTCTGTGCACTCAGGACAACTGAGCTTTGGAGAAATACTCAGATTCAAAGAGGAGTCCGTAATTTGCTTTCTAATGATCATGATCTTTTCATCACTGCTGAAGTGAAAGCCATCCTCTCTTGGGGAATGCTGCTTTTTATTTAGCTTTGCGACAGTATCAAAAAAGAAATGTTGGGTTGTTCTTATTCTCCTCAATTTGGTTGAAAAAAATAAGATGATCGAGCAGGAATGAGGGCTCTTCGATATTGCACAGTACTGTCTTTCCAAGCTAGTCGTAAGACTTCCAGTTAAGTGGAGCCCATTTCCGTTCCAATTTTCTGGAAGGTTGCTCAGGTATTTGCTGTTTACCAGGGAGCAAATTTCTTGTGACAAATGTTTTTTGTTTTTAGGGGTGCGATTGCATCTAGGTTATTACGCAAACTTAAATTTAGATCCTCAGTTATGTGGTTAACTGATTTTTGTACTCTGACGTCCTTAGGTAGGTGGGGGGAGTCTGGAAGGGCATCTAGGTATCTTTGGGTTGTCTGAGAATTTATTGCATGACTTTTGATGATCCTTGGTTGGGGTCTCGAGTAGATTAATTGTTGCAATTACAAAGGTAATAAAATGGTGTTCCGATAGTCCAGGATTATGAAGAAAAACATTTAGATCCCTAATATTTATTCCACGTGACAAAACTAGATCCAGGGTATAACTGTGGAAATGAGTAGGTCCAGAGACATGTTGGACAAAACCCACTGAGTCGATGATGGCTCCGAAAGCCTTTTGGAGTGGGTCTGTAGACTTCTCCATGTGAATATTAGTCACCAAAAATGTGAATATTATCTGCTATGACTACAAGGTCCGATAGAAATTCAGGGAACTCAGTGAGGAATGCTGTATACGCCCCAAGAGGCCTGTAAACAGTAGCTATCAAAAGTGATTGAGTAGGCTGCATAAATTTCATGACAAGAAGCTCAAAAGTTTTTTGTTGTTGTTGCTGTGCTAAATGTTAGAAACACCTCCGCCTTTGCGGGATTGCGCAGGGGATATGGTCACTAGTGTAACCAAGAGGATAGGCCTCATTTAACACAGTAAGGCTTGAGCCAATTTTCAGTCAGGCCAATTACATCAAGATTATGATCAGTGATTAGTTCATTGACTATGACTGCCTTGGTTGTGAGGGATCTAACATTAAGTAGCCCTATTTTGAGATGTGAGATATCACAATCTCTTTCAATAATGACAGGAATAGAGGAGGTCTTTATTTCAGTTAGTTTTGCTCAACCTAGATCGAGGCACAGACACGGTCTCAATGGGGATAGCTGAGCTGACTACACTGACTGTGCTAGTGGCAGACTCCACTAAGCTGGCAGGCTGGCTAACAGCCTGCTGCCTGGCCTGCACCCTATCTCATTGTGGAGCTAGAGGAGTTAGAACCCTGTCTATGTTGATAGATAAGATGAGAGAGTCCGTCACTCCTCAGCAGGCCAGGCTTGGTCCTGTTGTGGGTGAGTCCCAGAAAGAGGGTCAGTTATGTACAAATTCTATCTTTTGGGAGGGGCAGTAAACAGCTTTCAACCAGCGATTGTGTTGTGAACCTCTGCTGTAGAGCTCATCACTCCCCCTAACTGGGAGGAGGCCAGAGACAATTACATTTTTCCAGCTAATTTACTCGCTGAAGCTATGTTGTGCTTGGTGACCTCTGACTGTTTCATCATAACATCGTTGGTGCAGACGTGCATAACAATATCCCTATACGCTCTACGCTTGCCAGTTTTAGCTTTAGCCAGCACCCTCTTCAGATTAGCCTTTACGTCGGTAGCCCTGCCCCCTGATAAACATTGACTGTTGGCTGGATGATCATTTTTAAGTCTAATATTGCGGGTAATGTAGTCGCCAATGACAAGGGTTTTCAATTTGTCAGAGCTAATGGTGGGGGGCTTCGGTGGCTCAGACCCTGTATCGGGTGGAGGAGAGACCTGAGAAGGCTTGCCTTCTGACTCCGACTCGTTTCTTAATGGGGAGAACCGGTTGAAAGTTTATGTCGGCTGAATGAGCGACACCGGTTGAGCACGCCGACAGCATTTATTTCCAGAAGCATTGAGAAAATTGTCCGGTTATGGGGACTGTGCAGGGAGGTGTATACTACTATCTGTACTTACTGGTGGCACAGACGCTGTTTCATCCTTTCCTACACTTAAATTGCCCTTGCCTAACGATTACATCTGAAGGTGGGATTGCAACACAGCTATCCTCACCATAAGGCAATAGTTCTCCTGTATATTATGAGTACAGTGATTGCAATTAGATGAAATTGTGTTAATGTTACTACTTAGCTTTTTCGGCTGCTGGAGATCCTGTAGAACCATGTTCAGATAAAGTGTCCGGTGTGAAAAAGTTGAAAAAAGCCATATATTTCCTTTTATTTGTAAATTTGTAAAACAATACAATACATTAAGTTTAAAAAGGTCCATCAATGCAATTACATTTTAGTCATTTAGCAGACACTCTTATCCAGAGCGACTTACAGTAGTGAATGCATACATTTCATACATTTTTTCCCCGTACTGGTCCCCCATGGGAATCAAACCCACAACCCTGGCGTTGCAAACACCATGCTCTACCTACTGAGCCACACAGGACCATTACACAGGGCTGTGAACAGTGTAGCTTTACCCTGAGCTGGCAAATGAATGGTTCTTGCCTCTCTGCCTGCTAGAGGTACTGCATGTTGGTTACAACCTTAAAAGTGACAAAGAAAGTTAGTAGGTCTGTTAGGAATGCCTTTGTCACACCATCTGGATAAGGCCACTTTCTGAAGGCTTTAGACAGCCAATGGAAGCCTTAGGAAGTGCAACGTCACCCCACAGACACTGTAGTTTCGATTTGAGAATTGTAGTTCTTTTGATTCTCTGACTTTCCACTTCCTGCTTGGAATTTTCTCCGGTTTTTGCCTGCCATATGAGTTCTGTTCTACTCACAGACACCATTCAAACAGTTGTAGAAACTTCAGAGTGTTTTCTATCCATATCTACTAATAATATGCATATTCTAAAATTGGGTACGTTTTTCATCCGGCCGTGAAAATACTGCCCCCTAGCCCAGACAGGTTAAAGGGTTTTCCTGCTGTCCCCATAGGATAACCCTTTGAAGAACCTTTTTTGGTTCCAGGTAGAACCCTTTCAGTTCAAGGTACAACAATATTGGGTTCCTTGTAGAACCTTTTCCCCAAAGGGTTCTACCTGGAACCGAAATGGTTATCCTATGGGGACAGCCGAAGAACCCAAACCCTTTTTTTTCCTCTCTAAGAATATACAATGACTCCATTGAGAATGTGTTGTGAAGTCTGTTATGCTGGACCCCTTGGAACAGTAGCGGCTGCCTTGGCAGGGGCTGGTCCCGGTCCAACAGTGCGTCAAGACCCCCTTCTTCAATGTTGGTCTCATTGTTGATAGTCTACTCTCTACTATTTTGACTATTATTGCAATTCCCTCCAAAACAATGCATTTGAGGGAAATTATATTATAGGCTGTCACAATAAATGTGAAGATGTCATCGAATAAGTAATATTTATGTTACTATGCAAATTAATGAATTCAAAGAAATTCTGCAGTCACTTTTTTAATGTAATCCCACTATTTATTTTACTGTATATGTGTGCAACATAAAACATTTGCTACTTTCTGTCAAGTCTACGCATACAATTTTATGCATATGTTGGAACATATGCATCACACAGAATGCACTGCTACTGCCTCTGCAATGCAGTACTGTAAGGTAAATGCAGCATTCCATTGTAAATTAATGTACTTCTGGTGTACCAAAACGCAATAACGTTGTTGGTGTGATCGAGGCGCATGTAGCTCCTCAAGACGCCACAGAAGAAATATCAGCCTGTGCAGAGAAGCATGAGATTGAACTTCACTCAACTTTCTAGAGTTTTCCCCCTTTAGTTAACACTATCAACTTTTCCCTTTACTGTGGGAATTGTCATTGATTCAATGCAATATTAGCAACTTTCAGTGCAACACACTGAAACAAAACAAACCATGCAAGGATTGCATGCAAAACTATGCCAGAGATTTTGTTGTAGGCAGAATGCATCGGACTGCAGGCAAGACTCAGCCCACAACCAATCAGAGCTGCAGTAGGCCTATATGCAAATAGTCCATTTCCATATATGGATCTGTGCCATTCACTTTAAACTGAACTGTGTTTACAGCATGAGTGGATGTGAGTAGATGTGCTTGTTTTGAGATCAAAGCGAGAGCTGCATGTAGCCACCTGTGCACATTTGTTCATATCCTTTGTTAGTTAGTGATATTAGCCCAGTTATAATTTGTAGTCCACAATTGAGGAGTGACTGCTTCCTACAGAGCACAAAAATTACATTTCTATACATTTTTGAAAAGCAAGTAGGGTTAAAGAGATCCTTTTCTTTAAGGGGCAGTGGTGTATTATGAGTCGAGCTTGAATAAGCGAAGTAGCCAATAGGCAGAGGTAGCATAATTTGACTGATTCTCTGTAATAATATGGGAATAATATTGCATTTGATTTTGTAAAATGGTTTCTTGCATTAAACAAATTTTTTTTGGTCTATGTCAAGCCCTGCATGTTTTCTTCTAAAGTCTCATGGAATGTAGGCCTACATAAAACACCACACATTGGGTGCTACTGTATGCTGAATAATATAACAGCTATTTACATGTCAGAATGTTATGTGATGCATTTTCTCCATTGTTTTTGATGGTAGGCCACTCTGGTATGCCTACATTATGATCAAATAGCCACAGTAGCCTACTTGACCACTGTTAAAGCGAACTTAAAGCGGGTACAACCTCAGTGTTCACAGTAAATGCGCTGAAAGTTGCGCAGAATTTTCTCAACGTTCAAGTTTGCACTCAGCAGGCCTGAAATTTTCTCCTCTGTGTGTCGTTCTTCAAAATGTACTTAAAACACTTTTTTAAATAATATGATAATATATATAATAATAATAATAATGTGTCAATCTTGCTTTGTTCAGAAACCTACCTGGCCTCAGTGCAATTCATAGAATTTGGTACAATACAGTATATTCAGTGCTTAATTTGAAAATCAGGTGGTGCCGGAACAAAAAGTTAACACGAGGGGGGTGACCTGGGAAGCTCTGAGGTACCGGAATGCAAGGGAATTTTTAAGCCTTTATAATGAAGCATTGCATGCATATCACTGCATTTGCATAATTGCATAGAGCACTGGAGTAGAGGCACTTACAGAAGTTGCACACATGAGGAACATTTTTGGTAGCCTAGGGTCTGGGAAAAATGTGGCTTTTTAATACTGCACAAATGGTCGAAATGACAGGCTACTTTGACAATGACGATTTGGAAAATATGGACATTTCTTAATGACCACAAACTTTTGAACGGTATTGTACTTCTATGACCATATCTGTTCTCTCTTTTTCACACACACAAACACACACCCCTGAGGCTCCCTAAGTGGTGTTTCTCCCCATCAGCCCCCTGCTTGGATCTCCTCAGGTTGCTCTTCATCTTCACCAACTCACATTTGTTCTCCTGTTCCTCCTCATCCTTCTGCTGGTCCAAGTCCAGCTAAAAACACATAGACAGAGAAGTACGTTAGGTTCAGTGGTAGTACAAGTACTTTTTGTTGTGTGTGTCAGGGTTTCCATTAGGAAAATGTGGTGCTGGACGTTTGTTAGGCAGCATTTTAATTTACTGGACGCATACGCATTGGGTACATAACCTGAGTGATAGGACTACAAATGAATGGTGATTCAGTAAAGTTGGCTTTTTAGCATTCATTGCCATGGTAATCAACAGTACCGCAGGAATGGAATGTAAGTCACAGAAAATAGGTCTTACGGTGGCAGATGCGGAGAAGTACTTGGGACTACAATATTTTACTACAGAATAGTTACAGGGGTGATGAGAGGTAGTTTCCATTGGCCTGGTGTAGAACCAGATAGGGTTACCCAGTTCTTTGACTACAAGAGGATGTTGATCCAGTAGAATTTTGTAAAAGGCTGATTTAGCCTCCGCTCCTCCTGGTTTCAGGGCCACATACAGCTTTCTCATCTTTGACATACTGGTTTGGGCCGCAGTGATTTCAGAGTAATCCTCATCGTGGATCATTTTCTTCTGGTAAAGGCCATCTGCTATTGGCATCACCATGGTAATCCTTTGAAAACGTTTTTCCATGTTATCATCCACAAATTGGGCACCTGGGTTAGAGAACGTGTTATTCAAAGAACCTTAAAGAATGATTGATTTTCAGTGAATCTAACAGTGAATGTACAGGACTATACAGGTGAGACTGAAATACCTTGCATCAGAATTGTTTCCTGAATGAAAATGATATTCAGTTCTCACAATCTGAGATATTAAAAGGCATTTCATATCAGTCCCCAACAAAGCTTTTGTAAGAGTTGAACATGCCATATTTTCCATTATGAATATTTCCTCAGTAATATGTATACTGTTGTCTTGCAGATTGATAGACTCCTGACTTTAGGTCATCTATTTATTCATCATGCCTCTCAGTGTGAATCTGGTCAAATACAGTCATTATTTAATTCAATTTTCTTGTAATATCTTCTACAAACACTAGTTCAGTAATATTTCAGAATTTATCCCATGCAAACAAGTCGGGTTACATTACCATACTGCTTTGTCTCCATGACTGCAGATTGATCCTGGCTAGACTGGGGAGTAGCAGCTTGATCTGGCAAGAGAGAGAGACTCTCCATGACATGGTTTGTAAAGAATCATCATCGAATACATGTTCTGTATTTGTAGCCAGAGTTGAATAAAGCACAAATTGACGTATGGCATGCAGAACTGCTTTTACTTCATTGCAGAAGTAAGCCTACACTCAGGGGCAGCTTCCTGAGCACAAATAAAAAGCCTACTCCTGGAATAAAAAGCAAAAACAATGGAGAATCTCAATTCAAAATCATTTTTAGTCCAGGTGTAGCTCATCTATCTGTGTCCAGGAAACTGCCTCTCAATGTTCAACTATCAACAATAGACAATTACATACAGTATCTAACAAAAATGAGTACACCCCTCACATTTTTGTAAATATGAGTATATCTTTTCATGTGACAACACTGAAGAAATTACACTTTGCTATAATGTAAAGTAGTGAGTGTACAGCTTGTATAACGGTGTACATTTGCTGTCCCCTCAAAATAACACAACACACAGCCATTAATGTCTAAACCGCTGGCAACAAAAGTGAGTACACCCCTAAGTGAAAATATCCAAATTGGGCCCAAAGTGTCAATATTTTTTGTGGCCACCATCATTTTACAGCACTGCCTTAACCCTCTTGGGCATGGAGTTCACCAGAGCTTCACAGATTGCCACTGGAGTCCTCTTCCACTCCTCCATGCCGACATCACGGAGCTGGTGGATGTTAGAGACCTTGCACTCCTCCACCTTCCGTTTGAGGATGCCCCACAGATGCTCAATAGGGTTTAGGTCTGGAGACATGCTTGGCCAGTCCATCACCTTTACCCTCAGCTTCTTTAGCAAGGCAGTGGTCGTCTTGGAGGTGTGTTTGGGGTTGTTATCATGTTGGAATACTGCCCTGCGGCCCAGTCTCCGAAGGGAGGGGATCATGCTGTGCTTCAATATGTCACAGTGCATGTTGGCATTCATGGTTCCCTCAATGAACTGTAGCTCCCCAGTGCCGGCAGCACTCATGCAGCCCCAGACCATGACACTCCCACCACCATGCTTGACTGTAGGAAAGACACACTTGTCTTTGTACTCCTCACCTGGTTGCCGCCACACACGCTTGACACCATCTGAACCAAATAAGTTTATCTTGGTCTCATCAGACCACAGGACATGGTTCCAGTAATCCATGTCCTTAGTCTGCTTGTCTTCAGCAAACTGTTTGCAGGCTTTCTTGTGCATCATCTTTAGAAGAGGCTTCCTTCTGGGACGACAGCCATGCAGACCAATTTGATGCAGTGTGCGGCGTATGGTCTGAGCACTGACAGGCTGACCCCCCACCCCTTCAACCTCTGCAGCAATGCTGGCAGCACTCATATGTCTATTTCCCAAAGACAACCTCTGGATATGACGCTGAGCACGTGGACTCAACTTCTTTGGTCGACCATGGCGAGGCCTGTTCTGAGTGGAACCTGTCCTGTTAAACCGCTGTATGGTCTTGGCCACCGTGCTGCAGCTCAGTTTCAGGGTCTTGGCAATCTTCTTATAGCCCAGGCCATCTTTATGGAGAGCAACAATTCTTTTTTTCAGATCCTCAGAGAGTTCTTTGCCATGAGGTGCCATGTTGAACTTCCAGTGACCAGTCAGTATGAGGGAGTGTGAGAGCAATGACACCAAATTTAACACACCTGCTCCCCATTCACACCTGAGACCTTGTAACACTAACGAGTCACATGACACCGGGGAGGGAAAATGGCTAATTGGGCCCAATTTTGACATTTTCACATAGGCCTGCACCATCTTACTCACTGTCTTGTGCCTGCTAGCATCCTCTAGACTGGCGATTGACATGGGAGTGAAGCCTTTGAGTGTTTCCTGCATCAGGTTCCACTGGAAGGTCTCAAATGTAGCCTTGTCTAGTTTTTCTAGGGTAGCCAGCAGCCGCTGTGGAACGGGTGTGGCCATTGTAGATCATTAGAATGGGACAATATGAATATATTAAATTAATACAACTTCACTACAAGCAAAAAAATGGAGTCAACCATATTGACACATTGGCAATCTTTATTTTACCCATTAAACCCAGGTACTTACAATGTGTCTGTGTTGGACAGATAACTCCCAGTAACTCTTTGTCTCAAAAACTTTTTCTTCAGATTTTTACTTTCAGGTTTCTCTTATAATTCTCCACCCCTTTTTATCTGAATCAGAGGGGGTGGAGTTCCAAGTGCACAGTTAAGACTTTATATATAGAAATTTTATGACATGTTGGTTTTGCATTACTTGGATTTGTAATGTTTGAGACCTTATGAACTATCAGTATGATGAACTATTTTATTCACAGTACGTTGGTCTATCTCAAATCATTGATCATGCTTTGCCGTCTACCCCACTGGTCTCAGGTCTACAGGCTTCACCAAATACAACATATCTATTCTATACCAAATGCACATTTACTTTTCTGGATAGTAATGTAATTCTACATAATCTGGTCAGTGACAACCATCTAGTGGTGATCAGAGTTAATACAGGTCAGTTTTAGATGCAGATAACTTTGTCCTCAGAGGCAATTACTTATGCAGCAATAACAATACATGCAGATGATATCACATATTAAAAAACAACAAAATTAAGTAGCAAAGGATATTCTCCATGTGCTGCTTGTGAATACTGGTCTCTAAGGTGATAGAAGACAGATATAATGTAGGGATGATGTGTGTTTACACATTGATTTTTTGTAGAATAAAGAGCACCTTTACACTGTGAGGAAAAACTCATCCTATCTACCACCTGGACCTGAACACTCATCACATTGGCTAACTCTTATATTTCACAGGTGTACTGTTGGATCACAATAAAATGTTTCAAATAAATATGTTTCTCAAGCATAATGGTGAGACATGGGCAGCATTCCCACCACAGGTGGCACCTTAATTGGGCAGGATTGGCTCATAGTAATGGCTGGAATGGAATTCATGGAATGGTATCAAACACATCAAACACATTAAAACCATGTTTTTCCATTTACTCTATTCCAGCCCTTATTATGAGCCGTCCTCTCCTCACCAGCCTCCTGTGTTTCCAACACACTGTTTTTCACAATCTTATATAGTAAAACAATTAATGATTCAGATGTCAAGGTTTTTGTATGACATCTCTTGTCTGGTTGCAAATCCCAGACCGGGTCCTAGTACGCTGTCTTCCGTATGCAATCTGAACAATTAAGCAACCAGGAAAATACATGATTTATTTTGTTACAAATTATTGTTTGACAACAGTGGTGTGATAGGACCAATATTTCTGAGGTAATGTGTGAGATTTAAACATATACATGGTTGAGAGACAACAGTAAGATTTGGAAAAAAAGTGAGCAGTGGGCCAGCAGGTTCCTAGAAGTCCAGACCATGACTGTAGAAGCCGCTCAAGTTATGACTTCATTTCTGGCTAACCCCACCTGTAGTCATATAGGAAAACAAAGGGAAATAATCAGTTGTGTGCAGAGTTTAGAATTACAGGGGGGATAGGGGGAACTTTGCAGCCCCATAACAAACCATCACCTTCTCCATTCAAAATCATTATAGATAATCAACATTACAGCTGATTTCAGGGGAGCAGGGACTGGAATACACATATATTTTACTGATAGATACTTATGATACCAAAAGAGGAGAGAGAGGAGCTTACCCAGTTCTTCGACTAGAAGAGATTGTTGTTCCAGTAGAATTTTGTAAAAGGCTGATTTAGCCACCGCTCCTCCTGGTTTCAGGGCCACATACAGCTTTCTCATCTTTGACATACTGGTTTGGGCCGCAGTGATTTCATAGTAATCCTCATCATGGATCATTTTCTTCTGGTATAGGCCATCTGCTATTGGCATCACCATGGTAATCCTTTGAACAAGTTTTTCCATGTTATCATCCACAAATTGGGCACCTGTATCAGAGAACATCTGTTACTCAAAGAAACTTAAAGAATGATTGATTTTCAGTGAATCTAAACGTGAATGTACAGGACTATACAGGGGAGACCGTAAATACAGAAGTTTTTCAATCAGCATCTTTGACAAACATGACATAAGAAAGACCTTGCATCAGAATTGTTTCCTGAATGAAAATGATATTCAGTACTCACAATCTGAGATATTAAAATGCATTTCATATCAGCACCCAACAAAGCTTTTTTAAGAGTTGAACATGCCATATTTTCCATTATGAATATTTCCTCAGTAATATGTATACTGTTGTCTTGCAGATTGATAGACTCCTGACTTTAGGTCATCTATTTATTCATCATATCTCTCAGTGTGAATCTGGTCAAATACAGTCATTATTTAATTAAATTTTTTTGTAGTATCTTCTAACAACACTAGTTCAGTAATATTTCAGAATTTATCCCATGCAAACAAGGCAGGTTACATTACCATACTGCTTTGTCTCCATGACTGCAGATTGATCCTGGCTAGACTGGGGAGTAGCAGCTTGATCTGGCAAGAGAGAGAGACTCTCCATGACATGGTTTGTAAAGAATCATCATCGAATACATGTTCTGTATTTGTAGCCTGTGTTGAATAAAGCACAAAATGACGTATGGCATGCAGAACTGCTTTTACTTCATTGCAGAAGTAAGCCTACACTCAGGGGCAGCTTCCTGAGCACAGATAAAAAGCCTACTCCTGGAATAAAAAGCAAGATCAATGAGAAGCTCCATTGAAAATAATTTTCAGTCCAGGTGTAGCTTAATTATCTGTGTCCAGGAAAATGCCTCTAAAATGTTCAACTATCAACAATAGACATTTACATATTTACTATAATTAACTTTACAGTATGTGAATGAACGATTAAAATGCATATATGAAAGTACATTTCTTGCATACAGTATTTGTAAACAGTTAATTCTGAATTACCTTTTTCGACATCTGTCTTTAACTTATCTGCTAAATCAATTATTCCCATGTTCTCCAGGATCTTCTGGGTGATTTTCATAGCACCTTCTTTCTTATAGGCCTGCACCATCTTACTCACTGTCTTGTGCCTGCTAGCATCCTCTAGATTGGCGATTGACATGGGATTGAAGCCTTCGAGTGTTTCCTCCATCAGGTTCCACTGGAAGGTCTCAAATGTAGCCTTGTCTAGTTTCTCTAGGGTAGCCAGCAGCCGCTGTGGAACGGGTGTGGCCATTGTAGATCACTAGTACGGGTCAAATATGAATATATTAAATTAATACAACTTCACTACAAGCAAAAAAATGGAGTCAACCATATTGACACATTGGCAATCTTTATTTTACCCATTAAACCCAGGTACTTACAATGTGTCTGTGTTGGACAGATAACTCCCAGTAACTCTTTGTCTCAAAAACTTTTTCTACAGTTTTTTACTTTCAGTTTTCTCTTTACATTCTCCACCCCTTTTTATCTGAAAAGAGGGGGTGGAGTTCCAAGTGCACAGTTAAGACTTTATATACAGACATGTAATGACATGTTTATTTCAGAGCACGTTGGTCTATCTCAGAAATAATTGATCCTGCTTTGCAGACTACCCCACTGGTCTCAGGTCTACAGGCTTCACCAAATACAACATATCTATTCTATACCAAATACACATTTACTTTTCTGGATAGTAATGTAATTCTACATAATCTGGTCAGTGACAACCATCTAGTGGTGATCAGAGTTAATACAGGTCAGTTTTAGATGCAGATAACTTTGTCCTCAGAGGCAATTACTTATGCAGCAATCACAATACCTGCAGATGATATCACATATTAAAAAACAAGAACATTAAAGTAGCAAAGGATATTCTCCATGTGCTGCTTGTGAATACTGGTCTCTAAGGTGATAGAAGACAGATATAATGTAGGGATGATGTGTGTTTACACATAGATTTTTTGTAGAATAAAGAGCACCTTTACACTGTGAGGAAAAACTCATCCTATCCACCACCTGGACTTGAACACTCATCACATTGGCTAACTCTTATATTTCACAGGTGTACTGTTGGATCACAATAAAATGTTTCAAATGAATATGTTTCACAAGCATA
Organism: Salmo salar; assembly: GCF_965601325.2. Lineage (NCBI taxonomy): Eukaryota > Metazoa > Chordata > Actinopteri > Salmoniformes > Salmonidae > Salmo > Salmo salar. Next base: position 27,547,776 of record NC_138306.1, read on the forward strand.
ATGGTGAGACATGGGCAGTATTCCCACCACAGGTGGCTGGTGGCGCCTTAATTGGGCAGGACGGGCTCATAGTAATGGCTGGAATTGAATTCATGGAATGGTATCAAACACATCAAACACATGGTTTCAAGGTTTTAGATTTTTTTCCATTTACTCTATTCCAGCCCTTATTATGAGCCGTCCTCTCCTCACCAGCCTCCTGTGTTTCCAACATACTGTTTTTCAAAATCGAATATAGTAAAACCATTAAAGATTCAGATGTCAAGGTTTTTGTATGACTTCTCTTGACTGGTGGCAAATCCCAGACCGGGTCCTAGTACGCTGTCTTCCGTATGCAATCTGAACAATTAAGCAACCAGGAAAAGACGTGATGTGATTAATTTAAAAAACACTATTTATTTTGTTACAAATTGTTGTTTGACAACAGTGGTGTGATAGGACCACTATTTCTGATGTAATGTGTGAGATTTAAACATATACGTGGTTGGGAGACAACAGTAAGATTTGGAAAAAAGTGAGCAGTGGGCCAGCAGGTTCCTAGAAGTCCAGACCATGACTGTAGAAGCCGCTCAAGTTATGACTTCATTTCTGGCCAACCCCACCTGTAGTCATATAGGAAAACAAAGGGAAATAATCAGTTGTGTGCAGAGTTTAGAATTACAGGGGAGCCAGGGGGAACTTTGCAGCCCCATAACAAACCATCACCTTCTCCATTCAAACTCATTATAGATAATCAACATTACAGCTGATTTCAGGGGAGCAGGGACTGGAATACACATATATTTTACTGATAGATACTTATGATACCAAAAGAGGAGAGAGAGGAGCTTACCCAGTTCTTCGACTAGAAGAGATTGTTGTTCCAGTAGAATTTTGTAAAAGGCTGATTTAGCCACCACTCCTCCTGGTTTCAGGGCCACATACAGCTTTCTCATCTTTGACATACTGGTTTGGGCCGCAGTGATTTCATAGTAATCCTCATCATGGATCATTTTCTTCTGGTATAGGCCATCTGCTATTGGCATCACCATGGTAATCCTTTGAACAAGTTTTTCCATGTTATCATCCACAAATTGGGCACCTGTGTTAGAGAACATCTGTTACTCAAAGAAACTTAAAGAATGATTGATTTTCAGTGAATCTAACCATGAATGTACAGGACTATACAGGGGAGACCGTAAATACGGAAGTTTTTCAATCAGCATCTTTGACAAACATGACATAAGAAAGACCTTGCATCAGAATTGTTTCCTGAATGAAAATGATATTCAGTACTCACAATCTGAGATATTAAAATGCATTTCATATCAGCACCCAACAAAGCTTTTTTAAGAGTTGAACATGCCATATTTTCCATTATGAATATTTCCTCAGTAATATGTATACTGTTGTCTTGCAGATTGATAGACTCCTGACTTTAGGTCATCTATTTATTCATCATATCTCTCAGTGGGAATCTGGTCAAATACAGTGATTATTTAATTCAATTTTTTGTAGTATCTTCTAACAACACTAGTTCAGTAATATTTCAGCATTTATCCCATGCAAACAAGGCAGGTTACATTACCATACTGCTTTGTCTCCATGACTGCAGATTGATCCTGGCTAGACTGGGGAGTAGCAGCTTGATCTGGCAAGAGAGAGAGACTCTCCATGACATGATTTGTAAAGAATCATCATCGAATACATGTTCTGTATTTGTAGCCTGAGTTGAATAAAGCACAAAACGACGTATGGCATGCAGAACTTGGCAATCTTTATTTTACCCATTAAACCCAGGTACTTACAATGTGTCTGTGTTGGACAGATAACTCCCAGTAACTCTTTGTCTCAAAAACTTTTTCTACAGTTTTTTACTTTCAGTTTTCTCTTTACATTCTCCACCCCTTTTTATCTGAAAAGAGGGGGTGGAGTTCCAAGTGCACAGTTAAGACTTTACATACAGACATGTAATGACATGTTTATTTCAGAGCACGTTGGTCTATCTCAGAAATAATTGATCCTGCTTTGCAGACTACCCCACTGGTCTCAGGTCTACAGGCTTCACCAAATACAACATATCTATTCTATACCAAATACACATTTACTTTTCTGGATAGTAATGTAATTCTACATAATCTGGTCAGTGACAACCATCTAGTGGTGATCAGAGTTAATACAGGTCAGTTTTAGATGCAGATAACTTTGTCCTCAGAGGCAATTACTTATGCAGCAATCACAATACCTGCAGATGATATCACATATTAAAAAACAAGAACATTAAAGTAGCAAAGGATATTCTCCATGTGCTGCTTGTGAATACTGGTCTCTAAGGTGATAGAAGACAGATATAATGTAGGGATGATGTGTGTTTACACATAGATTTTTTGTAGAATAAAGAGCACCTTTACACTGTGAGGAAAAACTCATCCTATCCACCACCTGGACTTGAACACTCATCACATTGGCTAACTCTTATATTTCACAGGTGTACTGTTGGATCACAATAAAATGTTTCAAATGAATATGTTTCACAAGCATAATGGTGAGACATGGGCAGTATTCCCACCACAGGTGGCTGGTGGCGCCTTAATTGGGCAGGACGGGCTCATAGTAATGGCTGGAATTGAATTCATGGAATGGTATCAAACACATCAAACACATGGTTTCAAGGTTTTAGATTTTTTTCCATTTACTCTATTCCAGCCCTTATTATGAGCCGTCCTCTCCTCACCAGCCTCCTGTGTTTCCAACATACTGTTTTTCAAAATCGAATATAGTAAAACCATTAAAGATTCAGATGTCAAGGTTTTTGTATGACTTCTCTTGACTGGTGGCAAATCCCAGACCGGGTCCTAGTACGCTGTCTTCCGTATGCAATCTGAACAATTAAGCAACCAGGAAAAGACGTGATGTGATTAATTTAAAAAACACTATTTATTTTGTTACAAATTGTTGTTTGACAACAGTGGTGTGATAGGACCACTATTTCTGATGTAATGTGTGAGATTTAAACATATACGTGGTTGGGAGACAACAGTAAGATTTGGAAAAAAGTGAGCAGTGGGCCAGCAGGTTCCTAGAAGTCCAGACCATGACTGTAGAAGCCGCTCAAGTTATGACTTCATTTCTGGCCAACCCCACCTGTAGTCATATAGGAAAACAAAGGGAAATAATCAGTTGTGTGCAGAGTTTAGAATTACAGGGGGGCCAGGGGGAACTTTGCAGCCCCATAACAAACCATCACCTTCTCCATTCAAACTCATTATAGATAATCAACATTACAGCTGATTTCAGGGGAGCAGGGACTGGAATACACATATATTTTACTGATAGATACTTATGATACCAAAAGAGGAGAGAGAGGAGCTTACCCAGTTCTTCGACTAGAAGAGATTGTTGTTCCAGTAGAATTTTGTAAAAGGCTGATTTAGCCACCACTCCTCCTGGTTTCAGGGCCACATACAGCTTTCTCATCTTTGACATACTGGTTTGGGCCGCAGTGATTTCATAGTAATCCTCATCATGGATCATTTTCTTCTGGTATAGGCCATCTGCTATTGGCATCACCATGGTAATCCTTTGAACAAGTTTTTCCATGTTATCATCCACAAATTGGGCACCTGTGTTAGAGAACATCTGTTACTCAAAGAAACTTAAAGAATGATTGATTTTCAGTGAATCTAACCATGAATGTACAGGACTATACAGGGGAGACCGTAAATACGGAAGTTTTTCAATCAGCATCTTTGACAAACATGACATAAGAAAGACCTTGCATCAGAATTGTTTCCTGAATGAAAATGATATTCAGTACTCACAATCTGAGATATTAAAATGCATTTCATATCAGCACCCAACAAAGCTTTTTTAAGAGTTGAACATGCCATATTTTCCATTATGAATATTTCCTCAGTAATATGTATACTGTTGTCTTGCAGATTGATAGACTCCTGACTTTAGGTCATCTATTTATTCATCATATCTCTCAGTGGGAATCTGGTCAAATACAGTGATTATTTAATTCAATTTTTTGTAGTATCTTCTAACAACACTAGTTCAGTAATATTTCAGCATTTATCCCATGCAAACAAGGCAGGTTACATTACCATACTGCTTTGTCTCCATGACTGCAGATTGATCCTGGCTAGACTGGGGAGTAGCAGCTTGATCTGGCAAGAGAGAGAGATTCTCCATGACATGATTTGTAAAGAATCATCATCGAATACATGTTCTGTATTTGTAGCCTGAGTTGAATAAAGCACAAAACGACGTATGGCATGCAGAACTTGGCAATCTTTATTTTACCCATTAAACCCAGGTACTTACAATGTGTCTGTGTTGGACAGATAACTCCCAGTAACTCTTTGTCTCAAAAACTTTTTCTACAGTTTTTTACTTTCAGTTTTCTCTTTACATTCTCCACCCCTTTTTATCTGAAAAGAGGGGGTGGAGTTCCAAGTGCACAGTTAAGACTTTACATACAGACATGTAATGACATGTTTATTTCAGAGCACGTTGGTCTATCTCAGAAATAATTGATCCTGCTTTGCAGACTACCCCACTGGTCTCAGGTCTACAGGCTTCACCAAATACAACATATCTATTCTATACCAAATACACATTTACTTTTCTGGATAGTAATGTAATTCTACATAATCTGGTCAGTGACAACCATCTAGTGGTGATCAGAGTTAATACAGGTCAGTTTTAGATGCAGATAACTTTGTCCTCAGAGGCAATTACTTATGCAGCAATCACAATACCTGCAGATGATATCACATATTAAAAAACAAGAACATTAAAGTAGCAAAGGATATTCTCCATGTGCTGCTTGTGAATACTGGTCTCTAAGGTGATAGAAGACAGATATAATGTAGGGATGATGTGTGTTTACACATAGATTTTTTGTAGAATAAAGAGCACCTTTACACTGTGAGGAAAAACTCATCCTATCCACCACCTGGACTTGAACACTCATCACATTGGCTAACTCTTATATTTCACAGGTGTACTGTTGGATCACAATAAAATGTTTCAAATGAATATGTTTCACAAGCATAATGGTGAGACATGGGCAGTATTCCCACCACAGGTGGCTGGTGGCGCCTTAATTGGGCAGGACGGGCTCATAGTAATGGCTGGAATTGAATTCATGGAATGGTATCAAACACATCAAACACATGGTTTCAAGGTTTTAGATTTTTTTCCATTTACTCTATTCCAGCCCTTATTATGAGCCGTCCTCTCCTCACCAGCCTCCTGTGTTTCCAACATACTGTTTTTCAAAATCGAATATAGTAAAACCATTAAAGATTCAGATGTCAAGGTTTTTGTATGACTTCTCTTGACTGGTGGCAAATCCCAGACCGGGTCCTAGTACGCTGTCTTCCGTATGCAATCTGAACAATTAAGCAACCAGGAAAAGACTTGATGTGATTAATTTAAAAAACACTATTTATTTTGTTACAAATTGTTGTTTGACAACAGTGGTGTGATAGGACCACTATTTCTGATGTAATGTGTGAGATTTAAACATATACGTGGTTGGGAGACAACAGTAAGATTTGGAAAAAAGTGAGCAGTGGGCCAGCAGGTTCCTAGAAGTCCAGACCATGACTGTAGAAGCCGCTCAAGTTATGACTTCATTTCTGGCCAACCCCACCTGTAGTCATATAGGAAAACAAAGGGAAATAATCAGTTGTGTGCAGAGTTTAGAATTACAGGGGGGCCAGGGGGAACTTTGCAGCCCCATAACAAACCATCACCTTCTCCATTCAAACTCATTATAGATAATCAACATTACAGCTGATTTCAGGGGAGCAGGGACTGGAATACACATATATTTTACTGATAGATACTTATGATACCAAAAGAGGAGAGAGAGGAGCTTATCCAGTTCTTCGACTAGAAGAGATTGTTGGTCCAGTAGAATTTTGTAAAAGGCTGATTTAGCCACCACTCCTCCTGGTTTCAGGGCCACATACAGCTTTCTCATCTTTGACATACTGGTTTGGGCCGCAGTGATTTCATAGTAATCCTCATCATGGATCATTTTCTTCTGGTATAGGCCATCTGCTATTGGCATCACCATGGTAATCCTTTGAACAAGTTTTTCCATGTTATCATCCACAAATTGGGCACCTGTGTTAGAGAACATCTCTTACTCAAAGAAACTTAAAGAATGATTGATTTTCAGTGAATCTAACCATGAATGTACAGGACTATACAGGGGAGACCGTAAATACGGAAGTTTTTCAATCAGCATCTTTGACAAACATGACATAAGAAAGACCTTGCATCAGAATTGTTTCCTGAATGAAAATGATATTCAGTACTCACAATCTGAGATATTAAAATGCATTTCATATCAGCACCCAACAAAGCTTTTTTAAGAGTTGAACATGCCATATTTTCCATTATGAATATTTCCTCAGTAATATGTATACTGTTGTCTTGCAGATTGATAGACTCCTGACTTTAGGTAATCTATTTATTCATCATATCTCTCAGTGGGAATCTGGTCAAATACAGTCATTATTTAATTCAATTTTTTGTAGTATCTTCTAACAACACTAGTTCAGTAATATTTCAGCATTTATCCCATGCAAACAAGGCAGGTTACATTACCATACTGCTTTGTCTCCATGACTGCAGATTGATCCTGGCTAGACTGGGGAGTAGCAGCTTGATCTGGCAAGAGAGAGAGACTCTCCATGACATGATTTGTAAAGAATCATCATCGAATACATACATTTTACATTTACATTTTAGTCATTTAGCAGACGCTCTTATCCAGAGCGACTTACAATTTGGTGCATTCACCTATAATATCCAGTGGAACAACCACTTTACAATAGTGCATCTAAATCTTTTAAGGGGGGGGTTAGAAGGATTACTTTATCCTATCCCAGGTATTCCTTGAAGAGGTGGGGTTTCAGGTGTCTCCGGAAGGTGGTGATTGACTCCGCTGTCCTGGCGTCGTGAGGGAGCTTGTTCCACCATTGGGGTGCCAGAGCAGCGAACAGTTTTGACTGGGCTGAGCGGGAACTGTGCTTCCTCAGAGGTAGGGAGGCGAGCAGGCCAGAGGTGGATGAACGGAGTGCCCTTGTTTGGGTGTAGGGCCTGATCAGAGCCTGAAGGTACGGAGGTGCCGTTCCCCTCACAGCTCCGTAGGCAAGCACCATGGTCTTGTAGCGGATGCGAGCTTCGACTGGAAGCCAGTGGAGAGAGCGGAGGAGCGGGGTGACGTGAGAGAACTTGGGAAGGTTGAACACCAGACGGGCTGCGGCGTTCTGGATGAGTTGTAGGGGTTTAATGGCACAGGCAGGGAGCCCAGCCAACAGCGAGTTGCAGTAATCCAGACGGGAGATGACAAGTGCCTGGATTAGGACCTGCGCCGCTTCCTGTGTGAGGCAGGGTCGTACTCTGCGAATGTTGTAGAGCATGAACCTACAGGATTGGGTCACCGCCTTGATGTTGGTGGAGAACGACAGGGTGTTGTCCAGGGTCACGCCAAGGCTCTTAGCACTCTGGGAGGAGGACACAAGGGAGTTGTCAACCGTGATGGCGAGATCATGGAACGGGCAGTCCTTCCCCGGTAGGAAGAGCAGCTCCGTCTTGCCGAGGTTCAGCTTGAGGTGGTGATCCGTCATCCACACTGATATGTCTGCCAGACATGCAGAGATGCGATTCGCCACCTGGTTGTCAGAAGGGGGAAAGGAGAAGATTAATTGTGTGTCGTCTGCATAGCAATGATATGAGAGACCATGTGAGGATATGACAGAGCCAAGTGACTTGGTGTATAGCGAGAATAGGAGTGGGCCAAGAACAGAGCCCTGGGGGACACCAGTGGTGAGAGCACGTGGTGCGGAGACAGATTCTCGCCACGCCACCTGGTAGGAGCGACCTGTCAGGTAGGACGCAATCCAAGCGTGCGCGGTGCCGGAGATGCCCAGCTCGGAGAGGGTGGAGAGGAGGATCTGATGGTTCACGGTATCAAAGGCAGCAGATAGGTCTAGAAGGATGAGAGCAGAGGAGAGAGAGTTAGCTTTAGCAGTGCGGAGAGCCTCCGTGACACAGAGAAGAGCAGTCTCAGTTGAATGCCCAGTCTTGAAACCTGACTGATTAGGATCAAGAAGGTCATTCTGAGAGAGATAGCAAGAGAGCTGGCCAAGCACGGCGCGTTCAAGAGTTTTGGAGAGAAAGGAAAGAAGGGATACTGGCCTGTAGTTGTTGACATCGGAGGGATCGAGTGTAGGTTTTTTCAGAAGGGGTGCAACTCTCGCTCTCTTGAAGACGGAAGGGACGTAGCCAGCATGTTCTGTATTTGTAGCCTGAGTTGAATAAAGCACAAAACGACGTATGGCATGCAGAACTTGGCAATCTTTATTTTACCCATTAAACCCAGGTACTTACAATGTGTCTGTGTTGGACAGATAACTCCCAGTAACTCTTTGTCTCAAAAACTTTTTCTACAGTTTTTTACTTTCAGTTTTCTCTTTACATTCTCCACCCCTTTTTATCTGAAAAGAGGGGGTGGAGTTCCAAGTGCACAGTTAAGACTTTACATACAGACATGTAATGACATGTTTATTTCAGAGCACGTTGGTCTATCTCAGAAATAATTGATCCTGCTTTGCAGACTACCCCACTGGTCTCAGGTCTACAGGCTTCACCAAATACAACATATCTATTCTATACCAAATACACATTTACTTTTCTGGATAGTAATGTAATTCTACATAATCTGGTCAGTGACAACCATCTAGTGGTGATCAGAGTTAATACAGGTCAGTTTTAGATGCAGATAACTTTGTCCTCAGAGGCAATTACTTATGCAGCAATCACAATACCTGCAGATGATATCACATATTAAAAAACAAGAACATTAAAGTAGCAAAGGATATTCTCCATGTGCTGCTTGTGAATACTGGTCTCTAAGGTGATAGAAGACAGATATAATGTAGGGATGATGTGTGTTTACACATTGATTTTTTGTAGAATAAAGAGCACCTTTACACTGTGAGGAAAAACTCATCCTATCCACCACCTGGACTTGAACACTCATCACATTGGCTAACTCTTATATTTCACAGGTGTACTGTTGGATCACAATAAAATGTTTCAAATGAATATGTTTCACAAGCATAATGGTGAGACATGGGCAGTATTCCCACCACAGGTGGCTGGTGGCGCCTTAATTGGGCAGGACGGGCTCATAGTAATGGCTGGAATTGAATTCATGGAATGGTATCAAACACATCAAACACATGGTTTCAAGGTTTTAGATTTTTTTCCATTTACTCTATTCCAGCCCTTATTATGAGCCGCCCTCTCCTCACCAGCCTCCTGTGTTTCCAACATACTGTTTTTCAAAATCGAATATAGTAAAACCATTAAAGATTCAGATGTCAAGGTTTTTGTATGACTTCTCTTGACTGGTGGCAAATCCCAGACCGGGTCCTAGTACGCTGTCTTCCGTATGCAATCTGAACAATTAAGCAACCAGGAAAAGACTTGATGTGATTAATTTAAAAAACACTATTTATTTTGTTACAAATTGTTGTTTGACAACAGTGGTGTGATAGGACCACTATTTCTGATGTAATGTGTGAGATTTAAACATATACGTGGTTGGGAGACAACAGTAAGATTTGGAAAAAAGTGAGCAGTGGGCCAGCAGGTTCCTAGAAGTCCAGACCATGACTGTAGAAGCCGCTCAAGTTATGACTTCATTTCTGGCCAACCCCACCTGTAGTCATATAGGAAAACAAAGGGAAATAATCAGTTGTGTGCAGAGTTTAGAATTACAGGGGAGCCAGGGGGAACTTTGCAGCCCCATAACAAACCATCACCTTCTCCATTCAAACTCATTATAGATAATCAACATTACAGCTGATTTCAGGGGAGCAGGGACTGGAATACACATATATTTTACTGATAGATACTTATGATACCAAAAGAGGAGAGAGAGGAGCTTATCCAGTTCTTCGACTAGAAGAGATTGTTGGTCCAGTAGAATTTTGTAAAAGGCTGATTTAGCCACCACTCCTCCTGGTTTCAGGGCCACATACAGCTTTCTCATCTTTGACATACTGGTTTGGGCCGCAGTGATTTCATAGTAATCCTCATCATGGATCATTTTCTTCTGGTATAGGCCATCTGCTATTGGCATCACCATGGTAATCCTTTGAACAAGTTTTTCCATGTTATCATCCACAAATTGGGCACCTGTGTTAGAGAACATCTGTTACTCAAAGAAACTTAAAGAATGATTGATTTTCAGTGAATCTAACCATGAATGTACAGGACTATACAGGGGAGACCGTAAATACGGAAGTTTTTCAATCAGCATCTTTGACAAACATGACATAAGAAAGACCTTGCATCAGAATTGTTTCCTGAATGAAAATGATATTCAGTACTCACAATCTGAGATATTAAAATGCATTTCATATCAGCACCCAACAAAGCTTTTTTAAGAGTTGAACATGCCATATTTTCCATTATGAATATTTCCTCAGTAATATGTATACTGTTGTCTTGCAGATTGATAGACTCCTGACTTTAGGTCATCTATTTATTCATCATATCTCTCAGTGGGAATCTGGTCAAATACAGTCATTATTTAATTCAATTTTTTGTAGTATCTTCTAACAACACTAGTTCAGTAATATTTCAGAATTTATCCCATGCAAACAAGGCAGGTTACATTACCATACTGCTTTGTCTCCATGACTGCAGATTGATCCTGGCTAGACTGGGGAGTAGCAGCTTGATCTGGCAAGAGAGAGAGACTCTCCATGACATGATTTGTAAAGAATCATCATCGAATACATGTTCTGTATTTGTAGCCTGAGTTGAATAAAGCACAAAACGACGTATGGCATGCAGAACTTGGCAATCTTTATTTTACCCATTAAACCCAGGTACTTACAATGTGTCTGTGTTGGACAGATAACTCCCAGTAACTCTTTGTCTCAAAAACTTTTTCTACAGTTTTTTACTTTCAGTTTTCTCTTTACATTCTCCACCCCTTTTTATCTGAAAAGAGGGGGTGGAGTTCCAAGTGCACAGTTAAGACTTTACATACAGACATGTAATGACATGTTTATTTCAGAGCACGTTGGTCTATCTCAGAAATAATTGATCCTGCTTTGCAGACTACCCCACTGGTCTCAGGTCTACAGGCTTCACCAAATACAACATATCTATTCTATACCAAATACACATTTACTTTTCTGGATAGTAATGTAATTCTACATAATCTGGTCAGTGACAACCATCTAGTGGTGATCAGAGTTAATACAGGTCAGTTTTAGATGCAGATAACTTTGTCCTCAGAGGCAATTACTTATGCAGCAATCACAATACCTGCAGATGATATCACATATTAAAAAACAAGAACATTAAAGTAGCAAAGGATATTCTCCATGTGCTGCTTGTGAATACTGGTCTCTAAGGTGATAGAAGACAGATATAATGTAGGGATGATGTGTGTTTACACATAGATTTTTTGTAGAATAAAGAGCACCTTTACACTGTGAGGAAAAACTCATCCTATCCACCACCTGGACTTGAACACTCATCACATTGGCTAACTCTTATATTTCACAGGTGTACTGTTGGATCACAATAAAATGTTTCAAATGAATATGTTTCACAAGCATAATGGTGAGACATGGGCAGTATTCCCACCACAGGTGGCTGGTGGCGCCTTAATTGGGCAGGACGGGCTCATAGTAATGGCTGGAATTGAATTCATGGAATGGTATCAAACACATCAAACACATGGTTTCAAGATTTTAGATTTTTTTCCATTTACTCTATTCCAGCCCTTATTATGAGCCGTCCTCTCCTCACCAGCCTCCTGTGTTTCCAACATACTGTTTTTCAAAATCGAATATAGTAAAACCATTAAAGATTCAGATGTCAAGGTTTTTGTATGACTTCTCTTGACTGGTGGCAAATCCCAGACCGGGTCCTAGTACGCTGTCTTCCGTATGCAATCTGAACAATTAAGCAACCAGGAAAAGACGTGATGTGATTAATTTAAAAAACACTATTTATTTTGTTACAAATTGTTGTTTGACAACAGTGGTGTGATAGGACCACTATTTCTGATGTAATGTGTGAGATTTAAACATATACGTGGTTGGGAGACAACAGTAAGATTTGGAAAAAAGTGAGCAGTGGGCCAGCAGGTTCCTAGAAGTCCAGACCATGACTGTAGAAGCCGCTCAAGTTATGACTTCATTTCTGGCCAACCCCACCTGTAGTCATATAGGAAAACAAAGGGAAATAATCAGTTGTGTGCAGAGTTTAGAATTACAGGGGGGCCAGGGGGAACTTTGCAGCCCCATAACAAACCATCACCTTCTCCATTCAAACTCATTATAGATAATCAACATTACAGCTGATTTCAGGGGAGCAGGGACTGGAATACACATATATTTTACTGATAGATACTTATGATACCAAAAGAGGAGAGAGAGGAGCTTACCCAGTTCTTCGACTAGAAGAGATTGTTGTTCCAGTAGAATTTTGTAAAAGGCTGATTTAGCCACCACTCCTCCTGGTTTCAGGGCCACATACAGCTTTCTCATCTTTGACATACTGGTTTGGGCCGCAGTGATTTCATAGTAATCCTCATCATGGATCATTTTCTTCTGGTATAGGCCATCTGCTATTGGCATCACCATGGTAATCCTTTGAACAAGTTTTTCCATGTTATCATCCACAAATTGGGCACCTGTGTTAGCCTGTTGGGTCTAGGGGGCAGCATTTGCACGTCTGGATAAAAAAAATGTACCCGATTTAATCTGGTTACTAATCCTACCCAGTAACTAGAATATGCATATACTTATTATATATGGATAGAAAACACTCTAAAGTTTCCAAAACTGTTTGAATGGTGTCTGTGAGTATAACAGAACTCATTTGGCAGGCAAAACCCTGAGACATTTTCTGACAGGAAGTGGATACCTGATGTGTTGTATTGATTTTAAACCTATCCCATTGAAAAACACAGGGGTTTAGGAATATTTTGGCACTTCCTATTGCTTCCACTAGATGTCACCAGCCTTTACAAAGTGTTTTGAGTCTTCTGGAGGGAGATCTGACCGAACAAGAGCCATGGAACGGTGATGTCCCATTAGACACCTGGCGCGCTACTTCATGTTGGGTACCCTCGTTCCAATACGTTATAAAAGGCTATGCATTCGTCCACCTTGAATATTATTCATGTTCTGGTTAAAAAAGGCCCTAATGATTTATGCTATACAACGTTTGACATGTTTGAACGAACGGAAATATATTTTTTCCCCTCGTTCATGACGAGAAGTCCGGCTGGCTTACATCATGTGCTAACGAGACGGAGATTTTTGGACATAAATGATGAGCTTTTTTGAACAAAACTACATTCGTTATGGACCTGTGATACCTGGAAGTGACATCTGATGAAGAGAATCAAAGGTAATGGATTATTTACATAGTATTTTCGATTTTAGATCTCCCCAACATGACGTCTAGTCTGTATCGCAACGCGTATTTTTCTGGGCACAGTGCTCAGATTATTGCAAAGTGTGATTTCCCAGTAAGGTTATTTTTAAATCTGGCAAGTTGATTGCGTTCAAAAGATGTAAATCTATAATTCTTTAAATGACAATATAATATTTTACCAATGTTTTCTAATTTTAATTATTTAATTTGTGACGCTGACTTGACTGCCGGTTATTGGAGGGAAACGATTTCCTCAACATCAATGCCATAGTAAAACGCTGTTTTTGTATATAAATATGAACTTGATAGAACTAAAAATGCATGCATTGTCTAACATAATGTCCTAGGAGTGTCATCTGATGGAGATTGTAAAAGGTTAGTGTATCATTTTAGCTGGTTTTATGGTTTTGGTGACCCTGTCTTTGACTTGACAAAACATTACACACAACTCTTGTAAATGTACTGTCCTAACATACTCTAAATTTATGCTTTCGCCGTAAAACCTTTTTGAAATCGTAAAACGTGGTTAGATTAAGGAGATGTTTATCTTTCAAATGGTGTAACATAGTTGTATTTTTGAAAAATTTGAATTTTGACATTTATTTGGATTCAAATTTGCCGCTCTTGAAATGCACCTGCTGTTGATGGAGTGCACCACAGGTGGCACGCTAGCGTCCCACCTAGCCCCAAGAGGTTAAAGAACATCTGTTACTCAAAGAAACTTAAAGAATGATTGATTTTCAGTGAATCTAACCATGAATGTACAGGACTATACAGGGGAGACCGTAAATACGGAAGTTTTTCAATCAGCATCTTTGACAAACATGACATAAGAAAGACCTTGCATCAGAATTGTTTCCTGAATGAAAATGATATTCAGTACTCACAATCTGAGATATTAAAATGCATTTCATATCAGCACCCAACAAAGCTTTTTTAAGAGTTGAACATGCCATATTTTCCATTATGAATATTTCCTCAGTAATATGTATACTGTTGTCTTGCAGATTGATAGACTCCTGACTTTAGGTCATCTATTTATTCATCATATCTCTTTGTGGGAATCTGGTCAAATACAGTCATTATTTAATTCAATTTTTTGTAGTATCTTCTAACAACACTAGTTCAGTAATATTTCAGAATTTATCCCATGCAAACAAGGCAGGTTACATTACCATACTGCTTTGTCTCCATGACTGCAGATTGATCCTGGCTAGACTGGGGAGTAGCAGCTTGATCTGGCAAGAGAGAGAGACTCTCCATGACATGGTTTGTAAAGAATCATCATCGAATACATGTTCTGTATTTGTAGCCAGAGTTGAATAAAGCACAAAGCGACGTATGGCATGCAGAACTGCTTTTACTTCATTGCAGAAGTAAGCCTACACCGAGGGGCAGCTTCCTGAGCACAGAGAAAAAACATGTAGTAAATTCTTGAATAACTATTCTTATTTTGAGAAAAAAAGGAATAGTCTTTGTAGTTGGAAATAGCAATCTCTAGGTTTCCTGTAATTTATTTGTAGAGATTACATTTGTCAGCCTCTTTGGAGGTTCCCTAAATGTGCCCCTTTTTATTACTTTGTCTGTCAATCTTATCAAATGTATGATTTAGATCACCTGCTAAAATAATAGTTACTGTCTGAATTTGATCTAACATAGCTTGAATTCTATCTAATAACACCAGATTGTCCCCTGGTGGGATATACAATGAAATCAATGTTTAGATCATCAACATTACAGCTGATCCCAGGGCAGCAGAGACAGAGATTTAACATTGGTAAATAACGGGAATATAAATATATTTGATATGTTACCAACAGAAGAGAAAGAAAAGCTTACAAAGGGGGGGGGGGGGGGGGGTGCTGCTTATCTAAATCTTTGACTAGAAAAGGTTAATGTTTCAGCAAAGGTTGATCAAAGGTTGATTTAGCCATTTTTTCCTTTTGATTTGTCTCATCTGTGCCTGACTCCATCAGAAATGACTCGTTTGTCTTTCTGCACAACAACAAAATCATATCGAGGGATATTTCACAGGCAGTGACTTCGGTTGTCAAACAGGACATTCAGACAGGACAGACAGATAGGACAACATATAATGACAAATGGTCAAAAGCTGCAAGGGAGGGGACCATATGCATGTAGGAGCAATTATATTTTGTTTATCACATCCTGACTAAGGTTATTAAAAGTAAAGGTGTGCAGACTTTTTTCAGTCTATTGAGCAAAACGTTGATTTAAGAAAAGTTAAAAACATTTTTGGAGTATGCATGACTTGTCAGTCGTTGCTAGGAGTGGTGGTAGGAGTCAGGCGCAGAGAGCAGAGGTAAGGAACTTTGTATTTATTCAATAAAAACACAACACGATAGACGCCAACACAACGGGCGTGAAAAATGCAAAGTGCCCAAACAACAGGTGCACAGCATGCATGAAAATAGAACAGTAGTAGATCGCCAGCACATCCAAATACAAAACACAACCTGACGCTAAATAATCCCGCACAACACTGGGCGGGCTAACCAGGCTTAAATAACCAAAATCAAAAGACAAATGAGGAACAGGTGCAACCAATAAGACAAACCAAACGAAAAGGAAAAAAGGATCAGCGGCGGCTAGTAGGTCGGTGACGACGACCGCCGAGCGCCGCCCGAGCAGGCAGGGGAGCCACCTTCGGTGGGATTCGTGACAGTACCCCCCTCCTGACGCGCGGCTCCCGCAGCGCGCCGCAACCGACCTCGAGGGCGACCCGGAGGACCTCACCTTCCTGCATGGGACCAGCCACCACCGGCCTGAGGAGAGACACATGAAACGAGGGGTTAATACGGTAGTAAGATGGAAGTTGTAACCGGTAACACACCTCGTTTATCCTCCTCAGGACTTTAAACGGCCCTACACACTGCGGGCCCAGCTTCCGGCAGGGCAAGCGGAGGGGCAGGTTTCTAGCCGAGAGCCAGACTCGATCCCCTGGTGCAAACACAGGGGTCTCACTGCGGTGCTGGTCAGCGCTCTTCTTCTGCCGTCCACTCGCCTTTGTAAGTGCGTCTTTGACGGCTCTCCAGGTGTCCTTCGAGCGCTGCACCCAATCCTCCACCGCAGGAGCCTCGATCTGGCTCTGGTGCCATCGAGCCAGGACCGGCTGGTAGCCCAACACGCACTGGAACGGTGACATGTTGGTTGATGAGTGCCGTAGAGAATTCTGGGCTATTTCTGCCCATGGCACGTATCTCGCCCATTCTCTGGGCCGGTCCTGGCAATACGTCCTTAGAAACCTACCCAACCTCTTGGTTCACCCTCTCCACCTGCCCATTACTCTCGGGGTGGAAACCCGAGGTCAGGCTGACCGAGACCCCCAAACGTTCCATGAACGCCCTCCAAACTCTGGACGTGAACTGGGGACCCCGATCAGAAACGATGTCCTCGGGCACCCCATAGTGCCGGAAGACATGGGTAAACAGGGCCTCCGCAGTCTGCAGAGCCGTAGGGAGACCGGGCAACGGGATGAGACGACAGGACTTCGAGAACCGATCCACAACGACCAGGATAGTGGTGTTACCCTGTGATACGGGAAGGTCAGTGAGGAAGTCCACTGATAAGTGTGACCACGGCCGCTGTGGAACGGGAAGGGTGTGTAATTTCCCTCTAGGCAGGTGTCGAGGAGCCTTGCTCTGAGCGCACACCGAGCAGGAGGAAACATAAAACCGCACGTCCTTACCCAAGGTGGGCCACCAGTACTTCCCCCTCAGGTTCCGCACTGTCCTCTCGATCCCAGGGTGACCCGAAGAGGGGAGATTATGGGCCCATCGAATCAATCGATCACGGAGACCAAGCGGTACGTACTGAACACCTGTCGGACACTGCGATGGTGCAGGTTCCGACCTTAACGCCCGCTCGATCTCCGCGTCCAACTCCCATACCACCGGAGCTACCAAACACGACGCCGGAAGAATGGGAGCCGGATCGATGGCCCTCTCCTCGGTGTCATATAGGCGGGACAGTGCGTCGGCCTTCGTGTTCAGTGAACCTGGCCGATAAGAGATGGTGAACCGGAAACGGGTAAAGAACATGGCCCACCTGGCCTGACGCGGATTCAGTCTCCTAGCTGCCCGGATGTACTCGAGGTTACGGTGGTCAGTCCAGATGAGGAAAGGGTGCTTTGCCCCCTCAAGCCAATGTCTCCACACCTTCAGAGCCTTGACCACAGCTAACAACTCCCTGTCCCCCACATCATAGTTCTGCTCCGCCGACCCTAGCTTCCTAGAGAAGAAAGCGCACGGGCGGAGTTTGGGTGGCGTGCCCGAGCGCTGTGATAGCACGGCCCCCACCCCAGTCTCGGACGCGTCCACCTCCACTATGAATGCCAAAGAGGGATCTGGATGAGCCAGCACTGGAGCGACGGTAAACAGCTCCTTCAGGCGACTGAACGCTCTGTTCGCCTCTGCTGACCAGCGCAAGCGCGCCGGACCCCCCTTCAGCAGTGAGGTAATGGGAGCAGCAACTTGACCAAAGCCCCGGATAAACCTCCGGTAGTAATTGGCAAACCCTAAAAACCGATGCACCTCCTTTACCGTGGTCGGAGTCGGCCAATTACGCACGGCTTTAACGCGGTCATCCTCCATCACCACCCCCGAGGTGGAAATGCGATACCCCAGGAAGGAAACGGCTCGTTTGAAAAACTCACATTTCTCAGCCTTGACGTACAGGTCATTCTCCAGCAGTCGCTCAAGCACCTTGCGCACCAGGAAGACATGCGCGGCGCGGGTGGCGGAATAAATCAAGATGTCGTCAATATACACCACCACCCCCTGTCCGTGCAGGTCCCTGAGAATCTCGTCAACAAAGGATTGAAAGACGGCTGGAGCATTCTTTAACCCGTACGGCATGACGAGGTACTCATAGTGGCCCGATGTGGTACTAAATGCGGTTTTCCACTCGTCTCCTCCCCGGATACGCACCAGATTGTACGCGCTCCTGAGGTCCAGTTTCGTGCGCCGTGAAATGATTCCACCGCCGTAGCGATGAGAGGTAGTGGGTAACTGAACCCTACTGTGATGGAATTTAGACCTCGATAATCAATGCACGGACGCAACCCTCCATCCTTTTTCTTCACAAAAAAGAAACTCGAGGAGACGGGTGACATGGAGGGCCGAATATACCCCTGTCTCAGAGATTCCGTGACATATGTTTCCATAGCCAACGTCTCCTCCTGTGACAATGGGTACACGTGACTCCTGGGAAGTGCAGCGTTTACCTGGAGATTTATCACGCAATCCCCTCGTCGATGAGGTGGTAATCGGGTCGCCCTCTTTTTACAGAAGGCGATAGCCAAATCGGCATATTCTGAGGGAATGCGCACAGTGGAAACCTGGTCTGGACTCTCCACCGTTGTCGCACCGATGGAAACTCCCTTACACCTGCCTGAGCACTCCTCTGACCACCCTCTGAGAGCCCCCTGTCTCCACGAAATATTGGGATTGTGATTGGCCAGCCAGGGAATCCCCAGCACCACCGGAAACGCAGGAGAATCAATGAGGAAGAGAGTAATCCGTTCCCCATGATCCCCCTGCGTTACCATGTCCAGTGGCACCGTGGCCTCCCTGACCAGTCCTGACCCTAATGGTCTGCTATCTAAGGAGTGCACGGGGAAAGGTTGGTCCAATGACACCAGGGGAATCCCTAGCCTTAATGCGAGCCCACGATCCATAAAGTTTCCAGCTGCGCCTGAATCGACTAGCGCCTTATGCTGGAAAGAGGGAGAAAACAAGGGGAAAGTTACTAAAACGAACATGTGACCAACAGGGAGCTCTGGGTGAGGTTGGTGCTTACTCACCTGAGATGGACGAGGAGTGCTCCGCCTGCCATCTCGATTCCCAGAGGAGCTCCCCCAGCACCTGTCGGTAGTGTGTCCTCTCCGACCACACTGGATACAAGGGGAGCCTCCTCCTCCGGTTCCCCTGGACGCGGCCCCCCCTAGCTCCATAGGAATGGGAGCTGGAGGACCTGGAGGTGGAACCAACAGGGCCCCGTCTGGAAGCCCGCGCGCAGCCAGCAGATTGTCAAGACGAATGGACATGTCGATTAGTTCGTCTAGCGACAGGGTAGTGTCCCGACAGGCTAGCTCACGGCGGACGTCCTCCCGGAGGCTACACCGATAGTGGTCCATCAGGGCCCTGTCGTTCCACCCCGCTCCAGCAGCCAAGGTCCGGAACTCCAGAGCAAAGTCCTGTGCGCTCCTCGTCTCCTGACGCAGGTGGAACAGCCGTTCACCCGCCGCCCGGCCTTCTGCTGGGTGGTCGAACACGGCCCGGAACCGGCGGGTGAACTCAGGGTAGTGATCCCTTGCCGAGTCTGGGCCGTACCACACTGCGTTGGCCCACTCCAGGGCACGTCCCGTTAAGCAGGAGACGAGGACGCTTACGCTCTCCTCTCCGGAGGGAGCTGGATGAACGGTAGCCAGGTACAAATCCAACTGTAGCAGGAACCCCTGGCACCCCGCCGCCGCTCCATCGTACTCCCTGGGGAGAGCCAGGCGTAGGGCTCCGGGTCCGGACGTCGGTGGAGGGGTAGATGGTGGAGGAGGAGTTGGTGCTGGGGATGCGGTAGGGAGGCCACTCCTCTCCCATCGGTCCATCCTCTCCATCATCTGCTCCATCGCTGAGCCGATTCGGTGGAGGATGGTGGTATGGTGAAGGACCCGTTCCTCCATCGATGGGAGAGGAGGGGAGGCTGCTCCTGCTGACTCCATAGCTGGTGCGGGATTCTGTCAGTCGTTGCTAGGAGTGGTGGTAGGAGTCAGGCGCAGAGAGCAGAGGTAAGGAACTTTGTGTTTATTCAATAAAAACACAACACGATAGACGCCAACACAACGGGCGTGAAAAATGCAAAGTGCCCAAACAACAGGTGCACAGCATGCATGAAAATAGAACAGTAGTAGATCGCCAGCACATCCAAATACAAAACACAACCTGACGCTAAATAATCCCGCACAACACTGGGCGGGCTAACCAGGCTTAAATAACCAAAATCAAAAGACAAATGAGGAACAGGTGCAACCAATAAGACAAACCAAACGAAAAAGGAAAAAAGGATCAGCGGCGGCTAGTAGGTCGGTGACGACGACCGCCGAGCGCCGCCCGAGCAGGCAGGGGAGCCACCTTCGGTGGGATTCGTGACATGACTGCAAGTTCACTGGACTTTCACTTACAAGTATTGACATTTTTCTTATGTACTTGGAGCAATACAAGGAGTGCAAATAACTGTTCTTCATATCTGATCTATTTGACAAGCTGTTCTCTCACACTCATATGAGTGGAAGTTAAGAGAAGTGAGAGATATAGAGAGTAAGGGTAGAGCAGAGAGAGAGGGTTGAAGAGAGGATAATGAAAATATTATTTTACCTTTGTCTATTAGTTTTGAAGACAAGCCATCAGCCACATCCTACAGTAAGCAGAAAGTGAAGCAATTTACAAAATCACAATTGATATGTTTGAAAACGATAATATGAGCAGACTTACAGTCCAAAAAAGAACCATTCTGCACTAACTGTAATTTTTAATCAGACATTTGGTACAAGAGAAATAAATAATTATAACATTTAATACTATATAAGTATATAAATATATACAAAAATAAGACTCATAAATATCCCCCTGTTTCATTGCTCTTTTCCCCAATTCTAGAGTCATTAGTCCCACTGCTGTTGCCCTGTACCCTCCGTGTTCACCCCATGTGTCCAGGATTAAGCCCTTGTCTCACAGTCATGTGTCTTCTGTTTCTAGGCCCATCCCTCCCCCCGGGTCATCGATGGCCAGCGTATACGGTGAGACGCCTCCTGAGGGTTCGACCACGGGGCAAGGGTTTCCAGTACCTGGTTGACTGGGAGGGTTATGGCCCGGAGGAGAGGTGCTGGGTTCCTGCTAAAGACATCCTGGACCCGGCCCTCATCGCCGATTTCCACTGCCGACACCCCGGTCAGCCAGGTATGCGTCCAGGTAGGACGCCAGGTGGCGCCATGGGGGGGTACTGTCACACCTTGATCTGTTTCACCTGTCCTTGTGATTGTCTCCACCCCCTCCAGGGGTCGCTTATTTCCCCCAGTGTATTTATCCCTGTGTTCCTGTCTCTCTGTGCCAGTTCGTCCTGTCTATTTCAAGTCAACCAGCGTGTTTTTCCCGTACTCCTGCTTTTCCTATTCTCTCTTTTGCTAGTCCTCCCGGTTTTGACCCTTGCCTGTTTTCTGGACTCCGTACCCGCCTGCCTGACCAGTCTGCCTGCCCTGTACTCGAGCCTGCCTGCCACTCTGTACCTCCCGGACTCTGAACTGGTTTTGACCTTTTGCCTGTCCACGACCATTCCCCCCCCCCCCCCCCCCCCCCACTAACTGTAATTTTTAATCAGACATTTGGAACAACACAAATAAACAATCATAACATTTAAAACTATATAAATATGAAAATATATACAAAATAAGACTTATAAATATCATGAAGTAACAAAGACAAATAGAAACAAATTGTAGTATATAAAAACAAATAAAAAAGAGAATCAAATTATTACTCTATTACCCTATTGCTAACAAAAAACACACAAATTAAACTAAATTGCACAAATCCTATATCACACAAATGCACAAATAGAATAACACACTTATAAAGAAGAGAACCTGATTATTATACTATTGCACTTCAAACAAGAAACACACAAACTAAATTGCATAACTAATTGCATTACTAATTGCATTAGTACTGTACAAAGTTAGAGGTGTGCTATTTGATAGATTCCCCCACTCCCCCAACCTCGGTCTTCCAGTGGGGAGATCTGAGGTGAACCTACCCCCGCCCCCTCCCCATCTCATACTTCTGAGTGGGAGACCTTCCCAGGCAGTAGCCTGCCTAGCTCACAAACTAGAATCAGGGCTCCCACTCCGACAAGGTTAATTGACCCACAGTCCCACACGGTGACATATCACTGACGTGAGGTGCAAATGAGCGATAGAAAACTGATCGCGCAAATGTCACCATTCCAAATGTTTTTTTACATGTATTTCTTTTTGGTGCAGGCGCTCTCTGCCTCCTCCGGCAAGATGCCGCCCTGGGCGGCTGCCCATGTCACCTATACCTAAATCTGCCACTGTGTACAGGATATGAGCAGACCAATAGTTATGTAGGCGATATTATTCTGTGTTTTCTCTTCAAACCATAGATTCATCTCAGTGAAGGCCAAATTCACTTACCTGTGTTGGAGAGAGTGAACCAGTCTTCACATCAGCAGAGATATTCACTTTGTCTTTTGGACATGCTGTGGAAGGATACATTCTGTATTTGATCTATGATTTAGGTGAACTCGATCAAGTCAATACTTGGATACTAAGTTCAATAGTAGTATTAGTTGTTATAAAGTGTTATACCAGGTGGCTTTGAACTTGCAGATACATAGACGGCGCCAACACCTGATGTTTTACTTCCCCCCTCACTTCCCAAGTCCTAGAGAGAGGGTATGATAGAGGGAAGAGTAGAATAAGGAGACAGTTATTAGTATGCTATGTTCCAATGCCCACACAAGGATTACCACATAAATGCATGACAAATACATTGGTTTATTTCGAGTGATACACTAGTGTACATATTAGAACGTAGCTCTAGTGTCTTGTTTTGTACCAGTTTTGTCAGCACTTGATGGACGGCATTATTTATCCCCTTCTTGTGCTTCTCAAACACTCTTTCTGTCACAAGGAAGCATTCTGAAAAATAAACAGGAAGAGTTCCAAACGACACGTATCAGTGATGTGTAAAACTCATAAATAAAGACATGCATGGTTATGTTATGACAATCAAGATGTACACAATCCTAACTGGATGAGTATAGCTACCCTACGTGATAAAAAAAGGAATATTTCAACTACACTCCTGTACTCTTACCCTTGAAGGGGGGTCTCTTAGAGGGCTCATGGTCCCAGCACTTCTCCATGAGCTCCACCAGGTCCCTTAGCCCCTCGACCTGCTCTTTGTCCACTGTCTCCAGGGAAGGCCTCTGTCCTCTGTCTTTGATGAGAAAACAGAACCTGCTGGAGTCTCCGGCATGTACATCTAGAAGAGATTGAAGAGTAAAGGTAAGATGCTCCAAAAAGCCTTAAACAGCCCTGTCATATTTCTCTATGAATGTACTTGTAGATGTAATGTTTATGAACAGTTATTATTGTCTATGTGGTGCACCACATAGACAATGTGACCAGTAGAGGGTGTAGTTAGGTCAGGACGTGGCAGAAGAGAAGTGTGTGTTTTGATTGTTTCGTTTATTTTGGCCATGTGACTTCCAATCAGGCACAGCTGTAGAGGGTTGTGGCTGATTGGGAGTCACACATAAGTAGCCTACTTTTCCTTTGGGGGTTGTGGGTAATTGTTTCTGTTCAGTGTGTTAGCTGTCAGTACTGTTTAGCTGTCGGTTGTTTCTTGTTTTGTAATTATATTGTGTTCTTTCTGAATTAAATTATGAACACTAACTCCGCGGCACCTTGGTCTTCTTCCGACGACAGCCGTTACAAGGGTTCAAATAAAACTTTTGAATGAGTGAAGCTTTTAGAGAGAGGTTTAGTGCTTTTATATTTAACAATCTCAACCCACCCAATTCATATTCATTATATAGATAGACTCATTTTATTTGGTCTGGTTTAGCGTCCCAGAAAAAGCTAAATATTTTTTGCTCATGTGATTTGAAAAACGAATCATCAGGAGTAGGCAGCGCCATAAGTAAGTGAGTAAACTGAGATATGACTAAGGTGTTAATCAGGGCAATTTTTCCATAAATAGACAGGTATTTACCTCTCCATGGTTGCAGGATCTTGTTTTCTATTGAAATTCATTGTGGAGAGCTTATTTATATATTTTGTGATGTGAATACCGAGTATGTCTACTTCACCATCAGCCCATTTTATAGGTAAGCTGCAAGGTAATGTAAAAGTTGTATTTTTTAAGGATCCATTACGTAATATTGTACACTTATCATAATTAGGTTTTAGTCCAGATAGTACAGAAAAGTTATCTAGCTCTTTAATGAGACATTGCAGGGATCTAGCTTGCGGACTTAACATAAACTTGAGTCATCGGCATACATGGACACCTTTGTTTGTAAGCCTTGGATTTCTAATCCTCTAATGTTGTTATTGGATCTGATTTTAATAGCTAGCATTTCGATGGCCATAACGAATAGATATGGTGACAGTGGACACCCTTGTTTAACTCCTCTTGACAATTCAAAACTCTCTGAGAAGAAGCCGTTATTTACTATTTTACACCTGGGGGTGCTATACATTATTTTTACCCATTTTATAAGATAATTACCGAAATTGAAAAAATCCGGGCATTTATAAATATCTTACTTTAACAAATGCCTTTTCAAAATCCGCTATAATACCATTCCTGGCTTCTTATATGTTTCATGATGTTGTATTATTTCTAGTAGTTGTCGTATATTATCTCTAATGTATCGTCCATGTAAAAAACCTGTCTTATCAGGATGAACAATACCTGGTAAAACCCTTTTAATTCTGAGTGCAATGCATTTTGCTAGTATTTTTGATTCACAAGATTGAAGTGTAAGGGGCCTCCAGTTTTTTAGATAGACTGGGTCTTTATATTTGCCATCTGGGTCTTGTTTTAATAATAGAGAAATCAGACCTTCCTGCTGAGTACCTGACAGACTACCATTTCTATAGAAGTAGTTAAAACAATCTAACAATGGAGCCTTTAGTATATCAAAAAATACTTGATATACCTCTACCGGTATGCCATCAAGCCCTGGGGTTTTTCCAGACTGAAAGGATTTAATAGCCTCAAAAAGTTCTTCCTCTGTAATTTGGCCTTCGCACTGATCTTTCTGTACATTTGGTAATTTTCCATTTTTATATTATTTGGAAACAATTCCTTACCGTAATCTTCATTTAGTGGGAGAGGATGAGACGGAAAAGAGAACATCTGCCTAAAATAATTAGCTTCCTCTTTTTAGATATCATTCGGAGAATCATAGATGACTCCGTCTTCAGTAACGAGTTTCTGCAAATTATTTTTCTTAGCGTTCCGGTATTGGAGATTCAGGAAGAATTTTGTGCATTTTTCTCCACATTCCATCCAGTTTGCTTTATTTTTGCAATAGATTACGTTAGATCGTTCTTGAATAAGTTCCGCAAGTTCTTTTTGTTTTTTCCTCTGTCTTATTTTGTATCTCTGTAGTATCGTTTTTATTGCTATCTACCTGTACTATTAGTTCATGGATTTCCCTTGTTAGTCTTGTTTCTTTAGCCAGAAACGGCTTTACATTTAAAGGTATCCCAAACAATAAGGGGATATGCTGAACCTATATTATACTGGAAAAATTCAGTAATAAATTATTTTGTCTTAGTTAAAAAATAAGTTGTCCTCCAGTAAACTTTGATTAAATATCCAATATCCCCGTCCATGTGTGACTCAGTTGGTAGAGCATGGTGTTTGCAATGCCAGGGTTGTGGGTTTGATTCCCACGGGGGACCAGTACAGAGAAAAAAATGTATGAAATGTATGCATTCACTACTGTAAGTCGCTCGAGATAAGAGCGTCTGCTAAATGACTAAAATGTAAATGTAAAATCTACTAGAGTTATGTGAATGCCAATAAGATGATGATCCAATCGCATTCTGTCTCCTATTAAATGTTTTTTAACCTTTGATGCAAGAGCGAAAGAGACAAGAAAGTAGTCAAGACAACTAGCTTGATTAAGTCTCCTCCATGTATATCTCACTAGGTCGGGATTTTTTAGTCTCCAAATATCCAGTATTTCTAATGTGTCCATAATATATGTGATTTCCTTAAGGGCACGGTGATGATAGTTTGTAGAGTGATTACCTTACGGTTCATTGAGGTACTTAACACTGTATTATAGTCTCCTACCATAATGATTAGATAATTTGTTGCCTGTAAGTTCAATGAATTGGTATAAATGTTTTCGAAGAAGTGTGGATCATTCTGATTTGGACCACATAGATTAACGAGCCAAATCTCTTTTTCGCCCACTTTCATATTCATAAGGATCCACCTTCCTTGCGCATAATTCCTGATTATTTGCACATTCAGATCGAAATTTTTGTTAATTAATATCATCACACCCTTTGAGTTCCTTTGTCCATGACAGAAAATTATTTCACCACCCCATTCCTTTTTCCACGCAACTTCATCTAAGGATGTAGATTGAGTTTCCTGTAAACAGTATATGTTATATTCCTTTTCTTTTAGCCATGTAAAGGCTGATCTTCTTTTTTTATAATCTGCCAAACCATTACAATTATAACTAGCTATACGTATTTCACCCCTTACCATAACTAGATACTATTCTCAGTCTAAATTGACCATAATTAGTGCTTGTAAAGTTACTGCCATCAGAGGTATTATGAAGGTCAAATCTAGAGCTTTCAAATGTCTGATATTTAGAATTCAAGAAATTGTCATGTCCTGACCGTAGAAAGATGTTATTTTCTATGGTAGAGTAGGTCAGGGCGTGACATTTTTTTTTCTATGTTTTCTTTTTCTATGTTGTCAGTTTCTAGTGTAGTATTTCTATGTTGGTTTTGTTTGGGATGATCTCCAATTAGAGGCAGCTGGTCCTCGTTGTCTCTAATTGGAGATCATACTTAAGTAGTTTTTTTTCTACCTGGGTTTGTAGGAGATTAGTTTTGAGTTCGTGTATGTTAACTCTGCGTCACGGTTTGTTGTTTTTGGTATTCAGTTTATTTATATGTCCTGCATAGTTTCACAGTATAACTAAAATGTGGAACGAAAAACACGCTGCACTTTGGTCCGCTCCTCTCTACGACAACCGTGACAGAAATAGGTTCTAGCTATGTTTTTATTATTCCCTTGCCTGTGAGCCAATGCCACAGATGTTAGAAAATTTAGACAAATTATGTGTGTAACAAATCTGAGTAGGTTGATGTGTATGATATTGGATATGATATAATGAGAGTGTGTATGATGTCTGTATAATAGTAAGACTATAATGTGTGATGTCCAAATAAATAATAACTCTGCCAATTTGCATGTTTGAGTGTCTATGTGTGTAACATGTAGTGCGTATAGCCTTAATATTCATAATTGTAATCCATATTGTATCACCATCATAGTTGCATCATAATTACCTTTAACCTAATTGAAAAACACATCCCAGCATTTCCATAGCAATTGATGTTTCACATGATCATGAAAGAGACCTTGCATTACTCTAGCGACGTCTTCACTACAGTAAAAATGTATTCCGTACAATATGTTATTATCCCCAATGCCCCTATTTTGATATCTTCCCCTTTCTTGTTGTAAACATATATAAACTTGTAGACAAATACATAAACACATTAAATTATAAAACAGTTCTCGACAATAGAGAGAGAGGGAGAGAAGAGTATAGAAAATAAAAGAGAGAGTGAGAGAAGAGAGCGAGATATAAGTTTGTATGTGTAAGCAAGCATGTAGTACCGGTGTGTTCATATCCACTTCATAATGTTCAGATATTTTAAACAGTTCCCATACCTTCTTTTTTTCGTAACCTGAAGTCCCTGTAGAATTTAGTACAGCCACGGTGTGGCTATAATGTAATGTTACTATGCATAGCAAAGTGCAATGAATGTGAGTGTAATGCACCATGAAGAGGGTATTCATTGTAAGTGTTACTTACAAGGATATGGCTTCGACTGACCAGTGATTATGGACCACAGAAGTATACCATAGCTGAAGAAGAGAATGTGTGAGAGAGAGATAGAAAGAGTCATTGTAAAGTCATATGTCCATATTGATTATTCTTGAGGAATTTAGTGGTGTACCTGTAGATGTCAAAGGCACGAATGGGTTTGTATGACACATTTTCCAAAGCCTCAGGGGGCATGTAACTAGATGTACCCCCAGCCTTCCCAGGGAACTCTTTGCTCATCTTGTTAACACTGTGGGACACCTTGGCCAGGCCAAAATCTGCAAGCTAGAGAGACAGAGAGAGAGACACAGAGACAGAGAGATAGTCTTCAGTTTATGTTCGGTTTATGCATTACAATTTCTGGCAGTATAACTCATGTCATCTAACTATATTTGTTGAAATAGTTAATAATCAATTAATGGTAATATCAATAATAATAATTATAATATTGCCTCAATAATACACTCCAACAAGAAATAGTGCTATTGAACCTCAGTTCATGCTCGTGTTCCCACCAGTTAAAGCCTAATTAGAACCAGGAGCCTGGAACCTGCCTTGGCATTAAGGTAGTCATCCAGCAACACATTATTGGGCTTCAGGTCTTGATGCAGAAGGGGTGGGATGAGGCAATGGAGGAAGTTCATCCCCAGAGCGATCTGGTGGGCCAAGCGATAGGCAAGGGGGTGGGGAAAAGGTGGATGGAGAGAGAGGGTGTCCAGGAGGGATTCCAGCGTCCCCCTCTCCATGAACTCCATCACAAGACCCAGCTGGATGGAAGGGCCACAAGTGGGGGGACAATCCTTGTACACTCCAAGAATCCTTATCACATGGAGGCTTGCACCCTTGCGCATCATTTCTGCCTCATTATGCAGGGAAGCGCTAGAGCAGGGATAAAGTTAGGGGTGGGAAGGAGAGGACAAGGGAGGGGGTGGACAGAGAGAGTGAGGGCAACACAGGAATATTGTCTTAACTTAAATGGTTGACCACATCATGAAAGACAAATCAGTTTATAATGTAATATAAATCTCATTTAATTGACATACAATCAAGTGTTTAAAGTATAGACATTTTACCCATCATCACATTGTAGCAACTTGATGGCCACATCCAATCCCCAAACCACATGTCTGGCTTTGTGGACTTGTCCAAACCCTCCCGCACCAATCACTTTCCAGTTCTCCAGACTGTTGTTTTCAATTACTGCTGCCGGGCTGGACAAGTCCATCTGTTAATCAAGATGATCTGTAATGGCATTCAGTGTTTGCATCAAATAAGTTCCACATCAAGTCAAGTTGCATCAAATCTCATCAAGTCACATGGTATTGGTTCTCCTATTTGAGACACTACTGTAGCTAACACTGTCCTTTATAAGGTTGTTCCATACACTCTTAGAAAAAAAGGTGATATCAAGAACATAAGTGTTCTTCGGCTGTCCTGATAGGAGAACCCTTTCAATAACCCTTTTTGGTCCCAGGTATAACCCCTTTGGTTCCAGGTAGAATCATTTTCTGTTCCATGTAAAACCCTTTCCACAGATGGCTCTACATGGAACCAAAAAGTGTTCTACCTAAAACCAAAAAAGGGTTCTCCAATAGGCACAACCGAAGAACGCTTTTGGAATTTTCTTTTCTAAGTGTACCTTAACAGTGCAAGTCATCCAAGTTCATCCTATCCTCTGATAAAGCAGTTTACAGGATTGCACATAATATAATAATAATAACTACCAGTTTATGTGATATGGCTGACTTATTTCCTACCTCTCTAAAGCTCATATTGTCTCTGAAATAATCATCTCAAAAATCAGCAAACACAAATCAGATGTACAGTGGGGGGAAAAAGTATCTGATCCCCTGCTGATTTCGTATGTTTGCACACTTACAAAGAAATGATCAGTCTATAATTTTAATGGTAGGTTTATTTGAACAGTGAGAGACAGAATAACAACAAAAAAATCCAGAAAAACGCATGTCAAAAATGTTATTAAATGATTTGCATTTTAATGAGGGAAATAAGTATTTGATCCCTCTGCAAAACATGACTTAGACTTGGTGGCAAAAGCCCTTGTTGGCAATCACAGAGGTCAGACTTTTCTTGTAGTTGGCCACCAGGTTTGCACGCATCTCAGGAGGGATTTTGTCCCACTCCTCTTTGCAGATCTTCTCCAAGTCATTAAGGTTTTGAGGCTGACGTTTGGCAACTTGAACCTTCAGCTCCCTCCACAGATTTTCTATGGGATTAAGGTCTGGAGACTGGCTAGGCCACTCCAGGACCTTAATGTGCTTCTTCTTGAGCCACTCCTTTGTTGCCTTGGCCATGTGTTTTGGGTCATTGTCATGCTGGAATACCCATCCACGACCCATTTTCAATGCCCTGGCTGAGGGAAGGAGGTCCTCACCCAAGATTTGACGGTACATGGCCCAGTCCATCGTCCCTTTGATGCGGTGAAGTTGTCCTGTCCCCTTAGCAGAAAAACACCCCCAAAGCATAATGTTTCCACCTCCATGTTTGACGGTGGAGATGGTGTTCTTGGGGTCATAGGCAGCATTCCTCCTCCTCCAAACACGGCGAGTTGAGTTGATGCCAAAGAGCTCCATTTTGGTCTCATCTGACCACAACACTTTCACCCAGTTATCCTCTGAATCATTCAGATGTTCATTGGCAAACTTCAGACGGGCATGTATATGTGCTTTCTTGAACAGGGGGACCTTGCGGGCGCTGCAGGATTTCAGTCCTTCATGGCGTAGTGTGTTACCAATTGTTTTCTTGGTGACTATGGTCCCAGCTGCCTTGAGATCATTGACAAGATCCTCCCGTGTAGTTCTGGGCTGATTCCTCACCGTTCTCATGATCATTGCAACCCCACGAGGTGAGATCTTGCATGGAACCCCAGGCCGAGGGATATTGACAGTTATTTTGTGTTTCTTCCATTTGCGAATAATCGCACCAAATGTTGTCACCTTCTCACCAAGCTGCTTGGCGATGGTCTTGTAGCCCATTCCAGCCTTGTGTAGGTCTACAATCTTGTCCCTGACATCCTTGGAGAGCTCTTTGGTCTTGGCCATGGTGGAGCACTCCCTTTAAGAGTGTGCTCCTAATCTCAGCTCGTTACCTGTACAAAAGACACCTGGGAGCCAGAAATCTTTCTGATTGAGAGGGGGTCAAATACTTATTTCCCTCATTAAAAAGCAAATCAATTTCTAACATTTTTGACATGCATTTTTCTGGATATTTTTGTTGTTATTCTGTCTCTCACTGTTCAAATAAACCTACCATTAAAATTATAGACTGATCCTTTCTTTATCAGCGGGAAAAACGTACAAAATCAGCAGGGGATCAAATACTTTTTTCCCCCACTGTATGATTCAAGCATGTTATTCAGCTTCACATTACACTACATATCAATGTTGAGTTATCATTTAGTTTACCCTGGCACAGTCTCTCCACTACGTTACTGTGCATCAACTTACCTCCTGATAATGATAACATTCTTATTATGTGTATAAGATTATAGTAGCTGAGTATCCATTGTGTCTTGTATTCATTATGCTATGAGTTCCTTACCTGTGACCGTGCTTAAGAAATTATGTTCCCCGTAACTCTCCTGTATTTAAATGGAATCTTCACTTCATTTATTTTACTCTCACTTCAGTATCTTAGGTGTTTCCACCTCATTTTGTTCATCAGAGGAGGGTGGAGTCAGAAAGGTTGAAGTTGTACAGGCAGGACTTGACAGATTTTCTCCACCAGATGGCATTGAATGCAATGGCATGGTGTAGCATGCATAATTGTGTAATATTTGAGACTATACTAGCCATCTGTTTTTATTTGAAAAGTATCCAATTTATATATTGTACTATATGAGCTAAGTTTCCATCCAATTGGAGACAGATTTTCACATTTTCACAATATTCCAAATCTGCATAAAGAAATGATGGCCATTTTCCCACCAGTGGTGTTTCCACCAAACAGACTTGTTGTGGATAGTAATCGGTGTGTGATGACATACTGCACACAAAATGTACTTT
The DNA here is from genome assembly GCF_965601325.2 of Salmo salar. Taxonomy (NCBI): domain Eukaryota; kingdom Metazoa; phylum Chordata; class Actinopteri; order Salmoniformes; family Salmonidae; genus Salmo; species Salmo salar. The sequence goes on from NC_138306.1 coordinate 27,579,980, forward strand.
TTCGCTTAAGTTTTCATGTACCGAAAACATCTGAAGTTCAATGTGTTTCCATCACATTTTCAACTCTACCGATAGTTTTGTCACAAAAACTGTTGAGTTAAATAGCAAATGTGCCTACTCTGGTCTTGACAGGTACGATCTAGCCAACTGCTCGCAGACAGATACAGTGCGGGAAGGCTGTGCAGGTAAGCTAGTGTACATGATGAGATTATTAAGAGTGAGAGTATTTTTATTTGTCAAATGGCAGTCAAGTATTATTGATCATCACGATCATCATGTCACCAGAATAAGACACTCAATATTTTTTGTAAAGCGGCCTCAAGGTTGCCGTGCACTTTAACCACCCTGTGCCTTTTCATCATAACTTATTTAATCTGTAGCCTAATAAACTACATGGTTTCCCAATATGTATTGGGAGGACCACACACCATATCATCATGTGACTCCAAGTTTACTTCAATATGATGGTCATTATATCAATATTTGCGCTTCAAGGCGTTTCCACCGCCATTTCTCGTTGTCATAGCTAAAATTGTACCGAAACATACGTATGACTTTACTCTCATAAAAACTGTGGATGGAAACGTGGTTAATGATTACCACAGATACATTTAAAAATATATAATGCCTTACAGTACAAGTACAGAGCAGACTAAAATGATGCTTCACTGAAGTCTATGTCAATCTAGAACAGGATTTTCCATTTTGAATGCAATTTGAATAGAGTTGATGCTTTACTATCTGTGTGAAAGTAGTAGGGTGTAGATTGATGAGGGAAAAAAACAATTTAATCAATTTTAGAGTAAGGCCATAACCTAACAAAATGTGGAAGAAGTTAAGAGGTCTGAGTACTTTCTGAAGGCACTGCATATATCACTCAGTTTTGTGTATTTTTTACTCCAATACCCAATAATGACAAAGCCAAAACAGGCTTTAAAAATGTTTGCTGATTTACAAAAAATACGAAACAAAATTATCACATTTACTCAAGTATTCAGACCCTTTACTCAGTACTTTATTGAAACACCATTGGCAGTGATTACAGCCTCAAGTCTTCTTGGGTATGAAGCTACAAGCTTGGCAAAACTGTATTTGTGGAGTTTCTCCCTTACTTATCTGCAGATCCTCTCATGCTCTGTCAGGCTGGATGGGGAGCGTTGCTGCATAGCTAATTTCAGGTTTCTCCAGAAATGTTCGATCAGGTTCAATTCCGGGCTCTGGCTGAGCCACTTAAGGACATTCAGAGACTTGTCCCGAAGAAACTCCTGCATTGTCTTGGCTGTGTGCTTAGGGTCATTGTCCCATTGGAAGGTGAACCTAAGCCCCAGTCTGAGGTCCTAAGCGCTCAGGAGCAGGTTTTCATCAAGGATCTCTCTGTACTTTGCGCCATTCATCTTTGCCTCTATCCTGTCTAGTATCCCAATCCCTGCATCTGAAAAACATCGCCACGGCATGATGCTGCCACCACCATGCTTCACCATAGGGATGGTGCCAGATTTCCTCCAGATGTGATGCTTGGCATTCAGGCCAAAGAGTTCAACCTTGGTATCATCAGACCAGAGAATCTTGTTTCTCATGGTCTGAGAGTCCTTTAGGTGCCTTTTGGCAAACTCATAGTGAGCTGTCATGTGCGTTTTACTGAGGAGTGGCTTCCGTCTGGCCACTCTACCATGAAGACCTTATTGGTGGAGATGGTTGTCCTTCTGGAAGGTTCTCCCATCTCCACAGAGGAGCTCTATAGCTCTGTCAGAGTGACCATCGGTTTCTTAGTCACCTCCCTGACCAAGGGCCTTCTCCCCGATTGCTCAGTTTGGTCGGGCGGCCAGCTCTAGGAAGAGTTTTGGTGGTTCCAAACTTCTTCCATTTAATAATGATGGAGGCCACTGTGTTCTTGGGGACCTTCAATGCTGCAGAAATGTTTTGGTACCCTTTCCCAGATCTGTGCCTCGACACAATCCTGTCTCGGAGCTCTACGGACAATTCCTTTGACCTCATGGCTTGGTTTTAGCGCTGACATGCACTGTCAACTGTGGGACCTTATATATACAGGTGTGTGCCTTTGCAAATCATGTCCAATCAATTGAATTTACCACAGGTGGACTCCAATCAAGTTGACATATGTCAAGGACAATCAATGGAAACAGGTTGCAGCTGAAATCAATATCGAGTCTCATAGCAAAAGGTCTGAATACTTATGTAAATAAGATATTTCTTTTTTTTCTTCATAATCATACATTTTGCTAAACTATATTAACTAAGATTATCTTAGTAAGATAATTTTTACTGTATGTGCAAAAACAAATAGGCACATGCAGGTTCGGGTGTTTTGTGAGAATTTGTCGGCGAGTGGGTAACCCACCTCAACCATCTGTCCTATTGGCTAACGTGCAATCATTGGAGAATAAAATGGACAAGCTCCATTCAAGACTCTGCTACCAACGGGAAATAAAAAACTCTAATATCTTATGTTTCACCGAGTCGTAGCTGAACGACTACATGGATAACATACAGCTGGCTGGTTTTTCCATGCATCGGCAAGACAGAATGGCTGCCTCCGGTAAGACAAGGGGTGGTGGTCTGTTTCTATTTGTCAATAACAGCTGGTGTGTGAAATCAAATATTAAGGATGTCTCAAGGTTTTGCTCGCCTGAGGTAGAATATCTCATGATAAGCTGTAGACCACACTATTTACCAAGAGTTTTCATCTATATTTTTTCGTAGCTGTCTATACACCACCAAAAACTGATGCTGGCACTAAGACCACACTCAAGCCATAAGCAAACAAGAAAATGCTCATCCAGAAGCGACGCTCCTAGTGGCCGGTGACTTTAATGCAGGGAAACTTAAATCCATTTTATCTCATTTATACTTGCATGTTACATGTGCAACAAGAGGAGAGAGAAAAACTCTAGACCACCTTTACTCCACACACAGAGACACTTACAAAGCTCTCCCTCACCCTCCATTTGGCAAATCTGACCTTAATTCTATCCTCCTGATTCCTGCTTACAAGCAAAAACTAAAGCAGGAAATACCAGTGACTCGGTCAATTCGGAAGTGGTCAGAGGACGCAGATGCTAAGCTGCAGAACAGTTTTGCAGGCACAGACTGGAACATGTTCCGGGATTCTTCCGATGGCATTGAGGAGTATACCACATCAGTCATCGGCTTCATCAATAAGTGCATTGATGACGTTGTCCCCACAGTACCCATACGTACATACCCCAACCAGAAGCCATGGATTACAGGCAACATCCGCTAAAGCGTAGAGGAATGGGACTCCTACCTGGACGCTTATAAGAAATCCTGCTACGCCCTCAGACGAACTACCAAACAGGCAAGTGTAAATACAGGACTAAAATTGAATCCTACTACGCTAGCGCCGATGCTCGCGGCTGGACTACAAAGGGAAGCCCAGCCATGAGCTGCCCAGTGACACAAGCCTAAATTTCTTCTATTCGCGCTTCGAGGCAAGCAACACTGAAGCATGCATGAGAGCACCAGCTGTACCGCATTCAAAAGGCCGCAGGGCCAGACGGATTACCAGGATGTGTAATCCGATCATGCACTGACCAGCTGGCAAGTGTCTTCACTGACATTTTCAACCTGTCCTTGGCCAAGTCTGTAATACCAACATGTTTCAAGCAGACCACCATAGTCCCCGTGCCCAAGAACACCAAGGTAACCTGCCTAAATGACTACCGACCTGTAGCACTCTTCTCTGTAGCCATGAAGTGCTGTGAAAAGCTGGTCATGTCTCACATCAACCCCATCATCCCATAAACCATAGACCCACTCCAATTTGCATACTGCCCCAACAGGGTAAGGGTAGTCAACAACACATCTGCCAGGCTGATCCTCAACACGCCAGCCCCTCAAGGGCACGTGCTTAGTCCTCTCCTGTACTGCCTGTTCATCCATGACTGTGAGGCCAAGCACGACTCCAACACCATCCTTAAGTTTGCAGAAGACACAACGGTGGTAGGCTTGATCACTGACAATGATGAGACAGCCTATAGGGAGGAGGTCAGAGACCTGGAACAGTGGTGCCAGGACCCCACCCTCTCCCTCAACATGATCAAGACAAAGGAAATGATCGTGGACTACAGGAAAAGGTGTCAGAGCATGCACCCATTTTCATCAATGGGGCTGTAGTGGAGCAGGTTGAGAGCTTCAATTTCCTTGGTGTCCACATCAAACTATCATGGTCCAAACATGGTCCAAACACACCAAGACAGTCGTGAACAGGGCATGTCAACACCGATTCCCCCTCAGGAGAATGGAAGTATTTGTATTGTGTCCTTAGATCCTCAAAAAGTTCTACAACTGCACCATCGAGAGCATCCTGATTGGCTGTATCACCGCCTGATATGGCAACTGCTCGGCCTCTGACTTCAAGGTGCTACAGAGGGTAGTGCATAGGTTCCAGTACATCATTGGGGCCAAGTTTCCTGCCATCCAGGACCTCTATACCAGGCGGTGTCAGAGGAAGGCCCTAAAAATTGCCAAAGACTCCAGCCACCCTAGTCATAGACTTTTCTCTCTGCTGCCGCACGGCAAGTGGTACCAGAGCACCAAGTCTAGATCCAAAAGGATTCTTAGCAGCTTCTACCCCCAAGCCATAAGACTGCTGAACAGCTAATCAAATGGCTACCCGGACTATTTGCATTGACCCCCTGTCACGACTTCCACCGAAGTCGGTTCCTCTCCTTGTTCGGGCGGCGTTCGGCAGTTGACGTAACCGGTCTTCTAGCCATCGCCGATCCACCTTTCATTTTCCATTTGTTTTGTCTTGTTTTCATACACACCTGGTTTACATTTCCCTCATTACTTGTCTTGTATTTAACCCTCTGTTCTCCCATGTCTGTGTGTGAAATGGTTTATTGTTTCGTGTATGTGCACGACTGGTTGCGCTGGGTTATGTCAACCCGTATTGTGTTTAGTGTTCTTTGTGCCGTGTGTTTTGTTCGTCTAAATTAAAGGCTCCGTTTGCTACCCAAATTCTGCTCTCCTGCGCCTGACTCCCTTACAGTCAGTTACGCATACCTAACACCCCCCTCCTCTTTTTTTTACACTAGTGCTACTCGCTGTTTATTATCTATTATCTATGCATAGTCACTTTACCCATACCTACATGTACATATTACATCAATTACCTCGATTAACCTGTACCCCCACACATTATCTCGGTACCGGTACCCCCAGTATATAGCCTCGTTATTGTTGTTCTTTTATTTTTTACTTTAGTTAATTTAGTAAATATTTTTCTTAACTATTTTTTTTCTCAAAACTACATTGTTGGTTAAGAGCTTGAAAGTAAGCATTTCACGGTAAGATCTACACCTGTTATATTTGGCGCATGTGACAAACACAATTTCATTTGATTTGATTCAGGGGTGGACTGGGACCAAGAATCGGCCCTGGCATTTCTAACACACCTTCCCATTTTTTGCATTGAGGCCCCCACACATGCCCATTTTTTTCCTTGAGGCTCCAGCAACGGCAATTTCTTTCCCTTGAAGCACCCATTATTAGTGATGAGCGATTCATTGGAATGTAGGTTAATTGACTGATCTTGGTTAAATTATTTGAATTCCATTTCGTTCTTTTTTCTCTGTGAGCTCAATGCACACATGGCTCTGCAGTTTCTCTAGAAATAAATCAGCTCATGCCTGAACTGTTCCATGTAGTAGGGAGTTGTAGTTTTCAACAGGCCAATGTTCTACATAGTTTAGCACAGAAAACGTGATGATGAACTATAATGACCATAATCCATTTTGCGGCTACTTGTCCAGTCTGTGTTTCTTTTATGTTTGCTACATAATGGACAGAAGATTGAGCGATCAAGAGGGGATGCATAGAGAGCAATTTCTTCGCAAGGTACAGTGCATTTGGAAAGTATTCAGACTCCTTGACCTTTTCCACATTTTGTTAAGTTACAGCATTATTTTAAAATAGACTGAATACATGTTTTTCCTCATCAATCTACACAAAATACACAATAATAATAAAGCAAAAACAGTTTTTTTTTCTTTTTGGAAATTAGGAAAATTATTCAGACCCTCTGCTGAGACTCTAAATTGGTGCAACCTGTTTCCATTCCATTCTTGACATGTTTCCACAACTTCATTGAATTCCACCTGTGGTAAATTCAATAGATTGGACATTATTTGGAAAGGCACACACCTGTATATTTAATGTCCCACAGTTGACAGTGCATGTCAGAGCAAAAACCAAGGCATGTCGAAGGAATTGTCCGTAGAGCTCCGAGACAGGATTGTGTTGAGGCACAGATCTGGGGAAGGGTACGAAAAATGTCTTCTGTATTGAAGGTCCCCAAGAAAACAGTGGCCTCCATTAATCTTAAATGGAAGAAATTTGGAACCACCAAGACTCTTCCTAGAGCTGGCCGCCCGGCCAAACTGAGCAATCGAGGGAGAAAGGCCTTGGTCAAGAAGGTGACCAAGAAACCTATGATCACTCTGACAGAGCTCCGAGTTCCTCTGTGGAGATGGGAGAACCTTCCAGAAGGACATCAATCTTTGCACCACTCCACCAATCAGGCCACTATGGTGGAGTAGCCAGATGGAAGCCACTCCTCAGTAAAAGTCATATGAGAGCCTGCATGGAGTTTGCCAAATTGCATGTAAAGGACTCTCAGACCATGAGAAACAAGATTCTCTGGTCTGATGAAACCAATATTGAACTCTTTGGCCTGAATGCCAAGCGTCACATCTGGAGGAAACCTGGCACCATCCCAACGGTGAAGCATGGTGGTGGCAGAATCATTCTGTGGGGATGTTTTTCAGTGGCAGGGACTGGAAGACTAGTCAGGATCGAGGCAAAGATGAACAGAGCAAAGTACAGAGAGATCCTTGATGAAAACCTGCACTTCATACTGGGGTAAAGGTTCGCCTTCCAACAGGACAATGACCCTAAGCACACAGCCAAGACAACGCATGAGTGGCTTCGGGACAAGTCTCTGAATGTCCTTGAGTGGCCCAGCCGGTGCCGAGACTTGAACCCAATCTCTGGAGAAACCTGAAAAAAGCTGTGCAGCGACGCTCCCATCCAACCTGAGAGAGTTTGAGAGGATGTGCAGAGAAAAATGGGAGAAACATCCCAAATACAGGTGTGCCAAGCTTGTAGCTTCATACCCAAGAAGACTCAAGGCTGTAATCGCTGCCAAAGGTGCTTCAACAAAGTACTGAGTAAAGGGTCTGAATACTTATGTAAATGTAATATTTCAATTTGCTTTTTCATTATGGGGTATTGTGTGTAGATCAATGAGAATAATGCACTGTATCTCCACCTGAAAATACATGATCTAAGTGATTGATCATTTCTTTTCAGCAGTAATAAAAGTATAGCTTATTTACTTTGAACAACTACTAAAATAGTGATTTTGTCAGACAGCATAGGCAGCAGCTCTATAGAGATGAGATGATGACTTGGAATGTAATGTCATAAAACAAATGTTATATACACAATGTTATATACAAAACAAATATTTTATTAAAATAAAGTAATATGAAGAGCTGATGGTTAATAAGTCATAAGCAGTCATGGGCAGTCACTACCATCATGGGACCTTTAGTAAATGTATTATTGTTGTTACAGCGTTCAACCTACATAATTCATAGTGCAGTTAATTTTTTTTAAAACTATCGAAACCAAAATTTGAAATTGTGATAATGTTTAAATAATCGAACCGAAACCGAACCGACCTTAAAAGCCATTAATTTCTCAGCACTACCCATTATTAGCCCGATAATTTTGCGATAAAAACCCCAATTAGACAGGACCACTAGGCTAAAACTGGACCAGCCCATCTGGCATTTGCCCCAATGTACAGTCGAAGTCGGAAGTTTACATACACCTTAGCCAAATGCATTTAAATCAGTTTTTCCACAATTCCTGACATTTAATCCCTGAAAAAATTACCTGTTTTAGGTCAGTTAGGATCACCACCTTATTTTAAGAATGTGAAATGTAAGAATAATAGTAGAGAGAATGATTTATTTCAGCATGTATTTCTTTCATCAAATTCCCATTGGGTCAGAAGTTTAAATGCACTCGATTAGTATTTGGTAGCATTGCCTTTAAATTGTTTAACTTGGGTCAAACGTTTTGGGTAGCCTTCCAAAAGCTTCCCACAATAAGTTGGGTGAATTTTGGCCCATTCCTCCTGACAGAGCTGGTGTAACTGAGTCAGGTTTGTCGGCCCCCTTGCTCGCACATGCTTTTTCAGTGGCCACTCTAATATCTTGACTTTGTTGTCCTTAAGCCATTTTGCCACAACTTGGAAGTATGCTTGGGGTCATTGTCCATTTGGAAACCCATTTGCGACCAAGCTTTAACTTCCTGACTGATGTCTTGAGATGTTGCTTCAATATATCCATATCATTTTCCTACCTCATGATGCCGTCTATTTTGTGAAGTGCACCAGTCCCTCCTGCAGCAAAACACCCCCACAACATGGTGCTGCCACCCCCGTGCTTCACGGATGGTGTTCTTCGGCTTGCAAGCGTCCCCCTTTTTCCTCCAAATATAACGATGGTCATTATGGCCAAACAGTTCTATTTTTGTTTCATCAGACCAAAGGACATTTCTCCAAAAAGTACGATCTTTGAACCCATGTGCAGTTGCAAACCGCAGTTTGGCTTTTTTATGGCGGTTTTGGAGCAGTGGCTTCTTCCTTGCTGAGCGGCCTTTCAGGTTATGTCGATATAGGACTCGTTTTACTGTGGATATAGATATTTTTGTACCTGTTTACTCCCTTCACAAGGTCCTTTGCTGTTGTTCTGGGATTGATTTACACTTTTCGCACCAAAGTATGTTCATTTCTAGGAGACAGAATGCGTCTCCTTACTGAGCGGTATGACGGCTGCGTGGTCCCATGGTGTTAATACTTGCGTACTATTGTTTGAACAGATGAACGTGGTACCTTCAGGAGTTTGGAAATTGCTCCCAAGGATGAACCAGACTTGATTTTCTGAGGTCTTGGCTGATTTCTTTTGATTTTCCCATGATGTCAAGCAAAGAGGCACTGAGTGTGAAGGTAGGCCTTGAAATACATCCACAGGTACAACTCCAATTGACTCAAATTATGTCAATTAGCCTATCAGAAGCTTTTAAAGACTTGACATCATTTTCTGGAATTTTCCAAGCTGTTTAATGGTATGGTCAACTTAGTGTACATAATCTTCTGACCCACTGTAATTGTGATACAGTGAATTATAAGTGAAATAATCTGTCTGTAAACAATTGTTGGAAAAATGACTTGTGTCATGCACAAAGTAGATGTCCTAACCGACTTGCCAAAGTTTACAATACATTTGTGGATTGGTTGAAAAACGATTTTTAATGATTCCAACCTAAGTGTATGTAAACTTCTGACTTCAACTGTACCATTTTATCACCTATTTTGCAGACTGTCAGAAACTTCTCAGCAAGATTGATCTTGTTAATTTTCCTCAGGATAGCCAGTGACATCTTCATAGCCCCTCATGGGGTGTATCTCTCCTCCATCTCATCCACTGTCCCCTGCCTAGTAGCACCAGCAACCTCCAGACTGGTAAGGCTTTTAATGTTGTTTATAATAAGGGTTACATGGAGAAAAACGGACCTCTTTAAAATGAAAATGGATGGCCCTCACATCAGCAAAATATTTTCTACCTAGAGGTACCATGAAAGCTTAAAGAAAATCAAGTAGCCTTCCCCTATACCCCAAAAAATAATTCATACAAAGTGGATAGCAGAGAACATGTCTACCATTTACCTTCAATTATTGGACAGATCAGAGCCTTATATATGAAGCTTTACAAACTGTTCTTCATCCTGTAAGGGTTAAATGTCGACGCTGTAATTTTGATACCTCACATGGCTGCCGTCCAGAAGGTTCTGGGTTCGCAGACCACCGTGGACAAGTAGGGGTGAAAAGATCTCCTTTGTAGTAAAATCATTGCATTAACTTTTTAGTGATGGGGGCAGTATTCGGAAATTCAGGATGAATGACTTGCCCAAATTATACTGCCTGCTTCTCGGGCCCAGAAGGTAAGATATGCATATTATTAGTAGATTTGGATAGAAAACACTCTGAAGTTTCTAAAACTGTTTGAATTATGTCTGAGTATAACAGAACTCATATGGCAGGCAAAAACCTGAGAAAAATCCAACCAGGAAGTGGGAAATCTGAGGCTTGTAGTCTTTTCAAGTGATTGCCTATCTAACACACAGTGACTTAGGGTTAATTTTGCACTTCCGAAGGCTTCCAATAGATGTCAACAGTCTTTAGAACCTTGTTTCAGGCTTTTGCAGTGAACAGAGAGCGAACAAGAGGACCTGGAAGTTAGTGAGTCAAAAAAGGATATGAGTTCAGTGGCAAACGTTCACGTGAGAGGTAGCTGTGTTCCATAACGTTTTTGAAGACATTGGAATCGTCCGGTTGGAATATTATGGAAAATTTATGTTAAAAAGGCCCTAAAGATTGATGCTATACATCGTTTGACATGTTTCTACGAACGTAAATAGAATGTTTTTTGACTTTTCATCGTGAAATTATCGGCGCGCTTCCTACATTTGGAGTAGTTTACTGAACGCGCTAACAACACGGAGGTATTTGGACATAAATGATGGACTTTATCGAACAAAACAGCATTTATTGTGGACCTGGGATTCCTGGGAGTGCATTCTGATGAAGATCATCAAAGGTAAGTGAATATTTATAATGCTATTTATGATTTTAGATGACTCCAAAATGGCGGCTATCTGTATTGCCTGCTGTTGTTTTCTGAGCGCCATACTCAGATTAATGCAAAGTGTGCTTTCCCCGTGAATCTTTTTTAAAATCTGTCACACCGGTTGCATTAAGGAGATGTTTAACTATAATTCTTTGAATAACAGCTTAATTTTTTATCAACGTTTATGATGAGTATGTTTGTAAATTGTTGTGCTCATTCACCGAAAGTTTTGGAGGCAAAATATACTTCTCAAAAAAATTAAGGGAACACTTAAACAACACATCCTAGATCTGAATGAAAGAAATAATCTTATTAAATACTTTTTTCTTTACATAGTTGAATGTGCTGAGAACAAAATCACACAAAAATAATCAATGGAAATCCAATTTATCAACCCATGGAGGTCTGGATTTGGAGTCACACTCAAAATGAAAGTGGAAAACCACACTACAGGCTGATCCAACTTTGATGTAATGTCCTTAAAACAAGTCAAAATGAGGCTCAGTAGTGTGTGTGGCCTCCACGTGCCTGTATGACCTCCCTACAACGCCTGGGCATGCTCCTGATGAGGTGGCGGATGGTCTCCTGAGGGATCTCCTCCCAGACCTGGACTAAAGCATCCGCCAACTCCTGGACAGTCTGTGGTGCAACGTGGCGTTGGTGGATGGAGCGAGACATGATGTCCCAGATGTGCTCAATTGGATTCAGGTCTGGGGAACGGCGGGCCAGTCCATAGCATCAATGCCTTCCTCTTGCAGGAACTGCTGACACACTCCAGCCACATGAGGTCTAGCATTGTCTTGCATTAGGAGGAACCCAGGGCTAACCGCACCAGCATATGGTCTCACGAGGGGTCTGAGGATCTCATCTCGGTACCTAATGGCAGTCAGGCTACCTCTGGCAAGCACATGGAGGACTGTGCGGCCCCCCAAAGAAATGCCACCGCACACCATGACTGACCCACCGCCAAACCGGTCATGCTGGAGGATGTTGCAGGCAGCAGAACATTCTCCACGGCATCTCCAGACTCTGTCACGTCTATCACGTGCTCAGTGTGAACCTGCTTTCATCTGTGAAGAGCACAGGACGCCAGTGGCAAATTTGCCAATCTTGGTATTCTCTGGCAAATGCCAAACGTCCTGCACGGTGTTGGGCTGTAAGCACAACGCCCACCTGTGGACGTCGGGCCCTCATACCAGCCTCATGGAGTCTGTTTCTGACCGTTTGAGCAGACACATGCACATTTGTGGCCTGCTGGAGGTCATTTTGCAGGGCTCTGGCAGTGCTTCTCCTGCTCCTCCTTGCACAAAGGCGGAGGTAGCGGTCCTGCTGCTGGGTTGTTGCCCTCCTACGGCCTCCTCCACATCTCCTGATGTACTGGCCTGTCTCCTGGTAGCGCCTCCATGCTCTGGACACTACGCTGACAGACACAGCAAACCTTCTTGCCACAGCTCACATTGATGTGCCATCCTGGATGAGCTGCACTACCTGAGCCATTTGTGTGGGTTGTAGACTCCGTCTCATGCTACCACTAGAGTGAAAGCACCGCCAGCATTCAAAAGTGACCAAAATATCAGCCAGGAAGCATAGGAACTGAGAAGTGGTCTGTGGTCCCCACCTGCAGAACCACTCCTTTATTGGGGGTGTCTTGCGAATTGCCTATAATTTTCACCTGTTGTCTATTCCATTTGCACAACAGCATGTGAAATGTATTGTCAATCAGTGTTGCTTCCTAAGTGGACAGTTTGATTTCACAGAAGTGTGATTAACTTGGAGTTACATTGTGTTGTTTAAGTGTTCCCTTTATTTTTTTGAGCAGTGTATTTTCTGAACATCACGCACCAATGTAAAATGGGTTTTTTGGATATAAATATGAACTTTATCGAACAAAACATACATGTATTGTGTAACATTGAGTCCTGGGAGTGTCATCTGATTAAGATCGTCAAAGGTTAGTGCTTAATTTTAGCTGTATTTCTGGTTTTTGTGATGTCTCTCCTAGCTTGGAAAATGGCTGTGTGGTTTTTCTTGTGTTGGCGCTGTCCTAACATAATCTAATGTTATGCTTTCACCATAAAGCCTTTTTGAAATCGGACAATGTGGTTGGATTAAGGAGAAGTGTATCTTTAAAATGGTGTACAATTGTTGTATGTCCCACGTAGCACAGAGAAGTTCAACTATCAACATATTTGCAGGTCAGAGAAAAAATGGCCTTTTACAAAAATGTCATGCAAATCATCATTTTACATATCAGCATAATCTTGATTTTATACCACACAAATTACTGAAATTACAGGCAAGAAATGGACAGAGAGATAGGCGTATGTGTTAATCTCATCATGTTTCTCCAATGCCAAATCTTTCCACCCCAGACAGAATAGGCATTCCTTTCCACCCCAGACAGAATAGGCCTACCTTTCCACCCCAGACAGAGTAGACCTATCTTTCCACCCCAAACAGATTCGGCCTACCTTTCCACCCCAGACAGAATAGGCCTACCTTTCCACCCCAGACAGAGTAGGCCTACCTTTCCACCCCAGACAGAATAGACCTACCTTTCCATCCCAGACAGAATAGGAATTCCTTTCCACCCCAGACAGAATAGGCCTACCTTTCCACCCCAGACAGAGTAGACCTACCTTTCCAACCCAGACAGAATAGGCATTCCTTTCCACCCCAGACAGAATAGGAATTCCTTTCCACCCCAGACAGAATAGGCCTACCTTTCCACCCTAGACAGAGTAGACCTACCGACGCAGAAAAATGTAAGCTTTAACTGCTCGCTACTCTTCTTCCGTGGCTTAACCCAACGAGAGAACATCAGAAGTGTTTCCCTAAAAGCTGTCAGGTTTTAAACATATTTTATTACAGAAAGTGAATAGCTTAATCAATTGATAGTGACAGAATTAGATTAGTTCCCAAGCAAAGTCTATGTTTTGTGTCCTTGGCTATAGAAGGTTGTAGCTCAGCCTCTGAATGTCATAGAACAATGATATCCACATACGCATCAGAGTCTTTCCAGGGTATTTTACAGGTGGTTTCAGGCATAAAGCATTGTGGAACAAAGCGCCGTTACAGATTACTTTATACACTGAAACAATATATCAACCCAACATGTAACAATTTATACGATTTGACTGAGTGACAGTTCATAAGAAATCCGTATTCATAGTTCAGTTCATCATACTTTGCTTTCACTAACAGTTTAACAGTTTCTCTATTTCCATTCCTCTTTTATAAAAAAAGTATGCTCATTAAAATTACAAACATATGAACCAAAGAGAAAACTAAAGGGGCACAGCAAGTGGCATAGCCCAGCAGGCAGGTGTCCATTTTCCTTAGGTATTTATATTAGCACAGACTCATTCGCCATGTGCTCTCACCAGACATAGTTAACTCTGCGCTAAGGATCAACCGTGCCTCTGGACTGAATTACTTCCTGTGGGCAGGGTTCTTAAAAGGGTCCTCCTATGGGGACAGCCAAAGAAACCTTTTAGGTTCTAGATAACACCATTTTTTCTAAGAGTGTGGGCTGCCTTTTGTTTCTGTTCCTTGTTATTTGATATGAGACCAGATCCAAAGAACCCGGTCAAAATCCATCCTTTGACATATGCAGTGAGGCACAGGGTGGGATCTGATTTCCTGTGGTTCTAAAACTTTGGTTTTAACTGTACCAGAATGAATACTCAGATATCAGCAAACACAAATCAGACTGATTAAAGCATTCCTTGACACTTTTTGTTTTAGTTTACCCTGGGACAGTGTCTTTTACTGAGCAGAATCTCACCTCTTGATAATGATAACTTACCTAACATTCTTAACACTTATTCGCTAAATTAAGTAGCAGCTGAAATCTCTAACTAAAGATCTCATAACTCCAAATATTATTTATTTTAATCATAACACTTGTAGGTTCTTACCGTGTATTCTTGTTAGACAGATTATATTCCCAATCCACGTTGCTCTTAAATGTATTGTTCACTTGAAGAATTTTACTTTCATTTTCATTACATTCTAGTCTCCACCCCTGTATCTGGATCTGAGAGGAGGAGTAAAAGTTTCAGTACTTACTTGACAGCATGGAGTGTAGTTAGCATGTACATTGCCTACATGTTTTTGTAATATTTGAGATCATCACTACATTGTACAGTGCCTTCGGAAAGTATTCAGACCCTCAGACTTTTCCACATTTTGTTACGTTATAGCCTTATTCTTACACTCAACCCACTGCTGGTGTGTGTAGCTAAAGACCTTTATTTTTGTATCATATATCAATAGCACCTGGTTCCAATTCAAGGCATTTAGATTATTGTATGATCTAAATGAAGGCTTTTTTTCTGGTAACCCTTCCAAAGAGCCTATTGGCATGGAGATTAAGAGACTTGGTGACCACAAGATGCGACCAAGTTCTGGGATTCTCCAACTGTGGCCCTTGGATATTTCTTTTTC
This sequence comes from Salmo salar, assembly GCF_965601325.2. Taxonomy (NCBI): domain Eukaryota; kingdom Metazoa; phylum Chordata; class Actinopteri; order Salmoniformes; family Salmonidae; genus Salmo; species Salmo salar. Next base: position 27,595,171 of record NC_138306.1, read on the forward strand.
TCCAGAACCTCTACTAAGCTAACATAAGATGGTCATACCAATGATCATTTAACTATTTGATTTAGACTTTTAGGACCCATTTAGGCAGTGGTGGGTATTCATGGATACCAAGAGAAGCCAGGCTTCCAAAAAATTTGACCAACAAAAAAATACAAATTGTCAAAATAATTTATCCTGTCTTTCTGTATTGATAATTTTCCGTCAATTCGCAAGTGGCTGAATCTCTTCTGAGAAAATATCTGAGTGAGGAAAGCAGCACTCCTCTGTCTCAGTATGTGAAGCCCATGTATCTGATGCTGTCTGGAACAACAGATGTTGCCGCCATAGCATTTGATTGATTGATGCCATTAAGCATTTGGCCTCCCTTGATTAAAAATAAAATAAAATAATTTTCCAATTAGCATTGCGCTGAGCTCAACTGTGGGTTGTCCTTTCATAGCAAAACTCCTCCCAAGGGATGCTAGTTTGGATTTGGCTTCACACCAATAACATCACATCCTAAACAAAATGTCATGATTGTCAGAGAAACATGTCTGTTTCTGGTCTGCTTGTGTTGATGTCCTGCAGTAGCCAGCTTGCTAAATTGGCCCTTTCATAACCCATGGAGGGAGATGTGGATTTGGACTTGTGGTTTTTACTTAATTATCTGTACAGGCCAATTATTATGATGGCAATTCTGATTCAGCCATAAATTAATGTATTGTGCCACTAGCCTGAGACCATTGAAGTTCAATATGTAGCCTAGATGTAGCCTAGTACTCTCACGTTACCTAGCTAGTTAACTTAGCTGGTAAATTTTTGCCCATGCAAGGAAGTTAGGTTAGCAAGCATTTCAGCTAGGTAGCCTATGAAAACAAAAACTAAAAGTGTACTGTATGACAGAGCTATATACCGTTTTGCCAACATGAAGGAGAGGAGGATGGCATTGGTGTTCAACTAGTCTACAAGTAGGATGAGTCAACTTTTATGGTGAGCCAGCACGCACACGCACACACACAAACACACAGAAATCAGTACCATGGACAGACATATGATACTGTATTTAGAAACATTGATTGGACAATTTTTTGGGGTATCTTTAAGTTTGTTTTCAGTGTATTAAACTAAGCATAATGCCTTGTTGAATTGATGATGTTTAAATGTTTAAATGGTGCTGGAATAGCGGAGGCAGTGCTAATGTTGTCTTTGTTCTGACTTGCGGTAACTCTGGTTCTAAATCAGTAGTTTTCTAGTAATCTGTCAAAAAATGTTAACTTGCTTGACCATGCTACAGGTCATATAACTTTGTTACCTGCAATATTTGCTCTCCAGTTTTGTGATGAAACAAATGTATGTGTAGTTGAATTTATTCTCCCACTATGTGACTATTGTCTTTTTCTTGTCACGGCCTTATTCTATATCCTGGTGGCATATGAACAAATGGGTTATAGAGCAAACGACATAGTTGTAATATGGCTATTTTATTGGCTTGGCTTCCTCAGGGATTTTAACCACGTACCGGTACTGCCATTGAACATTGAAATTGGCCTTGATATTGTTTGCCCATAGAAACACATTGGAAAAACGTATAGGAAAAAAATAAATCAAAAGGAAGTTTGTTTTAAAGTGTCTGTCCTTTATCTGAGAGATATAATAAAGATCAGGATTTTAAGAATTATGTAATTGACCCCTAGTTAATTAACAACAAAGAATTTGGCACTAAACTACGTAATACGATATATACTTTAATTCATTTTGGTAACGGGCTACCTTCCGACGAGTCTTGTGAGGCTTGTGGGCATCCTAGAGCAAACTGACATGTATGTGTTTGTGAGGGTCTCATCTTTTCATAGCGGGGTCATTTTAGTGTGTAGCCCAAACTGTTCAGATGCTACAGATGTTTTTGTGAGAAGATCGATTTTCGTAATATCTCATGGTCTGACAAACATCGCTGTAGCTTGGCCACTTTCCACCGCAGATGCAGAAGGCTGCCATTGGTGGATGTGCTGAATTGAGACACAGCACATGCAAAAAACAGATATCTCTAGCTTAAACAGATTTTGATGGAGATGTTTTTATTATGCTAATTGGATTTCCGCGGGGGCGTGGACATCGACACTAGGGGGTTTATCTTCTTAATTATTGCCCTAATAGTAGGAAGTCTTATATTTAGTTTTTAGCTTTTGTTTTGTACCCATTGCCTGATTTACAAAGGTCAAGAACCATTTGTCTCTTCCTTTGTCTTTCCCAATGGTGATGGAAGACAAATGGATTTTACATGCGTTTTACCAAATTATTATGTCCCTGTGAAACTGGAAGCCATGGAAGGCCACAATACAGTTCCTTAAACTGGGATTAAGTTAAAAAAGTGAAATGTTAATGCAGATCTTATTTTGTTAGATTTTATTTGTAAGAATCTTTAGGGGTGCCAATAACTTGTGCACCTATCTAAAGTACTACTTGTAAAAAATATATATTTTTCTCTGAGCAATTGTATTAGTTTAAAAATAATATAACTTCCCCATGTTTTGGAGCGTATAGTATGGGGGGCTGCAGCACCCCCTGAAAAATATGAATAAAAAAAAATATGAATAAGGGAAAGGGAAAGGATTATACCTAGTCAGTTGTACAACTGAATGCATTCAACTGAAATGTGTCTTCCGCATACAAACAAAAGTAGTGCACTGGGCCTTTAGTAGTCCTGTATAAGCAGACCGACATAGCTGTCTGTAGTAAAGGCAACAACAAAAAATCAGTTGTGACAACTAATGTTATCACAAGCGAAATACTAGTAGGTCTAGCTGACGTTAGCAAAATTGAATGAAATAAATATAAAATTACACTTTATACACTTACACTTGTTTACTGCATTACGGAAGTAAAGCAGAAGTGGAACCCGTCACTTCCATTGTTTGGCTCTTCCTATAGCAACATTCAAAAATTAGGTGGATACATAATTATTTTTGTCCTCTGGTTCATTCAATGGTTGTGTCACGTGTGGTTACTGTAGTGATCCATCAGTAGCAGTGATGTCATCAGGATTTGTCTCTCAAAAGCCCTCTAGAGGTCCAATTAGCCCTGAGAGCACACAGAGAGAGAGAGAGAGAGAGAGAGAGAGAGAGGCTATGAGGACCAACCGGCTGTGTAATTACATGTTTGGATAAATGTCTCTCTACTCTCACCCCCTCCACACACACAAACACACACACACATACAGAGAACAAAAGCCACGCTGAGACAGTAATTTTATCTGAATTATTTATCTGCCATGCTGCTGTCAGTCATCTCTAAAAACTGGAACACAGTTGCTTGTTGATACCCCCGCTCTTGTTGTAACCCCCACTCTTGTTGGCCAGAGTGGGGGTTACACAAACACGCGCACCCATGCACTAATACAAACATGAACACACACATACACACCCCATTCATTAAGCAAGCTGAGGTGTGTTTGCCCAACTCCCATGCTCCTTTGCACCGTCTGATCTACTCTCTGCCGTTGTTGATAGGTGACGTCTGTTTTCTCTCTCTCTCCCTTTCTCTCCCACCCTTGTTCCCTTTCTGCTCAGCTAGGAAATCTCTAACCGGTGACTCGCTGCTTCCCTATTCATCTCCCTCTATATGTATCTCTATCTCTCTCCCTCACATTCTCTCAGTCTTTTTCTGCTCGTGACATGCTTTGTGATATGAGGCAGGGATCAGTGAGTGTGTGTGAGCTCCGTCTCTGCTGCAGTATCCTGGGTCTCTGTTTGACAGAGAAGCTGTGAGCTCCTGCTACTGCCCCTGCAAGGAGCACTTTAGGTGGGGGAATATCACATCCAGAGAGGGGGTCCTCTGGAGCAGAGACAGCAGTCCCAGGACAGAACAGACAGACAGAGACAACTGTGTACTGAAGAGGAACAAAAGAAGAAATCAAGAAGAGAGGAGCATACGAAGGGAGATAAGAGGGGAGGAAAGGAGGGACGAGTGCGTACTCCTGAGGTACAAGGATCCCAGGAGGTTTTGGCAGGGGGGTGAGGGGTCTACAGGAGGAGGGTCAAGACTGAAAAGGACACTGGGTTTTATCTGAGATCAAAGACAAGCAGGACAACAAGAGAGTTATAAAACTAGTGAAGTGTGAAGGAGAGGTAGCGGTGTTCCCTCAGTCTGACGAGTTGGAGATGGTCTCGAGGGGGTTGTGGTGAGAATTAAGAAGGTGAGGGTCTGCTGAGAAAAAGGAGAGTAGAAACAACAACCAGAGGGTAAGGACAAAGGGGGGGGTCTCTAGTTGAGGCGGTTTGGTCGTTTTACCTGGTTTACTTCAGTCAGTCTACAGGACACCATCATGGCCGTCCAACTCATGCCCGAATCAGCCGTCTGTCTGCTAATGGTGAGTGGGAGAAGTCCTGGTTCTTCATATATACACACATGCACAAACACACACAAACACACACACTCACACATACACACACACTCACACATACACAGACACAACCACACATTTACACACACAGCGACTGAAGCATGTGGTAAGCTGTCACCCCATGAGGGGTGGTGTTGCATGAGATACTACATACTACTATACACCCCTCAACAAATCTTCCATCTATATCATATAGAAGTCACTAGTTATGTAATACAATATTATCACCAAACAATACTTAATTTCATGAAAAATGTCTGTGCTTCAGCCTGTGATGTGTACTACAGTGCGTTCCCTTGCTTTGTCTAAATGTTCCACGTGCTCACAGGGATCTCTCTGCAGTGGGCTGGTTATGAGACATAGTAGAGTAGAAACCACTGTTACCAGAGGGGAGGGGTGCTGAATGTGCTGCCAGTGTGTGTGTGTGTGTGTGTGTGTGTGTGTGTGTGTGTGTGTGTGTGTGTGTGTGTGTGTGTGTGTGTGTGTGTGTGTGTGTGTGTGTGTGTGTGTGTGTGTGTGTGTGTGTGTGTGTGGTGTGTGTGTGTGTGTGTGTGTGTGTGTGTGTTTACATCTGTGCTTGCGTGTGCGTGTGTGCATGCATGTATCTTTAAGATGAGAAGTAGAGAAAAGAGGCATAGTTAGGAAGGGAGAGGAAAGGAAAGAAGAGAAAGAGGACACATTTTGAAGTGTCCTTTTTCTCATTCATTAATGGCTAGAGCTTGATTTTGGCAATTGTATTCTCTTTCTCTAGATTCAGATAAAATACACATTTTCTAGTGAGAGAGGAAAATGTAAGGAATTTCTGCCCTAAGTTCATACAAGAGACCACAGGAAACTTCTTTGATCAGAGGTTAATTTGTTTAATAAGGATTGCAAGCCGGATTGCAACCCGGATTTGCAAGTAAGACACTCAGTTCAAAAGATGGTGTTTTCCCTTTTTATCCCCTACTGAGGTTCACCCGCCCAGGGTGATGTCCCTTAACTTTATTACCATATAAGCTTCCCAATCCTTCTTCCTCCTTTTGCTATCATGTGCTAGCAGAAGTAAGACTGGACATAGCATCAACAGGAACTGAAGGTATAGTTTCAACACACAGACATTTGACTTTTGTACAGTTGACCTCTTCATGCACTTACAAAGTCTCTACCACTGATTCTTAATCTCAAGCTAAAGCAAAACATGAATCATTGTACTTTTGTAATTACAGGTGTTCCTATAATGTACAGATTTTATAAAATTCATTTCAAAACATACACACACACCCACATCCTTGTCCAATAGCTGCTGGATATCCAGAGAAACTGACAGCACTATGAAATTAGCTGGTTTAGCCTTTTCAATAAAGCGATTTTGAACACTTTAAAATACAGTGACATCTCAAAGTGCCTTCCAGGCAAGAAATATAAGTAACTTCAATAGAGACAAAGCACTAGACCCACAATATTCTATTCTAGTCTTTGTAATTCTATGTGTTTCCTCCATCCCAAAGGGGTGTCACGCATCACTGAACTACCTGTTATCTCGTCCTGTCATGGCTGGCTGTAGCCATGGCAATAGGTCATGTTACACACCCAGGGATTGGACAGAAGGAGGGGGGAGGCAGGAGGGATGAGGAGAGAGGGAGGGGGGATGGGGGAGAGGGAGGAAATGAAAAAGGGAAGAAAGTTGGAGCATAAGTCAAAATAGCAGCATTGCTATCTGATAACTGATCAAACTCAGTCATACATGTGTTCATTAAATCCAACCATGCATTTGTATTCACAATGTCATGTTCAGTGCTCAATCCCATCTGAAATATGAATGTAGATTTATGCAGCTTAGAGGTGTGTGTGTGTGTATGCTAGAGTGTGGCTGTGTGTGTCTGTATAAATATTAATAAAGTTTCCGCTGTATGTATTAATATTTCAGGTAAGGCAGTGATAATCTCCTGTAATTACAGGAAGTGATTTTAATAGCACACAGACCGCACTGTAAACACCCCACATTACCCACAGGAAATACTGACACGCACAAATAACACAGAGCAACCACACACAACCTGCAGAAAGATCTCCCTCTCCATCACTCTACCCCTCTCCATCACTCTACCCCTCTCCATCACTCTACCCCTCTCCATCACTCTACCCCTCTCCATCACAATCATTTTCTCTCTCCATTTATCTTTCCCTCTCCTTCTCTCTTTTCCTCTCCCTCTCTCCCTGTGTGTTAAGAAGGGCATCTGCTGTTATGTTTGTGCCAAGTTCACTGAGGGAACCTTCTCATTAGTGGGTACAGAGGCTGCTTACACAATGAGCAATAGAAGGCTCTCTCTTTCTCCCTCTCTTCCTCTCTCTCTCGTTCTCTCTCGTTCTCGTTCATACTCTCTCCTCTCTGGGGTGTCTCCTCTTGGAAAGGTTTAATGATGTTACAAATGTAATCATTATTTTATTTAGCACGTTAACATCATTATACATGTAAATGATGGATGGGGCTCGGGGCGAAGCTTGTGAGAAGATGGATCTATTATCAACCTTCAGCTGAGATTAACACATCTATCAGTTTAGACAGGTTCTTAGCCACAGTATAACCCTTTCCCCCATGCACAGACCCCAACCCCATTCCAGAACCACTGACTAAGGAGCAAACAACCTCATTCCATTAGCGGACAGGAAGTGACCTCATTCAATTAGAGGCAGCAGGAAATGGCTGTGTATTTGTGCTGAGGAGTCTTGTTGTGGCTGATAGAAATAAAGACATGCAGTAAATTGTGTTTTAGTTATCCTCTGGGCTCCATCTGTCTGGAGCTAATGTGATTGGAGCTGAGTTACAGTACAGTAGTTATAACTCTGAGTGGTCTCAGGCGAGTCATAGAGAGCAGGCCTAGGGGACGGCAAATATGATTGAAACCCAGAACAAATATTTTGTTATTTAAATTACGTTTAGCTTATAAAGGCTACAAAAAGTCTTCATAAACACTACATAAATGTGATACAAAGCATCAATAACGGTATGTTATGCTTAATAGAGGGTTCATAAATGTGGCATAATTGTGTGACATACTGTAAATTCTGGACTATAAGCCGCAACTTTTTTCCCACGCTTTGAACCTCGCGGCTTAAACAATGACACGGGTAATATATGGATTTTTACCGCTTTCAATTTTTTTTTCAAAAAAAAAACACATTCTGTGACGTGCTCAGTTTTTTGCCGGCATGAAGCTTTCATTAGACCAATGAAATTGCCGAACGGGTTAAGGTCAAACAGTGACGAGAGCGACAATGAAAACGATCCAATATCGGATGAAGCAATTCTGAGGCTATTCAACTCCGACACCGAAGGAGATGACTTCAGGGGTTTCAGTGCACAGGAGGAGGAAGATAGTGACCAATGACTTTCTTGGTAGGCTACTGTTTACTGCAAATTTTTTGTTACAAGCCGTGTTTCGTTAAAGCCTATTTATTTTTGTTACAAGCCGTGCTTCGTTAAAGCCTATTTATTTTTGTTACAAGCCGTGTTTCGTTAAAGCCTATTTATTTTTGTTACAAGCCGTGCTTCGTTAAAGCCTATTTATTTTTGTTACAAGCCGTGTTTCGTTAAAGCCTATTTATTTTTGTTACAAGCCGTGTTTCGTTAAAGCCCGTGTAAAGTTCATTTGTTTCAATGTACCAGTAGGCACCTGCGGCTTATAGACATGTGCGGCTTATTTATGTTCAAAATAAAAAATAAAATAATTCAGTGGGTGCGGCTTATATTCAGGTGTGCTCAATAGTCCGGAAATTACAGTAATCACCAATGTCAAGTATGACACTCTATGGGACTCGCCATCATGGCCGGTTGTGATACAGCCTGGGATTGAACCAGGGTCTGTAGTGATGCCTCTAGCACTGAAATGCAGTGCATTAGACTGCTGCACCACTTGGGAGAATATGCTCTGAAGTGAAGTCATGTTAGTCACATTACACCTAATCTCATTCCCAGACACTTACACCCAAATGGTCTGGTGGACCAACGCATCAATCCTGGCCTTCATTAGTTAGGGTTAGGTTTAAAATCACATTTGAACAAGATCAATAGTGGAAATGGGCAGGGTTTAGATATAATTATGAACTTTTTGACTTTTTTAACTAGTAACGATGACAAATACTTTACACTGGTCACTCCTTTAGAATTATATGGTCACTCCCGCTAAGGCCAACTTTGAATGGTTGATATCCCACCAAGAAACACACACGTTGATGAAAGCCCCTAACCTAAAGAAATTGAAAGTGGCTTTCTTCTGGAACCAAGTGACATGTTCCTCAGTACACAACCTCGAACAAAACAAAACCAGCCATACCGTGCGGTGCTGGGCCCAGTCAGGTCTTTGACACATTCACCCACTCCCCCACTGAAAGATCTGCCACAAAATGTTGGCACCATTGTTAACAGGCTCTGAGGTGTGGTCAGTCATCTTCTGGCTGTGCCGGGTGGAGATTATAAGAGTACCTGGCCATTAAGGCCAGATTGTTCTTCAAGATGTTCAAACGTTCATAGATGACCAGTAGGGTTGTAGAGGGTGCAACAGGTCAGTACCTCAGGAATAAATGTCAGTTGGCTTTTCATAGCCGAGCATTCAGAGGTCGAGACAGCAGGTGCGGTAGACAGGGAGAGATAGAGTCGAATACAGCAGGTCTGGGACAAGGTAGCATGTCTGGTGAACAGGTCAAGGTTCCATAGCCACAGGCAGAACAGTTGAAACTAGAGCAGCAGCAAGACCAGTTGGACTGTGGACAGCCAGGAGTCATCAGGCCAGGTAGTCCTGAGGCATGGTCCTAGGGCTCAGGTCCTCCAGGAGGGGAAGGAGAGATGGAGAGAGAGACACTTGGAGGGAGCATACTTAAATTCACACAGGACACCAGATAAGACAGGAGAATTACACCAGATATAACTGACTGACCCTGGCCCCCAGGGACACAAGCAAATAATGCAGCATCAGGGAACAGAGCTGGGGAACTGACAAGTATAGTAGGGATAATGACAGAGGTGATTGAGTCCAGGTGAGTCCAATAATTGCTGAAGTGTGTGATGGGAGAAGGCAGGTGTGCGTAATGATGGTGGCAGGAGTGCATAATACTGGGGAGCCTGGTGACTTCGAGCTCCAGGGAGGGAGAGCGGGAGCAGGTGTGACAGGATTAGCTTTTCTGCATCATTTTTGATCAAAATGTTTCAGATTTTTGCAATGTTACAAAAATAGAAAAAAGTTTTCCTTGAAAAATTATTGATATGTTCGTCAAAAGAGAGATCAGGGTCCAGAGTAATGCCGAGGTCTTTCACAGTTTTATTTGAGATGACTGTACAACCATCTGTCACGCATGTGTGTAGACACGGACCAAGGCGCAGCGTGAGTATCGTTCCACATCTTTTATTTGAATGTGAAACTTTACAAGACAAACAATAAACTAATAACAAACAACAAACCGTGACGACAGAAGTGCAACATGCACTAACTCAAAATAATCTCCCACAAACACAGGTGGAAAAAACAACTACTTAAATATGATCCCCAATTAGAAAAAATAAACTAGAACACAACATAGAAAAAAGAAACTAGATAAACCCCCCAGTCACGCCCTGACCTACTCTACCATAGAAAATAAGAGCACTCTATGGTCAGGACGTGACACCATCAAGATTCATTGTCAGATCCAACAGCAGATCTCTTCGTTTCTTGGGACCTAGAACTAGCATCAATGTTTTGTCCGAATTTAAAAGGAAAATACTTGCCGCATCCACTTCCTTATGTCTGAAACACAGGCTTCCATGGTAGGCAGTCATCAAAATTTACATCTGTGTGTCGTCCGTATAGCAGTGAAAGTTGACATTGTGTTTCCGAATGACATCACCAGGAGGTAGAATATATAGTGAAAACAATAGTGGTCTTTAAACAGAACCTTGAGGAATGCAGACACTAACTGTTGATTTGTCAGAGGACAAACCATCCACAGAGACAAAATGATATCTTTCTGACAGATAAGATCTAAACCAGGCAAGAACTTGTCCGTGTAGACAAATTAGGGTTTATAATCTCTCCAAAATAATGCCATAATCGATGGTGTCAAAAGCTGCACTAAGGTATAGGAGCACGAGCATGCAGAGACTTAGTCTAATGCCTTAAAAAGGTCATTTACCACCTTCTTGAGTGCAGTCTCAGTGATATGATGGGGACTTAAACCAGACTGAAGCGTTTCGTATACATTATTTGTCTTCAGAAAGGCTTCTTCTAAAATTTTTGAGAGGATCGGGAGATTTGATATAGGCCGAATGTTTTTTACATTAACCGGGTCAATGTTTGGCTTTTTCAAGTGAGGCTTTTTTACTGCCACTTTTAGTGAGTTTGGTACACATCTGGTGGATAGGGAGCCATTTTTTTTTTTCAACATAGGAGGGCCAAGCACAGGAAGTAGCTCTTTGAGTAGTTTATTTTGAATATAGTCTAGTATGCAGCTTGAAAGTTTAGAGGCCATGACTATTGTCATGTGTCAAGAGATACAGGATTTAAAAACTTGAGAGTCTCCATTGATCCCAGGTCCTGGCAGTTCTGTGCACTCAGGACAACTGAGCTTTGGAGAAATACTCAGATTCAAAGAGGAGTCCGTAATTTGCTTTCTAATGATCATGATCTTTTCATCATTGCTGAAGTGAAATCCATCCTCTCTTGGGGAATGCTGCTTTTTATTTAGCTTTGCGACAGTATCAAAAAAGAAATGTTGGGTTGTTCTTATTCTCCTCAATTTGGTTGAAAAAAATAAGATGATCGAGCAGGAATGAGGGCTCTTCGATATTGCACAGTACTGTCTTTCCAAGCTAGTCGTAAGACTTCCAGTTAAGTGGAGCCCATTTCCGTTCCAATTTTCTGGAAGGTTGCTCAGGTATTTGCTGTTTACCAGGGAGCAAATTTCTTGTGACAAATGTTTTTTGTTTTTAGGGGTGCGATTGCATCTAGGTTATTACGCAAACTTAAATTTAGATCCTCAGTTATGTGGTTAACTGATTTTTGTACTCTGACGTCCTTAGGTAGGTGGGGGGAGTCTGGAAGGGCATCTAGGTATCTTTGGGTTGTCTGAGAATTTATTGCATGACTTTTGATGATCCTTGGTTGGGGTCTCGAGTAGATTAATTGTTGCAATTACAAAGGTAATAAAATGGTGTTCCGATAGTCCAGGATTATGAAGAAAAACATTTAGATCCCTAATATTTATTCCACGTGACAAAACTAGATCCAGGGTATAACTGTGGAAATGAGTAGGTCCAGAGACATGTTGGACAAAACCCACTGAGTCGATGATGGCTCCGAAAGCCTTTTGGAGTGGGTCTGTAGACTTCTCCATGTGAATATTAGTCACCAAAAATGTGAATATTATCTGCTATGACTACAAGGTCCGATAGAAATTCAGGGAACTCAGTGAGGAATGCTGTATACGCCCCAAGAGGCCTGTAAACAGTAGCTATCAAAAGTGATTGAGTAGGCTGCATAAATTTCATGACAAGAAGCTCAAAAGTTTTTTGTTGTTGTTGCTGTGCTAAATGTTAGAAACACCTCCGCCTTTGCGGGATTGCGCAGGGGATATGGTCACTAGTGTAACCAAGAGGATAGGCCTCATTTAACACAGTAAGGCTTGAGCCAATTTTCAGTCAGGCCAATTACATCAAGATTATGATCAGTGATTAGTTCATTGACTATGACTGCCTTGGTTGTGAGGGATCTAACATTAAGTAGCCCTATTTTGAGATGTGAGATATCACAATCTCTTTCAATAATGACAGGAATAGAGGAGGTCTTTATTTCAGTTAGTTTTGCTCAACCTAGATCGAGGCACAGACACGGTCTCAATGGGGATAGCTGAGCTGACTACACTGACTGTGCTAGTGGCAGACTCCACTAAGCTGGCAGGCTGGCTAACAGCCTGCTGCCTGGCCTGCACCCTATCTCATTGTGGAGCTAGAGGAGTTAGAACCCTGTCTATGTTGATAGATAAGATGAGAGAGTCCGTCACTCCTCAGCAGGCCAGGCTTGGTCCTGTTGTGGGTGAGTCCCAGAAAGAGGGTCAGTTATGTACAAATTCTATCTTTTGGGAGGGGCAGTAAACAGCTTTCAACCAGCGATTGTGTTGTGAACCTCTGCTGTAGAGCTCATCACTCCCCCTAACTGGGAGGAGGCCAGAGACAATTACATTTTTCCAGCTAATTTACTCGCTGAAGCTATGTTGTGCTTGGTGACCTCTGACTGTTTCATCATAACATCGTTGGTGCAGACGTGCATAACAATATCCCTATACGCTCTACGCTTGCCAGTTTTAGCTTTAGCCAGCACCCTCTTCAGATTAGCCTTTACGTCGGTAGCCCTGCCCCCTGATAAACATTGACTGTTGGCTGGATGATCATTTTTAAGTCTAATATTGCGGGTAATGTAGTCGCCAATGACAAGGGTTTTCAATTTGTCAGAGCTAATGGTGGGGGGCTTCGGTGGCTCAGACCCTGTATCGGGTGGAGGAGAGACCTGAGAAGGCTTGCCTTCTGACTCCGACTCGTTTCTTAATGGGGAGAACCGGTTGAAAGTTTATGTCGGCTGAATGAGCGACACCGGTTGAGCACGCCGACAGCATTTATTTCCAGAAGTATTGAGAAAATTGTCCAGTTATGGGGACTGTGCAGGGAGGTGTATACTACTATCTGTACTTACTGGTGGCACAGACGCTGTTTCATCCTTTCCTACACTTAAATTGCCCTTGCCTAACGATTACATCTGAAGGTGGGCTTGCAACACAGCTATCCTCACCATAAGGCAATAGTTCTCCTGTATATTATGAGTACAGTGATTGCAATTAGATGAAATTGTGTTAATGTTACTACTTAACTTTTTCGGCTGCTGGAGATCCTGTAGAACCATGTTCAGATAAAGTGACCGGTGTGAAAAAGTTGAAAAAAGCCATATATTTCCTTTTATTTGTAAATTTGTAAAACAATACAATACATTAAGTTTAAAAAGGTCCATCAATGCAATTACATTTTAGTCATTTAGCAGACACTCTTATCCAGAGCGACTTACAGTAGTGAATGCATACATTTCATACATTTTTTCCCCGTACTGGTCCCCCATGGGAATCAAACCCACAACCCTGGCGTTGCAAACACCATGCTCTACCTACTGAGCCACACAGGACCATTACACAGGGCTGTGAACAGTGTAGCTTTACCCTGAGCTGGCAAATGAATGGTTCTTGCCTCTCTGCCTGCTAGAGGTACTGCATGTTGGTTACAACCTTAAAAGTGACAAAGAAAGTTAGTAGGTCTGTTAGGAATGCCTTTGTCACACCATCTGGATAAGGCATTTATGTGCTGTTCCAGAAACTCTAAATGGGGAGATGGGAATCTCCATTCGATTCATATTATTATATTCCTCTTCCATTTACAAATCTCAATTTGTGACTAAGAGATGTGGCTGTATCTAGCTAGCTAAATTTCAGCTAGCTAGCAATTGCTTAAAGTCACCAAAATTATTTGAAATAACAATTGAGGTAGCTACAGTATATAATCTAACTCAACACTCAACAACTACAAACAAATTTAAATTACAATACATAAAGGTTAAGTGACTTATTTTTCGCTGCCCAGTGGCACCACAAGTGCTAATTTGATTTGCGTCTCGTCATGATCATCGTCTCGTCAACAATATTAAAAAAGTACTTCCATGTCACGGAATTTCAGAAATGTTCAAAATAAAGTCCCCCACGTATGATTCTTTTTAAGTCTAATATTGCGGGTAATTATAATAGTAGAAACGTATTAACGTAATAGTAAAAAAGTGTAAAAAAACGGTGTTTTCATGAGATATGAAAAATACTTGTCTAAACATTAACAATGTTTCATATTTGTTCATATTTAAGTGACATTTATATTAAATGTGGGTTTTAAAACATGTGCCAAGGTCAAATAAATGCCCCCAATGTGAATCACTGTATATGGAATACATATTGGCTTATAGCAAGAACTATTCTGGGTACCGCAGTAAAGTATTGTAGGGAATACTCAATAGAGTCTGTAGAATTTATATATGGTGTCATTTCATGGGGCTTTGAATAATACGCCGACTTCCTGACGGGCTGCCCCCAGGTGGTGAAGGTAGGAAACAACACCTCCACTTCGCTGAGGGCCCTGGCGGAGTGGTGCCAGAAAAATAATCTCTCCCTCAATGTCAACAAAATGAAGGAGCTGATCGTGGACTTCAAGAAACCTCAGAGGGAGCACGCCTCTATCCAACATCGACAGGACCGCAGTAGAGAAGGTGGAAAGCTTCAAGTTCCTCAGTGTACACATCACTGACGATCTGAAATGGTCCACCCACACAGACAGTGTGGTGAAGAAGGTGCAACAGCTCCTCTTCAACCTCAGGAGGCTGAAGCCCGAAGCCCGTCTGCTTGGCCCTGTAAGACCCTAAGAAACTTTTACAGATGCACAATTGAGAGTATCCTGTCGGGCTGTATCACCGCCAGCAACCGCAGGGCTCTCCAGAGGGTGGTACGGTCTGGCCAACGCATCACCGGGGACACACTGCCTGCCCTCCAGGACACCTACAGCACCCGATGTCACATGAAGGCCAAAAAGATCATCCAGGTCATCATTGTTGTGAACACAGAGAATCAAATTTGGTTGTTTTTCTATTAAAATCTGGGGGGAAAAATGGGGGAAACCAGACCAAATGTGTGTGTGTGCGTTGCACTGTGCTGTCGGTGGGTTTGCGGTCTTGATTAGGGGGCTTGAACTCCCCTCCCAACTAGTTCTCACTGTCTCACTTCAGAATTATTCAAAAATTCTCAACGTCAAATTTCAAAGCTGTTCCAAACATCAAATTTCAAAGTGTTTAAGGTTAGGTTTAGGCATGAACTCCGAATGGTTAAGGTAAGGGTTAAGGTTTTGGATAGGCTTAAAACAAAAATCTCAATAATAACATTCTATGGCTGGATTCAAACATGCACCACAGGCAGATTGTTACGCCCATCCGCCATTCCAGTCCAAAAAGCCCTATCAAAACCGAAACCTACTTGAAGGTAACAGCACTCACTGGTGCCCTTATTGGCCGGTTTCCATGTCATCTCCCGACATCCTCAGACATGGATGGATGTCAAATATTGACTTATATCATGGGTGACCTGGATGCCCCACATCTGATCTCCTCAGTAGGATACATGATGTCACTCCTGTCTCCATAAAATTATGACTATTCATATCACACACTACAGAACATCAAATTGTGTATGTGTGTATGTGCATGTGTGTGTGTGTGTGCACGTGTTTGTGTTTGTAGTATATTAGGTTAGGGCTGATTGCAGAAGATAAGAGCAGATGACTCAGTCTGATGGAGCCAAGCTCTTTATTCACCGCTAATCAATTTACCCTCTATGACTTGTGTGTGTGCTTGCTTGAGAATGAGAACGACATCTGCTATCTTTAACAGCGCTCGCAATACGCCAACAGTGTGTATTCACAATAATTTCATCAGCATTTGTCTCTTTTGATGATGTCTATAAGAAGTTGTAGTGATAATTCATGATCAATTGGCCCAGCGTCGTCCGGGTTAGTGTTTGGCCGGGGTAGACCATCGTTGTAAATAAGAATTTGTTCTTAACTGCCTTGCCTAGTTAAATAAAAAAAATCTGCAACAAGAAAAGGACATGCAATATTTTGGTGCATTGAGGGCTGTTTTGGGGGATGGTGATGAAGAGACAATGGGTGCATGATTTCTGTGTTCAGAGATTTTACAGTATTTTTATCAATTTGATCACAGCTAAATTGTAAACTGGATTCTCTCTCTCTCCCTCTCTCTCTCTCGCCCTCCTCTGTCGTCCTGAAGGAGGAGGGGTAATGTAATATCTGGCCGTATGTCATCATGCAGTATTCTAATTGATTACCCTGCGGTACAGAGGCTGGTCTGTGTGTGTATTACCCTGTGTCGTTCTCTGCCCCATTCATAAATTGCAAAAAAATATATTCATTAAAATCACATAAAACAATCAGCACTGCAGACAAAATGCACCTACATAAACTGTGACAGAGAGAATTCTCTAAACCTTTTCACTTCGATGTCACGCTGGTCAAATGTGCGTTAACACAAACGCACAAACACACACACACAAACCATGGATGTGCATTTATCCCCCATCGCTTTCTCTCTCTGTTCCCTAGTGTCATTGTCTCTCTTTTCTCTCCATTTATTTCTAATTGTTTTGTTCTCTTTCTTTGTATGCTATCTCTCTTTTCTGCACCACTCTCTCCCTCTCTATCTCTATCTCGTATCAGTGTATGTGTGTGTGTGTTTCTATGTGTGTGTCTCTGTGTGTGTGTTTCTGTGTGTGTGCGTGTGTGTGTATGTGTGTGTATGTGTGTGCGTGTGTTTGTGTGTGCGTGTTTCTGTGTTTGTCTGTTTTGGTAGCTGTGTGAAAGCTAATTGTAGATTTCACACACTCTGCTGTGTGTGATTACAGAGAAACAATTCAACCAAATTGAGTGAGGAGGGTAATTCACTTGATGCAACTGCATGGAGAAAACATAAACACATTTGCATGCATTTGCATTTTGTCTGAAGTGTTCAATAGGAAGTTTGTCGTTTGAATTTCAGGAGATGCATTGTCTGTGTTGTCTGTATTTTGGTGATGATGCATGAGACAAAGTTATAATACAGTACTGTCTGAGCGGTACTGTAGTTAGGCCTTGGGTATATTACTGCTGATGTCAGCGTCACAGAGCTTTTCACTTCAGGCGAGACCCAATTAAGCTGAAGAATCACTCTCTTTTACATTGTCAATTACTGTATTTTGTAACGACCGTCGCAATGAGGTGACCAAGGTGCAGCGTGGTAAGTGTTCATCTTGATATTTATTTTTACTCAGAACACTAAAAACAAAATAATAAACAATGGAAACAAAAGCGCACAGTTCTGTCAGGTAAAACACAAAACAGAAAACAACTACCCACAAAACACAGGTGGGAAAAGGCTGCCTAAGTATGGTTCCCAATCAGAGACAACGATAGACAGCTGCCTCTGATTGGAAACCATACCTGGCCAAAACATAGAACTAAAATACATAGAATGCCCACCCCATATCACACCCTGACTAAACTAAACAGAGAAAAATGTCTCTCTCAGGTTAGGGCGTGACATATTTCTCCTAACAAAATGACATTGGGGATTATTCCACATTGGACAGGTGAGAAACAGTACAGTACAAATATGAGAAACAGTCTGCAGAGTCTGTTCTATACTAGGGCGGCGCACAATTGGCCCAGCGTCGTCCAGGTTTGGCCAGTGTAGGCTGTCTGTCACGTCCTGACCAGCAGAGGGAGTAATTGTATTAGTGTTGGTCAGGACGTGGCAGAGGGTTTGTGTTGTGTATGTTCTAGGTAGGTTTTCTATGTGTAGGTTGGGTGCTGGACTCTCAATTGGAGGCAGGTGTTTCTAGTTGTCTCTGATTGGGAGTCCTATAAACAGGTGTGTGTTTTTCTTTGTGACTTGTGGGTAGTTGTTTGAGAGCACTGCTTTTTGTTGAGCCTGCTTTCACTGTTTCATGTCGTTAGTTTGTTTATTGTTTTCTTCCGTGGTGTTCGCATTATTTGATTAATAAATATGTTGAGCACGCAACCCGCTGCGTATTGGTCCACTTTTTCTGACAGTGATTTTAACATATCGTCAGATGAAGGAGAAGACTGTGACAGAACTACCCACCACAACAGGACCAAGCAGCGGAGGAAATCTGGCGAGGACCGGGGAACACGGCTGGTAAAGGAGCCCGAGAGGCAGCCCCAATAATTTTTTTGGGGGGGGCACAAGGACAGTTTGGCGGGGCGAGGATGGAGCCCCAGGCCAGGTTCCCGTACCCTTTTTAGGCAGAGACGAACTGGACAGGTCCCGTGCTTTGGGGAGATGGGTACGGTGGCGAGGCCGAGCATTTTCAGGCCAGTACGCGCAGTACCAGCGCCCCGCATGTGCCAGGGGAAAGTGGGCATCCAGCCAGTAGGGGTGATGCCAGTCCTGCGCTCAAGACCGCCAGTGCGCCTCTACGGTCCAGTGTTTCCTGCTACACGCACGAGCCTTGAGGTGCGTCAGCCCAGTCTGACTTGGCCTGTTCCCGCTCCCCGCACTAGCCCTAAGGTGCATGTGCCCAGACTGGCACATCCTGTACCAGCCCCACGCATCAGGCATCTAGTGCGTCAGCCCAGCCTCGCCAGTCTGGTGCCGCCAGAGCCGCCCGCCAGTCAGGAGTCGCCAGAGCCGCCCGCCAGTCAGGAGTCGCCAGAGCCGCCCGCCAGTCAGGAGTCGCCAGAGCCGCCCGCCAGTCAGGAGTCGCCAGAGCCGCCCGCCAGTCAGGAGTCGCCAGAGCCGCCCGCCAGTCAGGAGCCGTCAGAGCCGCCCGCCAGTCAGGAGCCGTCAGAGCCGCCCGCCAGTCTGGAGCCGCCAGAGCCGCCCGCCAGTCAGGAGCCGCCAGAGCCGCCCGCCAGTCAGGAGCCGCCAGAGCCGCCCGCCAGTCAGGAGTCGCCAGAGCGGCCCGCCTGTCCGGAGCCGCCAGAGCGGCCCACCTGTCCGGAGCCGCCAGAGCTGCCCGCCGTGCCGGATCTGCCAGAGCTTTTTGTTGAGCCTGCTTTCACTGTTTCATGTCATTAGTTTGTTTATTGTTTTCTTCCGTGGTGTTCGCATTATTTTATTAACTTCTTGGGGCTATGTGGGACGCTAGCGTGCCACCCGTGGTGCACCCTATCAACAGCAGGTGCATTTCAAGAGTGGCAAATTTGAAACCAAATAAATGTCAAAATTCAAATTTTTCAAACATACAACTATCTTACACCCTTTGAAAGATAAACATCTCCTTAATCTAACCACGTTGTCCGATTTCAAAAAGGTTTTACGGCGAAAGCATAAAGTTAGATTATGTTAGGAGAGTACATTGACAATAGCTGTGTGTAATGTTTTGTCAATTCAAAGACAGGCGTCACCAAAACCATAAAACCAGCTAAAATGATGCACTAACCTTTTACAATCTCCATCAGATGACACTCCTAGGACATTATGTTAGACAATAAATGCATTTTTAGTTCTATCAAGTTCATATTTATATCCAAAAACAGCGGTTTACTATGGCGTTGATGTTCAGGAAATCGTTTCCCTCCAATAACCGGCAGTCAAGTCAGCACCACAAATTAAATAATTAAAATTAGAAAACATTGGTAAAATATTATATTGTCATTTAAAGAATTATAGATTTACATCTCTTGAACGCAATCAACTTGCCAGATTTAAAAATAACCTTACTGGGAAATCACACTTTGCAATAATCTGAGCACTGCGCCCAGAAAAATACGCTTTGCTATACAGACAAACGGCCAGATTGGAGAGATCTAAAATCGAAAATACTATGTAAATAATCCATTACCTTTGATTCTCTTCATCAGATGTCACTTCCAGGAATCCCAGGTCCATAACGAATGTAGTTTTGTTCAAAAAAGCTCATCATTTATGTCCAAACAGCTCTGTATTGTTAGCACATGATCTAAGCCAGCCGGACTTCTCGTCATGAACGAGGGGAAAAAATATATTTACGTTCGTTCAAACATGTCAAACGTTGTATAGCATAAATCATTAGTGCCTTTTTTAACCAGAACATGAATAATATTCAAGGTGGACGAATGCATTCTCTTTTATAACGTATTGGAACGAGGGTACCCAACATGAACTCGCGCGCCAGAGTCTAATCGGCCATCACCGTTCCATGGCTCTTGTTCGGTCAGATCTCACAGTAAAAGACTCAAAACACTTTGTAAAGGCTGGTGACATCTAGTGGAAGCAATAGGAAGTGCCAAAACATGAATCAACCCCTGTGTGTTTCAATGGCATAGGCTTAAAGGTCATTCAACACATCAGGTATCCACTTCCTGTCAGAAAATGTCTCAGGGTTTTGCCTGCCAAATGAGTTCTGTTATACTCACAGACACCATTCAAACAGTTTTAGAAACTTTAGGGTGTTTTCTATCCATATGTAATAAGTATATGCATATTCTAGTTACTGGGTAGGATTAGTAACCAGATTAAATCGGGTACGTTTTTTTATCCAGCCGTGAAAATACTGTCCCCTAGCCCCAACAGGTTAATAAATATGTTGAGCACGCAACCCGCTGCGTATTGGTCCACTTTTTCTGACAGTGATTTTAACATATCGTCAGATGAAGGAGAAGACTGACACTGTCATTGTAAATTTGTTCTTAACTGACTTGCCTAGCTAAATAAAGGTTAAATATATATATATATATATATATATATATATATATATATATATATATATATATATATATATATATATATATATATATATATCATACTGCTTGTGTCAGGAAAGCCCTTGGCATGGCCTGGCACTCTTTGGCAGGGGAGCAACTTTGGTTTCAGAATTGGGTGGGACATAACCTGGCAGGGGGGTTGGGGGTCCTCCCTCAGAATTTTTTTGCTCATTTCTTCCATTTCTACACAAACTTATATGACGCTTTGGTGTAATTTTTGGGTCACTTTTATTGTAAATCAGAATAGAATGTTTCTGAACACTTCTACATTAATGTGGATGCTACCATGTTTACGGATAATCCTGAATGAATCATGAATAATGATGAGTGAGAAAGTTAGACGCACAAATATCATACCCCACTGTTATTGTAATGGTGAGAGGTTAGCATGTCTTGGGTTATGATATGTGTGCGTCTGTAACTTTCTCACACATCATTATTCAATTTTTTTTCAAGATTATCCATAATCATGGTATCATCCACATTTTAATGTAGAAATGTGTTGAGTAACATAATCTATTCTTATTTACAATAAAAGTGTCTCCAAAATGACACAATACATTATTTACCACAATACCATTCATTTCTATTGGGGACAAAATAATCTGAAACACAACCAAAACAAACAGCAAATGGATCCAACAATTTTGTTGTCATAAACTTAATGTAGTAATGGCGTGCTATAAATGTGGACCAAATACTTCACTTTTTACGACTTTAATACACATGTAAGTGAATTTGTACAAAAAGTGCTGTAATTTCTAAACGGTTCACCTGATATGGATGAAAATACCCTCAAACTATAGGTAATAGTCTGCACTTTAATTGTATAGGAGGTGTTTGTTTTCAAATCCAAACTTTTGGAATAGATAGCCAAAAGAAGCCAAAAGAAGCAATAATGCTTCACGCTCCCAATAATTACGGAGGGCACTGTAATTCATAACATAGGCCTAATAGTACTGTAGAGCTCTTTTTACTTACACACAATATAGCTGGGTCACACCGTCCTGCCACTAGGGATCCACTGCCCTGCAATGCCAAAACCCAACACACCCTACTCAGCTTAGTGAAACATTCATTATTAGTTTCAGATGTGTTAGGCTAAGGCCCGAGTGACAACCAACACAACATTATGGCAGAACCCCAGGGCCAGGACTGAGCAGCCCAACAGCTAGGGATTGCCTAAATAGATATCCCTGACGTGGGCAGGTTTTTAATACAGATTCCATTTGTGATACAGTATTTCATATAAGGCATCCAGACCTTATGAAAGTTGCACAGTATACCCTTGATATTGTAATAAATCAAATCTAGTGATACATAACTTGACATTTCTGCCATCCATTGTTACATTGCCGAGGGATAAACAACTTTCCAACTATTGGCAAGGGCATATCTTAGCTGCTGTAAATGCTAGGTTAGATCATCAAAGGTAAGTGATACATTTTATCGCTATTTCTGACTTTTGTTACTCCTCTTCTTGGCTGCTAACCGTTTGTAATGATTTGTCTGCTGGGCGCTGTTCTCAGATAATCGCATGGTTTGCTTTCGCCTTAAAGCATTTTTGAAATCTGACACAGCGGTTGGATTAACAAAAGTTTCTTTAAGCTGGTGAATAACAATTGTATCTTTTATGCATGTTTATGAGAATTTCTGTTTTGTTGAGTTTCACGCTCTGCAATTCTACCGGATGTTGTTTGAGACAGTGGATTATTGAACAAAACACGCTAACAAAACGGAGGTTTTTGGATATAAACATGGACTTTATCAAACAAAACAAACATTTATTGGGTAAATGGAAGTCTTGTGAGTGTAAACATATGAAGATCATCAAAGGTAAGTGAATAATTTTATCACTATTTCTGACTTGTGTAACTCCTCTACTTGGCATGTTACTTTTTGTAATGATTTGTCTGCTGGGCGTTGTTCTCAGATAATCGCAAGTTATGCTTTCGCTGTAAAGCCTTTTTGAAATCTGACACCATGGTTGGATTAACAAGAAGTTTATCTTTAAACCCATGTATAACACTTGTATGTTTCATTAATTTTTATAATGAGCATTTCTGTTTTTGAATTTGGCGCTCTGCAATTACACTGTCCCACACACCCTAGTGAGGTTAAGCTGGCTCTTGAGGAGTGCCGTCACTGGTTAGAGGGTTCAGTACTTCCCTTCATTGTGTGGACGGATCATAAAAATCTAGCCTACATCCAGACTGCCAAACGTCTCAACTCTCAGCAGGCCTCCTGCATCGTTGTTGCTGTCTCCTGGGAGATTGAGTCTCGTGTTCGTCAGGCTCAGCTGAACCAGCCTGATCCTAGAAACGGCCCTTGTAAGGCTCTGTTTGTGCCAGATTCAGTTCGTTCTGATGTTCTTCAATGGTCCCATTCTACTCACCTCACCTGTCACCCTGGTATGAACCGGAGAGTCGCCTTCCTGCGTCAGCGATTTTGGTGGCCCACCATGGAGAGAGACACTCGGGAATTCATATCAGCCTGCTCAGTCTGTGCCCGGAATAAAACCTCCACCAAACCTACATCTGGTCTGCTTCATCCTCTTCCCATACCTAGTCACCCCTGGTCACACATAGCTTTGGACTTCGTCACTGGGCTTCCCCCATCAAATGGTAACTCAGTCATCCTCACTATTATTGACCGATTTTCTAAAGTGGCTCACTTTATTCCCGTCTCCAAGCTTCCGTCCTCGAGGGAGACTGCGGACCTGCTGGTATCCCATGTTTTGAGGCTGCATGGAATCCCCAGTGACATTGTTTCTGACAGAGGACCCCAGTTCACATCCCAGGTATGGAGAGACTTCTGCACAGCTCTGGGTATTAAGGTCAGCCTTTTGTCTGGATATCACCCCCAGACCAACGGTCTCGGTCAGACAGACCGAGACCGAACTGCTATACGCTGTGTTACTTCAGCTAACCCTTCCTCCTGGAGTGCCCAGCTATCCTGGGTGGAATATGCCCACAATACCCCCATCCATCAACGCCTCATCAGGTATGTCTCTTTTTGAGTGTGCTCTGGGTTACCAACCTCCCTTGTTCCCTGCCCAAGAGGTTGAAGTAGCGGTGCCTTCAGTCCAGGACCACATGCGCCGTTGTCGTCGCACCTGGAGGAGGGCCCGGGCTGCCCTTCTTTGTGCCTCCACCAGGACCCAATCCAAGGCTAACCGTCATCGTGCAGCAGCTCCAGTCTACACTCCAGGCCAAAGGGTATGGCTTTCTTGTTTTGAAAAAACTAGCTCCCCGATTCATTGGCCCCATTACATTTACATTTACATTTTAGTCATTTAGCAGACGCTCTTATCCAGAGCGACTTACAGTAGTGAATGCATACATTTCAGACATTTTTTCTCCGTACTGGTCCCCCTTTGAGATTGATCATGTCATAAACCCCTCTGCTGTTCATCTAAAACTCCCTGACTCTCTCAAAATTCACCCCACCTTCCATGTATCATTAATGAAACCAGTCTGCTCCAGTCCCTTGTCCCCTCCTGCAACTGCTCCTCCACCCCCTCGTCTTATCAACGACCATCCTGCCTATACGGTCCGGCGGCTTTTAGGTGTGCACCGTCGGGTCCGTGGGTGGCAGTATCTGGTGGAAGCCGGGTCGTGTGCCAGGTGGCGTCCGTGGGAGGGGGGGGGGGGGGGGGGGTACTGTGTCACATCTGCTCCCACTATGCCCTCTGGTGTTCATCCGGAGTCGTCCTTACTTGCAGTTCTCCCCCTGTATACACTCTCTCTCTCTCTCCTCTCTCTCTTCTCTCTCTTCTCTCTTCTCTCTCTGTGTGTGATTGTGTGGCTGGAGTCAGAGCAGATCCCTACCAGCTGCAAATCTTCCCATAAATCAAGACCTCTACATATACTCATTCCTGCCACCTCCACTCTGCCAGATCGTAATCTCTGCTCAGTCAGTTGTTTTCCTAGCCTTTTGTCAGTTCTCAAGATCCTGTTGCCCTGCTGTGCTTGTTTCCCTGCCTTACACCATTTTGTCCTCTTGTTGCAGTACTGCTCTGTCTCTGGCTCCTGTCTCCTGTACCACATCTAACCACCAACCACCTTGCTCTGGACTTCACTCACCACCACCACCTTGGATTCCCCTCAGGACCTGTTTACCCTGTTCAATTCAGTCAACTACAACCTCACTCTACACTTCGGGTTTTTCTGCAACTCATCTGAGCTACCCCGGCACTCCATATCTCTCTGTGTACAATAAACATTTTGGTTCATTCATCCCTGCTTCTGCATCTGAGTTCGCTCTTGGGTTCCCCTGTTTTCGCTCCGCACAACATACAGTATGTCTCCTTTTGTGTTTTACACCTCCAGGAGAAGAATTACATTTCTGAATCCATGATATTTATTTTCACTGACGTATGTTCTATGGATGGTTGAAACTACAGTAAATTATGTCTGAGATTATATGATCATGACTGGACATTCAAACATATCTGTATCCATTCATCATCAATAGTGTCTCCCAGGTCTTCCTCACATTTTTGTTTGACATGTTTTGTGTCATCGGGGAAAGCCTCCATCAACCCTTGATACAGTTTGGAAATCAACTTTAGAGGTTTGTCAGACTGCCTTAAAATAGTTCAAATTTTTTAAGATTCTGGCTTGTCCAGTGTTTGCTGCACAGAGAGAATAAAGTGTTGCATCTGTAAAAGTTCACCTCAACACTGTCACAGACTGGTCTTCCCTGGTTGTCTGCCCCTGCTGAGACCCCTGTTACCATCTGATCCTGCTCAGATGAGGCATGACAAAGAATCACCTTGGTGTACATTTACATATTATATTATCCAATAATATAATCAAAGGTTCAATAATTGAAATTACCATTATTCCCAGATTCCAGACTCTACCCTACCCATCAACTCAAGATGGAATGTTGTATCCGTTCACTGATTGTTATAATATACTGCACAATTCACCTGAGCTCTGTAGACTGGTCTTCCCTGGCTGTCTGACCCTGCTGGGACACTTGTCACCATCTGATCCTGCTAAGACACACAGACAACAGCTGCCTCTGTTTGCACACTCTATGGTGTCCGCGGGTCCTAAATCCAGCCTGCTGATACAGCCTACCAGACCTCTTGGAGTCTTCCACATGGTTCTAAAGCACACCGATGCAGCTTTTTGTATCACAGAGAAATGGTAAAACCGGGGGGGCCAAAAATGCCATTTTAGAATGTGTGTGTGTGTGTGTGTGTGTGTGTGGGGGGGGGGGGGGGGGGGTCATGTCCCCATCCCCAGTGAAAGTTGTGCCCTTGCTCTTTGGCATGGCTTAGTATGGCCTGGCATGATTGGGCATATCCAGGCTGGAGGCATGATGAGAGGTTGGCCTCATTTCAATACTAAGCAGCTTAGTTATATAGCCAATGCTATATTGCGGGAGAAGGACATACTGCAAACACCTCCTCACTGGTTTAGATGCATTGTACAACAAAACCGAATCATCAATGTAAATACCTCATATCTCATATAGCTTACTGTGGTCTTGAAGGCTGGTTATACTTCTTCCCCTGTCTCTACTGCGTCCAGGACACCAAGGGAGAAAAAGAGAGAGACAGACATTCACGTTAGACCCATGGGTAGGTACTGTATCTCTCACATCAGTGTGTGACTGCACTGCATGCATTAGAATGCATAAAGGCCTGTGTGTGTGTGTGTGTGTGTGCCATTCTCAGCATTATTTGGTAGCATTGTCTTTAAATTGTTTAACTTAGGTCAAACGTTTCGTGTTGCCTTCTACAAGCCTCCCACAATAAGTTGTGTGTGTGTGTGTGTGTGTGTGTGTGTGTGCGTGTGTGTGCGTGTGTGTGCGTGTGTGTGTGTGTGTGTGTGTGCTTGCGTGCGTGCTCTGACTGTGAATGGTGCACATAACCAAAATAGACTGTTAAGTCCTCTGTGTTCACTCTGCAGACTGTTAAGGCCTATTGATGGAGCTGGAGGGGAATACATCTCATTATAATGGAGTGTGTGGGCATTTGTCTGTGAGAAGTGTGTGTGTAATGAAAGGTATTCTCTCTCTGCATGTTAATGTACTGTAAGTCAGAGCTGCAGTAGAGTGTAACAGGGTTCTAGGTGAATCTCATGCCTGACTGACTGGTTCAAAGTTTTCAATTGAGCTCACTGCTGAAATATTATTTTTGTGTGTGTGTGTGTGTGTGTGTGTGTGTGCGTGCGTGCGTGCTTGCGTGCGTGTGTGTGTGAGAGAGACATGATGTAATTGAGGAACTAATTAAAGCCAGTAATGAGATAGACGTGCCCCATGTGTGGCTGGCAGATGCTGCGTTGCTCATCAAAAACCTTTCTTTACACAGATGTTGTTTGGACTGCAAAAATCAACACACATTCACATGACACTCTTATCCAGAGCAATCAGTGCATACATTTTCACACAAGTCTCCCATGGGAATCAAACCCACAACCACAGCATTGCAAGCACCATGCTCTACTGACTGAGCCACATGGGACCAATTGTGTGAGTGTGAGCTGTGCTAGATGCTGTTCATTTACAAGTCACATGGCTACTCCACTTTAGGAGGGAATGTATGCTTAACTATTTGCTCTCTCTCTCTCTCTCTCTCTCTCTCTCTCTCTCTCTCTCTCTCTCTCTCTCTCTCTCTCTCTCTCTCTCTCTCTCTCTCTCTCTCTCTCTCTCTCTCTGAGACAGAGATGAGGCATACCTACACACATGATTAGACAGATGAGTGCTTCACCTTGGTTGTCGTAGCAACCACTGTGTTTTGCAGTATTTTCTGTTCCTCCCCTAATACCCACCTACTCACCCACAGAGAGAGATAAAGAGAGAGAGAGAGAGATATTACTTCTAATGCAGTAGCTTCCTATAGAGGGAGATAGAGTACACTAAACCAAATTACTCATACTGCTCACTGTCTAATGAAAACGTTCCAATACCCATACCAAAGATTTTCGATGATATTGACAAGATATTCGAGTGATCACTCTAACAATGGAAATACATGTCCTCAATGATGGAAGGTTGGCGGGAGGAGGCGAAATCAGGTGGAACCATTTTAGCCAATGACAGGGCAGATACGCGTGTGAACAACAAGCACAACGTGTTGCTGAAATGCCACATGCGTCCACTTTTATCAGTGCATTTGTGACGACCTAACCATTATGAAACATCTGTTCGACCGAGTAAGCCTCACGTAGCAATTGCATTTCTGTTGACAAATTCGACACTCTCATTGACCTCCAAACAAAAATTCCTCACTTGTGGTCTTATTTTTGTGGACAGATTTTGGGTGGAGTAAACCCTCGCACGTCGCCTCTTCCTTTCTGCCCATACTAGGCCAGTACCTCTACTCTGGGGATATGTCCCAATTATCTCTCCTCCTCTCCTATCTCTCCAAAGTGTGCACTTGTTTACTTTCCATGACAGATTTGAAAGGAAATGACTGGTGTAAACTCCCTCTATAGCCCATGCCTCCAATGCCTATCCCATCAATCCAACACGTTTTGTAGGAAGTAGCCTTAGTGAACACTTCAGGAGAAAGGAGATATTAATGGGATGCACCCATGGGTGCGTGTTTTAGATCAACTAGACTACATTGAGCAGCAACAACAGCTGAGGCGGAGTCAGTATCAGGTGCAAAAATAAGTGGTAGGTAGACCTAAGGTCTATTTGTTTTAGCTACAGTGCATGATGAGAAGACTGGATCTAGATGTTGGCTAGTATTAACAAAATATATACTGAACAAAAATATAAATGCAATATGCAACAATTTCTATTTTCTTACTGAGTTACATTTATGTAAGGAAATCAGTCATATGAAATACATACATTAGGCCCTAATCTATGGATTTTACATGACTGGGAATATAGATATGCATCTGTTGGTCACAGATACCTTAAAAAAATGGTAGTGGACTGGATCAGAAAACCAGTCAGTATCTGGAGTGACCATCTATTTTCTTCATTCAGTGTGACATATCTCCTTTGCATAGAGTTCATCACGCTGTTGATTGTGGCCTGTGGAATGTTGTCCCACTCCTTTTCAATGGCTGTGCGAAGTTGCTGGACATTGGCTGGAACTGGAACACACTGTCGTACAAGCTGATCCAAAGCATCCCAAACATGCAATACAAGTCAAAAGTTTGGACACATCTACTCATTCAAATGTTTTTCTTTATTTTTACTATTTTCTACATTGTAGAATAATAATGAAGACATCAAAACTATGAAATAACACATGGAATCATGTAGTAACCAAAAAGTGTTAACCTGTTATGGCTAGGGGGCAGTATTTTCACGGCCGGATAAAAAACGTACCCGATTTAATCTGATTATTACTTCTGCCCAGAAACTAGAATATGCATATAATTACTAGAAAACACTCCAAATACCTAAAAAATGCTATAACTTCAATTTCTCAAACATATGACTATTTTACACCATTTGAAAGATGACTCTCCTTTATCTAACCACATTGTCCGATTTCAAAAAGGCTTTACAGCGACAGCAAAACATTAGATTATGTCAGGAGAGTACCCAGCCAGAAATAATCACACACCCATTTTTCAAGCTAGCATATATGTCACAAAAACCAAAACCACAGCTAAATACAGCACTAACCTTTGATGATCTTCATCAGATGACACTCCTAGGACATTATGTTATACAATACATGCATGTTTTGTTCAATCAAGTTCATATTTATATCAAAAACCAGCTTTTTACATTAGCATGTTTTGTTCAGAACTTGCATACCCACCGCAAACTTCCGGTGAATTTACTAAATTACTCAAGATTAACGTTGACAAAAAAAAACGTAACAATTATTTTAAGAATTATAGATACAGAACTCCTTTATGCAACCGCGGTGTCAGATTTTAAAATAGCTTTTCGGTGAAAGCACATTTTGCAATATTCTGAGTAGATAGCCTGGTCATCACGGCTAGCTAATTTGACACCCACCAAGTTTGGCCCTCACCAAACTCAGATTTACTATAAGAAAAATTGGATTACCTTTACTGTTCTTCGTCAGAATGCTCTCCCAGGACTTCTACTTCAACAACAAATGTTGTTTTGGTTTGAAATAATCCATAGTTATATCCAAATAGCTCCGTTTTGTTCGTGCGTTCAAGTCACTATCCCAAGGGTGACGCGCGGGCGCATTTCGTGACAAAAAAATTCAAAATATTCCATTACCGTACTTCGAAGCATGTCAAACGCTGTTTAAAATCAATTTTTATGCAATTTTTCTCATAAAATAGCGATAATATTTCTGGGCGACGACGTATTCGTTCAAACACTGAAAGAAAAAAATGGAGTCGCTCGTGCACGAGCGCCTCAGTGTCATTGTTCCCAGAAGGACCACTCACCAAAACCCCTGCAGTTTTTCGCCCAGAGACTGCAGAGCTATCATTCCACTTTCTGGCGCCTTCCTAGAGCCAATGAAAGCCTTAGAAAATGTCACGTTACAGCAGAGATGCTGTATTTTTGATAGAGAGGCTACAGAAGGACAAGAAATGGTCAGACAGGGCACTTCCTGGATAGAATCTTCTCAGGTTTTGGCCTGCCATATGAGTTCTGTTATACTCACAGACACCATTCAAACAGTTTTAGAAACTTTAGAGTGTTTTCTATCCAAAGCTAATAATTAAAATCTACTAATTATATGCATATTCTAGTTTCTGGGCAGGAGTAGTAACCAGATTAAATCGGGTACGTTTTTTATCCGGCCGTGAAAATACTGCCCCCTATCCCAAACAGGTTAAAGAAATGATGGACTGTCGTTTCTCTTTGGTTATTTGAGCTGTTTTTGCCATAATATGGACTTGGTCTTTTACCATATAGGGCTATTTTCTGGATACCACCCCTAACTTGTCACAACACAACTGATTGGCTCAAACGCATTAACTTCTTCGGGATCAGTGTCCCTTCCACGTGCGGTTGAGCTAACGTAGGCTAATGCGATTAGCATGAGGTTGTAAGTAGCAAGAACATTTCCCAGGACATAGACATATCTGATATTGGCAGAAAGTGTAAATTAACTGCTAACTGCATCTAACTGCACTGTCCAATTTACAGTAGCTATTGCAGTGAAATAACACCATGCTATTGTTTGAGGAGAGTGCACAATTTTGAACATGAAAAGTTATTAATAAACACATTTGGCAATTTGGGCAGTCTTGATACATCATTTTGAACAGAAATGCAATGGTTCATTGGAACAGTCTAAAACTTTGCAAATACACTGATGCCATCTAGCGGCCAACATCTAAATTGCACCTGGGCTGGAATAATATATTATGACCTTTCTCTTGCAGTTCAAAGATGATGGTAAAAAATTACAAAAGAACGGTTGGTTTTTTTCTTTGTATTGTCTTTTACCAGATCTATTGTGTTATATTCTACTACATTCATTTCACATTTCCATAAACTTCAAAGTGTTTCCTTTCAAATGGTATCAAGAATATGCATATCCTTGCTTCAGAGCCTGAGCTACAGGCAATTAAATTTGAGTATGTCATTTTAGGCGAAAATTGAAAAAAAGCGTCTAATCCTTAATTAAGAAGGAAAGAAATTCCACAAATTACCTTTTATCAAGGCACACCTGTTAATTAAAATGGATTCTAGGTGACTACCTCATGAAGCTGGTTGAGAAAATTCCAAGAGTGTGCAAAGCTGCCATCAAGGCAAAGGGTGGCTTCTTTGAAGAATCTCAAATATAAAATATATGTTGATTTGTTTAACACTTTTTTGGTTACTATATGATTCCATATGTGTTATTTCATAGTCTTCACTATTATTCTACAATGTAGAAAATAGTAAAAATAAAGAAAACACTTGAATGAGTAGGTGTCTCCAAACTTTTGACTTGTACTGTAAGTAATGGGTGACATGTCTGGTGAGTATGCAGACCATAGACGAACTGGAACATTTTCAGTATCCAGGAATTGTGTACAGATCCTTGCAACATGAAACATGAGGTGATGGAGGTGGATGAATGGCACGACAATGGGCCTCAGGATCTCATCACGGTATCTCTTTGCATTAGAATTGCCATAAATAAAATGCAATTGTGTTCGTTGTCCATAGCTTATGCCTACCCAAACCCCTCCATCACCCTGGAGCACTCTGTACACAACGTTGACATTAGTAAACTGCTCGCCCACATGACACCATACACGTGGTCTGCGGTTGTGAGACCGGTTGGATGTAACACCAAATTCTCTAAAATGAAGTTGGAGGCGGCTTATGGTAAATAAATGAACATTCAGTTCTCTGGTGGACTTTCCGGGAGTCAGCATGCCAATCTGTGTTGTGTGACAAACCTGCACATTTTTTTGTGCCTTTTATTGTCCCCAGCACAAGGTGCACCTGTGTAATGATCATGCTGTTTAATCAGCTTCTTCATATGACACACCTGTCAGGTGGATGGATTATCTAGGCAAAGGAGAAATGCTCACTAACAGGGACCTAAAGATGTTTGTGCACAAAATTTGAGAGAAATAGTCCTGCTAAGGTTTGGAATCCATTTTGCTAATTTTGTGTTGTTCTTTATACCATGTTTTCTTTTCGGGTGTTTTGACTGATGTCATGTCTATGCTAATGTGGCAAAATTTCGCTACCTAGCTAACAATAACTGTAACAATTTATTTGAGAGACAAGTGCTCATTGTGCAAATGTATTTGTTTCCAATAAACATTGGAAATGAGATATAGTTAACATGTTGTCAACAATCTAAGCCAACCCTCTCTGTTTTGCCCTATAGTTTTGTTGCTAAACAACCAACCTGTCTATAAGGCACCACCATTATTTTAGAGTTTTTGCAATTCCACACAAAATAATGGAGGTGTGCCTAATTATATGTCATGTGCATTTGTTTATGTCTGATTTTGAAACTTGACACACGGTTAGTGCGCTGTACCATTAACCGAAAGATTGCTGTTTCGAATCCCCAAGCTGACAATGTGAAAATTCTGATGATGTGCCCTTGAGCAAGGCACTTAAGCCTAATTTCTTCAAGGGTGCTTTTTTGGTTGGTAAGTCGTTACTTGACAAACTCCTCAGAATTCACAAATATAAAAATAAAAAATAATACAAATTATGACATCGATAGACCCCTTGTGGTCAAAATGTACCTCTCTTGGTGCTTTCAGAGTTAACGTTCATTGTAACTTTTTAAATACATTTGTTAATCATTGTTCATTATCTTTACTTTTCTTTTTACATGTATTTTAACATTATTGCAAAAAAATATATTTGCATTCGTTGTGTTTCTCCTCCCTTGACATCTTCAATAAATACATTTCAAATTGCACTTCTTTTCATTGTTGAATCAATGAGAAATCAGAAACCGACTAAAATATCATTGCTGGCATAAGCCTAATTAAAATCAATGTGCAATTGATCTCAGATTTGTTTTGCAAGATAATAATTTAAGGTGAGTAATCAAACAGTAAAATAATTTTAAATGCCCTAATAGCCTCTTACATGTATACTGAATACGGCCGTTTGCGTAAGTGTAAATGATAGACAACAATGGATCAATGTAAATATTTCAGTCAATTCATTGATATCAACCATTGTTACTATCAGTATAGTCTGGCAAAACTACTATCAGTATAAATGTCCCTAGTCTGCCCATAATAACAGATCCTGTTTTATATCAATGCATCTCCCTATCAAGCAGTATAGTATCATGACACAAGGCGAGACCCAGATGCAGACACAGGAGGCAGATGGTTGGAGTCTTACCCTATTGGATTAATAAATATTGTAAGGCAAGAGAATGGTCGTGGACAGGCAAAAGGGTCAAAACCAGTTCAGAGTCCAAAAGGTACCAAAGGGCAGGCAGAATCAAGGTCAGGGCAGGCAGGATCATCAGGCAGGCGGGCTAACTGACACAAAGAGAAATGCTACATCATTCGTGGAAGAAACTTGTTTAAAAGTTTTTAAAACCTCTTAAGGATCGGACACTTTTTTCAATTTTCGCCTAAAATGACATACCCAAATCTAACTGCCTGTAGCTCAGGACCTGAAGCAATGATATGCATATTCTTGATGCCATTTGAAAGGAAACACTTTAAAGTTTGTGGAAATGTGACAATGTAGCACAATATAACAAATTAGATCTGGTAAAAGATAATACAAAGAAAAAAACATGCGTTTTTTTTTCTTTTTTCCCGTCATCTTTGAAATGCAAGAGAAAGGCCACAATGTATTATTACAGCTTAGGCGCAATTTAGATTTTGGCCGCTAGATGGCAGCAGTGTATGTGCACAGATTTAGACTGATCCAATGAACCATTGCATGTCTGTTGAAAATGTTGTATAAAGTCTGCCCAAATATGCCTAATTGGTTTATTCATATATTTTCAAGTTCATAACTGTGCACTCTCCTCAAACAATAGCATTGTATTATTTCACTGTAATAGCTACTGTAAATTGGACAGTGCAGTTAGATGAACAATAATTCAAGCTTTCTGCCCATATCAGATATGTCTATGTTCTGGGAAATGTTCTTCTTACTTACAACCTCATGCTAATCACATTAGCGCACGTTAGCTGAACCGTCCCGAGTGGGGACACCGAGTATGTCCCGAAGTTGATGGGTTTATTGATCCCCTCGCCACTCTATGGAAGTCACCCTCAGAGTTTCGTCAGCAACATGTAAAGACAGAGGGCCCACCGAGCAAGATGGTAGGGGCGAGGGGGTGTTTGTGATTCACTGCTTATCTCCAAAACAGAACGTTTTCAGGAAATTAAAAACAAATCATATTTTCCCATTAACGAACCTACAATTAGAAAACTTCAGAAGTTATTTTGAATCCATTTTCTTGGTCCTAGAGTCATGAAATGTTCAGAATACATTGAAGGGAGTTACTGCTTTCAATATGTACAAAAAAAGGACATCAGAAAGCAAATATTCAATGAGTATAGAGACAGTCATTCTAATGTTTGGCTATAGAATAATTCACCTGAATCGCACTAATGTACATATCTTACTATAAATACATTTCACAGGATGATTACACATCAATATGAACCTCCTCTTAAATGTTAGCTTAGAGAGACGGATATACATTTAATTAAAGTCAGATTTTTGATAAGGCAGGATGAGAGAGGAGTGAGTAATGAGAGAGGAGAGATGATGAGAGGAATAAAATAGGATAATTCTAACTTAGTATGATTATGGAATACTGTGATTAGATTCTCTACATTAACATTCCAATCAGAGCTGAGGGACTGTTACCATAGTAACAACAGCAGTAACACAGTGACTCATAATATTTATTAGAATCTAATACATTCTGAATTCTCATACAATTTAACCGTGTCATGTGTAGATCGATGGTGAATAAACTGTAAATAGCCAACTGTATAATAAACCAAATAAGCTGTTTTCTCTAGGTCTGATGTTGTGCCACTTACAACATAGTTGACAGATAGAACATAACACCAGCGTGTTGAAATAGCATTGAAGCTCAGGTCTGTATATAGGTCAACCTGAATGTTATGTTTGGACATCTCAGATGGTTTCTTACTCACACCCTCACAGCTATGAAGCAGTTTTTTATGATATTTGGCAGTAGGGGGCAGTATCTGTTTATGTCTGTGAGAGGCTGTGGGATTATACATTATTGTGTGTGTGTGTGTGTGTGTGTGTGTGTTTATGTGTGTGTGTGTGTGTGTGTGTGTGTGTGTGTGTGTGTGTGTGTGTGTGTGTGTGTGTGTGAGCATCAGTGCCGAAATGGGTCTCGCTAGCGTACCTTGAATCAGTATGCTATGCAAGCGGCTCCATGGGTGTATGTCATATGCTGTACTGACAGATGATGAATAAGAGCCTGTAGTTTGGAATATGGTTTGAGGCATATGGACACTGGGCTACATGAGTACCGGGCTCACAAACACACACACACACACACACACACACACACACACACACACACACACACACACACACACACACACACACACACACACACACACACACACACACACACACACACACACACACACACACATACACAGCAGAGCACGGTGTGTCATCTGCAGAGGCCGTAGTTGCCCCTGACGACTGTTGCTAAGAGACCGATCCAGAGTGACTTCATACAGGAGCACACTGCCCAGCTAGCACAGAACTTTCCTGTAACGTTCCGTAAAAGATCTCCTTTGGTTCTTAGAAAAATAACTTTCACAGAATGTTCTGAGAACATAGTGGGAAAGTAATTTTTCTAAGAACCAAAGGAGAATCTTTAGTGAACATTGCTATTTTGGTAAGGTAGAAACACATTGTTCTAAGAATGTTCAAATAACCTATTTAATTGTGAATTTTTACGTAACGTTCCCCTGTGGTTCCCATTTAGTTGTTGGAAGAAAATAAGTTCTGGGAACATTACATATTTAAGGGCCTTTGGATAGTAAAACTGCTGAAAGAGGAGATTAAGTGTGTGTGGCGATGAGTGCACATCATTTTTGTAACTAGCTAACTCGTTTTTTTCCCACCCCCCCAAAAAACAACATGTTTGAAAAATGTATTTAAAAGACAAACGATCATGTGACACCTTGATCACCATAGCAACTGTTGACGGTTGGGAAATGGCTGCCAGGCAGTTTAGCTTGTTTCAAGTACTGCTAATATTACTATTTTTACAGGTAAGTAGTCAGAGAAGCATTCTAAAACTACAAAACGTGTTTATATGAACATGTTAGGGGTAGCATAGTTATTTTGAAAGTTATTTTTTTATGTGTAAATTAGCAAGTTTAGCTAGCATGTTCTCCAGCTGCATTGGCTTCTAGCTAGGTCTGACCATAAAAACAATTTTTTAAACTGTAAAGAGTGACAAATGAAGTCTGATAACCCTCTGAATTGACTGCTATGTCATAAGTTGGGTAATAATTTGAGTATTTTGAAACAGATAGTTTTTTTTTAAACAGATAGTTTTGATTTGTTGAACGCCAGCATCCCGGAGTTGGCTCTTCACTGTTGACGTTGAGACTAGTGTTTTGTGGGTACTATTTAATGAAGCTGCCAGTTGAGGACTTGTGAGGTGTCTGTTTCTCAAACTAGACATTCTAATGTACTTGTCCTCTTGCTCAGTTGTGCACCGGGGCCTCCCACTGCTCTTTCTATTCTGGTTAGAGCCAGTTTGCGCTGTTCTGTGAAGGGAGTAGTACACAGCGTTGTATGAGATCTTCAGTTTCTTGGCAATTTCTCGCATGCAATAGCCTTAATTTCTCAGAACAAGAATAGAGTGACGAGTATCAGAAGAAATGTCTTTGTTTCTGGCCATTTTGAGCCTGTAATCGAACCCACAAATGCTGATGCCAGTTTTATTGTTTCTATAATCAGCACAACAGTTTTCATCTCTCCTAACATAATTGCAAAAGGATTATCTAATGATCAATTAGCCTTTTAACATGATAAACTTGGATTAGCTAACACAATGTGCCATTGGAACACAGTAGTGATGGTTGCTGATAATGGGCCTTTGTACGCCTATGTAGATAATCCATGAATAATCGTCCGTTTCCAGCTACAATAGTAATTTACAACATTAACAATGTCTACACTGCATTTCTGATCAATTTGATGTTATTTTATTGGACCAAAAATGTGCTTTCTTTCAAAAAGAAGGACATTTCTAAGTGACCCCAAACTTTAGAATTGTAGTGTAAGTATTCAGACCCTTTACTCAGTACTTTGTTGAAGCACCTTTGGCAGTGATTATAGCCTTGAGTCTTCTTGGGCATGTTGCTACAAGCCTGGCACACCTGTATTTGAGGAGTTTCTCTCATTCCTCTCTGCAACTCCTCTCAAGTTCTGTCAGGTTAGATGGGGAGCGTCACTGCACAGATATTTCCAGAGATGTTCGATCAGGTTCAAGTCCGGGCTCTGGCTGGGCCACTCAAGGACATTCAGAGACTTGTCCTGAAGCCACTCTTTGTACTTTGCTCTGTTCATCTTTCCCTCGATCCTGACTAGTCTCACAGTCCCCGCCGCTGAAAAACATCACCACAGCATGATGCTGCCACCACCATGCTTCACCGTAGGGATGGTGCTAGGTTTTCTCCAGACGTGGCACTTGGCATTCAGGCCAAAGAGTTCAATCTTGGTTTCATCAGACCAGAGAGTCTTGTTTCTCATGATCTGAGTCCTTTAACTGCAAGCGGGCTGTCATGTGCCTTTTACTGAGGAGTGGCTTCCGTCTCACCACTCTAATATAACGGCCTGATTGGTGGAGTGCTGCAGAGATGGTTTCCCTTCTGGAAGGTTCTCCCATCTCCACAGAGGAACTCTGGAGCTCTGTCAGAGAGACCATCGGGGACTTGGTCAACTCCCTGACCAAGGCCCTTCTCCCCTGATTGCTCCGTTTGGCCAGGCGGCCAGCTCTAGGAAGAGTTTTGGTGGTTCCAAACGTCTTCCATTTAAGAATGATGGAGCCCACTGTGTTCTTGGGGACCTTCAATGCTGCAAAATAGTTTTGGTACCCTTTCCCAGATCTGTGTCTTGACACAATCCTGTCTCGGAGATCTACAGACAAAAAATAAATAGTTAAGACAATTTTTACCAAATAAACTAAAGTAAAAAATGATAAAAAGTAACACAATAAAATAAAAATACAAGATTATATACAGGGACTACCGGTACCGAGTCAATGTGCGAGGGTATAGGTTAGTCAAGGTAATTTGTTCATGTAGCTAGGGGTAAAGTGTCTATGCATAGATAATAAACAGCGATTAGCAGCAGTGTAAAAACAAATGGGGCGGGGGGGGCTCCACTGCAGCCCCTTCGGTATCAATGGGGGCCTGTTCGGCCCGCCTTTTCCTGTAGTCCACAATCAGCTTCTTTATCTTGCTCACATTGAGGGAGAGGTTGTTGTCCTGGCACCACACTGCCAGGTCTCTGACCTCCTCCCTATAGGCTGTCTCATAGTTGTCAGTAATCAGGCCTACCACTGTTGTGGTAGACATAGCGCAACAGCTGTTATTGACAAATAGACACGCACCCCCGCCCCTCGTCTTACCAGACGTAGCTTCTCTGTCCTGCCGATGCATGGAAAGTCCCGACAGCTCTATATTGGTTGGATAGTCTTGATCGTAGATCATCCATTTTGTTTTCCAATGATTGCGCGTTGGCCAATAGAACGGATGGTTGTGGAAGTTTACTCACTCTTCTACGAATTCTCAGAAGGCAGCCCGACCTCTGTTACCTTTATCTCCATATTTTCTTCACGCAAATGACGTGGATTTGGGCCCGTTCCCGAGAAAGCAGTATACCCTTTGCGTCAGACTCGTTAAAGAAAAAATCTTTGTCCAGTTCGAGATGAGTAATCACTGTTCTGATGTCCAGAAGTTATTTTCGGTTATAAAAGACGGTAGCAGCAATATTATGTACAAAATAAGTGAACCTGTTGAGGACAGACGTTCCGCTAGCGGAACCCCGTTCCGCCTGCGGAACCCCTAGCCAACAGCCAATGGCATCGCACGGCGCAAAATACAAAACCAACTAAAATACCACAATTCAATTTTCTCAAACAATCAACTATTTTACACCATTTTAAAGATAAGACTCGTTAATCTAACCACATTGTCCGATTTCAAAAAGGCTTTACAGCGAAAGCAAAACATTAGATTATGTTAGGAGAGTACATAGACACAAATAATCACACACCCATTTTCCAAGCAAGCATATATGTCACATAAACCCAAACCACAGCTAAATGCAGCACTAACCTTTGATGATCTTCATCAGATGACACTCCTAGGACATTATGTTATACAATACATGCATGTTTTGTTCAATCAAGTTCATATTTATTTCAAAAACCAGCTTTTTACATTAGCATGTGATGTTCAGAACTAGCATACCCACCAAAAACTTACGGTGAATTTACTAAATTACTCATGATAAACGTTGACAAAATACATAACAATTATTTTAAGAATTATAGATACAGAACTCCTTTATGCAATCGCAATGTCCGATTTTAAAAGAGCTTTTTGGCAAAAGCACATTTTGCAATATTCTGAGTAGATAGCTCGGCCATCACGGCTAGCTATTTTGAAATCCGCCAACTTCGGGGTCACCTAAACTCAGAATTACTAGTAGAAAAATTGGATTACCTTTGCTGTTCTTCGTCAGAATGCACTCCCGGGACTTCTACTTCAACAACAAATGTTGTTTTGGTTCCAAATAATCCATAGTTATATCCAAATACCTCCGTTTTGTTCGTGCGTTCAGATCACTATCATAAGGGTAACGCGCGAGCGCATTTCGTGACAAAAAATTACAAAATATTCCATTACCGTACTTAGAAGCATGTCAAACGCTGTTTAAAATCAATTTTTATGCTATTTTTCTCGTAAAATAGCGATAATATTCCAACCGGGCAATGCTGTATTCATTCAAAGAGAGAAAGAAAAACATGGTGAGTTCTCGTGACCGCGCATCTCCAGTCTCACTGTCCCCAGGCTGACCACTTACAAACTCTTCTCCTATACTTTGCCCAGAGACAGCAGACACCCCATTCCACTTTCTGGTGGCTTTAGAGAGCCAATGGAAGCCTTAGAAAGTGTCACGTTACAGCACAGATGCTGTAATGTTGATAGAGATGCAACAGAAGGACAACAAATTGTCAGACAGGGCACTTCCTGCATGGAATCTTCTCAGGTTTTGGCCTGCCATATGAGTTCTGTTATACTCACAGACACCATTCAAACAGTTTTAGAAACTTTAGAGTGTTTTCTATCCAAATCTACTAATTATATGCATATTCTAGTTTCTGGGCAGGAGTAGTAACCAGATTAAATCGGGTACGTTTTTTATCCGGCCGTGAAAATGCTGCCCCCTATCCCAAAGAAGTTAAACAATAAGTTGCAAATCAATCAATCAATGAAATCTATTTATAAAGCCCTTTTTACATAAAAAAAATTACATAATAGCACATTTGGTTAAGAGCCCGTAAAATGTCAGCCATACCCTCCAGCGCCCTTCTTATCCGCCTACTGGTTACTTAGCTTATTCAAGCCTGTCTCAAAATACAACACTGCCCCTTTATGTGTTTTTAAGAATCTCCCATTTCCACAGTAGGTTCCAATAAGTTTGTAGCCCAAACGGCTCGGACGCCAACAAACAGAAGTTGGCTTCAATGCCATACAACACTCCTTCTGTGGCCTCCAACTGCTCTTAAATGCTAGCAAAACCAAATGCATGCTTTTCAACTGTTCGCTGCCCGCACCCGCCCGCCCAACTAGCATCACTGCTCTGGACGGTTCTGACCTAGAATACGTGGACAACTACAAATACCTAAGTGTCTGGCTAGACTGTAAACTCTCCTTCCAGACTCATATCAAACATCTCCAATCCAAAATCAAATCTAGAATCTGCTTTCTATTTCGCAACAAAGCCTCCTTCACTCACGCCGCCAAAATTACCCTAGTAAAACTGACTATCCTACCGATCCTCGACTTCGGCGATGTCATCTTCAAAATAGCTTCCAATACTCTACTCAGCAAATTGGATGCAGTCTATCACATTGCATTCCGTTTTGTTACCAAAGCGCCTTATACCACCCACCACTGCGACCTGTATGCTCTAGTCGGCAGGCCCTCGCTACATATTCGTCGCCAGACCCACTGGCTCCAGGTCATCTATAAGTCTATGCTAAGTAAAGCTCCACCTTATCTCAGGTCACTGGTCATGATAACGACACCCACCCGTAGCACGCGCTCCAGCAGGAATGTCTTACTGGTCATCCCCAAAGCCAACACACCCTTTGGCCGCCTTTCCTTCCAGTTCTCTGTTGCCAGTTACTGGAACGAATTGCAAAAATTGCTGAAGCTGGAGACTTACATTTCCCTCACTAACTTTAAACATCAGCTATCTGAGCAGCTAACCGATCGCTGCAGCTGTACATAGTCCATCTGTAAATAGCCCACCCAATCTACCTACCTCATCCCCATATTGTTTTTATTTACTTTGTTGCTCTTTTGCACACCAGTATCACTACTTACACACCATCATCTGCTCATCATCATCTGCTCATCTATCACTCCAGTGTTAATCTGCTAAATTGTAATTACTTTGCTACTATGGCCTATTTATTGCCTTACCTCCTCATGCCATTTGCACACACTGTATATAGACTTTCTTTTTTTTCTATTGTGTTATTGACTGTACGCTTGTTTATTCCATGTGTAACTCTGTGTTGTTGTTTCTGTCGCACTGCTTTGCTTTATCTTGGCCAGGTCGCAGTTGTAAATGAGAACTTGTTCTAGCTTACCTGGTTAAATAAAGGTTAAATAAAAAAATAAAAAAATAAAAAATAAACATAGACTGCACTGACTTCAGACGAGTCTCCTGACACTTCAGGTCATAGAGCAAAACGGAGAACACCATCGTGTTCTTGAGACGCATCCAGTACACAAAAGAAACAGATATCTAGTTTAAACTGACTGATTTTTATGGGGATTGTTTAATGTAACTTAGATTGATGCACCGGTGCGTCAATCAACTCTAGGGGGTTATCCTGCTGGTCTAGCAAATTGTTTAATGTCACATCCTGACCATGGTAAGCTGTTATTTTCTATGGTAGAGTAGGTCATGGCATGACAGGGGGGTTTATTCTATGTGTTCTATTTCTATGTTGTTAGGTTCTAGTTTTGTATTTCTATGTTGGTTTGTTTGGGATGATCTCCAATTAGAGGCAGCTGGTCCTCGTTGTCTCTAATTGGAGATCATACTTAAGTAGGGGTTTTCTACCTGGATTTTGTGGGTGATTATTTTTGAGTAGTGTTTGTTTCACCTCTGCGTCATGGTTTGTTGTTTTGTTTATTCAGTTTATCTATGTATTGCATAGTTTCACAGAGTAAATAAAATGTGGAACGACACACACGCTGCACTTTGGTCCCCTTCTTCCTATGACAGCCTTGACATTTAACTTGTTCAGATAAAAATGAATAAAGGACCATCACTTACGTGATATGATTTGCAGTTATTTTCTTAAATTTGAAGTAGCAAAATGTCTTAATACACTACACGGATATGTTTCAGTTTGCGCCTTCCTCCGTGCGTGTCCAGTTCTTACACTTGCTTCCTGGCCCCAACATAACCAGATATTTGATGGTTAGCAAGGGCTATTGGCTACTGGTTTGGTTGAGAGGCAGGCAAGAAGGTTCCTATGAGCAGCCAGAATAGATCCCACTTCCTGTAGAAAGGTGATCTTCTTCTTGTGCATTTAATTTCTTCTGTACACTGCTCCACTGAGTGACCATCTTCACAGATACACAGGGTTTATTTTCAGTTAGTGTTACAAGAGTTTGCCTTTTGGGGTCTAAGAGAGGCCTGAGTCTACTGGTGGAATCAAGGGCTCTAACAAATATATTGTTGAGCCCTAACATTTCTGAGGGCCTAATTGAGACATGGGCCGGAGGCCTAAAAGAGTCAGGGGGTCTGTAGGAGGATTAATATTGTTCTTGGTCCTCCTCTGTGTATATCCTATCCTTAGTCTGCACATTCTGAGTGTATGACATTGAATGAGAGTTTGGGTTTTGTTTCAGTGTAATCCATTGAGCAATGAGTTTTTGTTGTGAGTCCTTTTGTGTTTTCCCTCAAGTCGCTCCTCTCCTCTCTGCTTTTAAACATTGAGGGCACTAGTATTGCTAAATATTTGATGTCCAGTTCAAACTGCCTACTTTTCCTTCTGTTTTCTCTCTGTTATTAATTGAAGAGCAGGAGCATGTACACCAAGAGTTGCCATCCATGCCTTAGTCATTGTGAGCACAAGGACTTTTGATGATGCAGGATAAAGGATTCCCCTCCTTGATCCTTTGATTGCAGAATTTGACGCACTGCCATCACAACCATGTCACTGGTACACAGAAAGTAATCATTCTCAGTGTGCTTTCTGCACTGTGCAGTTTTCTTGAATCCCGACCGCAGACTGGCAAAATGGCTCTTACAAAGTACACCAACAGTCAAGTGACAATTATTTGGCCCAGATGGTGACCATCTTTCCTGGTCAGGGTT
Source organism: Salmo salar (assembly GCF_965601325.2). Taxonomy (NCBI): domain Eukaryota; kingdom Metazoa; phylum Chordata; class Actinopteri; order Salmoniformes; family Salmonidae; genus Salmo; species Salmo salar. The sequence goes on from NC_138306.1 coordinate 27,638,904, forward strand.
CTGTGAGGTCCTGCTCCCAGTCTGTTTTCTGACCAATACACCATTCTCTCTTTCATCCCCTTTGTGTGTATGTGACATGATTTGTGTTATGTCCCGATTCTCTACCTCAGGGGTTCAGCTCGGGACCCAAATTAGGAATTAACTGTCTTCCTACAACCCAAATTAAGAAGAAATAGTATTATATGTGCATTCCCAGGGCCCACTTTGGGTCCTGATCCAATAGTTTAAGAACCCTGATAATAGTATTTAAAAACCTTTAAGGATCTGCCCCTTTTTTTTAAATTTCGCCTGAAATGACATACTCAAATCTAACTGCCTGTACCTCTGGCTCTGAAGCAAGGATATGCATATTCTTGGTACCATTTGAAAGGAAACACGTTGAAGTTCGTGGAAATGTGAAAGGAATGTAGGAGAATATAACACAATAGATCTGGTAAAAGATAATACAAAGGAAAAAAACAACCGTTCTTTAAAAAAAAATTGTACCATCATCTTTGAAATGCAAGAGAAAGGCCATAATGTATTATTCCACCCGGTGCAATATACATTCTGGCCACTAGATGGCAGCAGTGTATTTGCTAAGTTTTAGACTGATCAAATGAACCAATGTATTTCTGTTAAAAATGTTGTATCAAGACTGCCCAAATATGACTGATTTGTTTATTAACTTCTATGGGCTAGGTGGGACGCTTGCGCCCCACCTACTCAACAGCCAGTGTAATCCCGTGGCACGATATTCAAATACCTCAAAAATGCAAAAACTTCAATTTTTCAAACATATGACTATTTTACACCATTTTAAAGACAAGACTCTCGTTAATCTAACCACACTGTCCGATTTCAAAAAGGCTTTACAACGAAAGCAAAACATTAGATTATGTCAGCAGAGTACCCAGCCAGAAATAATCAGACACCCATTTTTCAAGCTAGCATATAATGTCACATAAACCCAAACCACAGCTAAATGCAGCACTAACCTTTGATGATCTTCATCAGATGACAACCCTAGGACATTATGTTATACAATACATGCATGTTTTGTTCAATCAAGTTCATATTTATATCAAAAACCAGCTTTTTACATTAGCATGTGACTAGCATGTGACTAGCATTCCCACCGAACACTGCCGGTGAATTTACTAAATTACTCACGATAAACGTTCACAAAAAACATAACAATTATTTTAAGAATTATAGATACAGAACTCCTCTATGCACTCGATATGTCCGATTTTAAAATAGCTTTTTGGTGAAAGCACATTTTGCAATATTCTCAGTAGATAGCCCGGCATCACAGGGCTAGCTATTTAGACACCCAGTAAGTTTAGCACTCACCAAAGTCAGATTTACTATAAGAAAAATGTTATTACCTTTGCTGTTCTTCGCCAGAATGCACTCCCAGGACTTCTACTTCAATAACAAATGTTGGTTTGGTCCCAAATAATCCATTGTTATATCCAAATAGCGGCGTTTTGTTCGTGCGTTCAAGACACTATCCGAAAGGGTAAATAAGGGTGACGAGCATGGCGCATTTCGTGACAAAAAAATTCTAAATATTCCATTACCGTACTTCGAAGCATGTCAACCGCTGTTTAAAATCAATTTTTATGCCATTTTTCTCGTAAAAAAGCGATAATATTCCGACCGGGAAAGCCTGTATACGTACAAAGAGAGAGAAAATAAATACATCTCGTGCCCTTGTGCACGAGCGTGAGTCTCAGAGTACTCTGACCAGCCACTATCCAAACGCGATAATGTGTTTCAGCCAGAGGCTGCCTCGATATCATTCAGCTTTTTCCCGGGTTCTGAGAGCCTATGGGAGCCGTAGGAAGTGTCACGTTACGGCAAAGATCCTCAGTCTTCAATAAAAAGAGCCAAGATGAACAACAACTTGTCAGAGAGGGCGCTTCCTGTTTGGAATCTTCTCAGGTTTTTGCATGCCATATGAGTTCTGTTATACTCACAGACACCATTCAAACAGTTTTAGAAACTTTAGGGTGTTTTCTATCCAAAGCCAATAATTATATGCATATTCTAGTTACTGGGCAGGAGTAGTAACCAGATTAAATTGGGTACGTTTTTTATCCGTCCGTGTCAATACTGCCCCCTAGCCCTAACAGGTTAATAACTTTTCATGTTTAAAATTGTTCACTCTCTTCAAACAATAGCATGATATTATTTCACTGTAATAGCTACTGTAAATTGGACAGTGCAGTTAGATTAACAAGAATTTAAGCTTTCTGCCAATATCAGATATGTGTATGTCCTGGGAAAATTTCTTGTTACTTACAACCTCATGCTAATCGCATTAGCCTACGTTAGCTCAACCGTCCTGTGGAAGGGACACTGATCCTGTTGAAGTTTTAACTAATTAAGAACTCTTTAGTTTACAGATTGCAGAGGGTTGCATAGGAGGTTGTGAAGGAGTGAGCCCTTGTCTTGTTTGAGCAGTGTTCAAACAAGACAGTTGTGTAATCTTTTGTGTGTGTTACATGTGTGTGTGTGTGTGTGTGTGTGTGTGTGTGTGTGTGTGTGCCAATTACATTGTAGATTTCTGAATTGTTAACTAAAATTACAAATGTGTTAACTATTTATTATTTTGTAAGATTTTATTATTTTTCAAACAATGCAAAACATGCACATACAAACGACAGCATTCAGACACACACAAACATCACCAACACCACACCTGGCCAGACCCATCTTCTCACACCCCCATCCATCTCCAGCGCCCGCATCATTCTCTGCCACATGGCTTCAAATTGCACCATTTTGTTTCTCTTGGTCGCCCACTCACTTACAATATTTAGATAATAAAGTATTTGACCTTTCCATTGTGTTAGCGATGGAGGATTGGTTGATTTCCAGTTAAGTTTGGACTTTTTCACAATGTTTGATGAGAAAGGTATCGTCCAACCCGTCACGTATCTCATTGCTCACTCATATGCCATGTCTTGAAATATTCAGGCAGATGGATTAAAAAATACATTTACATTATGATATTTCTGACCAACAACTTTCTAACTCCGCCCATAACTTTTGGACTTTATAGCATACACAGAAGTCATGGATTATTGAGTCATTGTTAGTTTTACACTTAAGACATGACTCTGCCATTGTGCTGTAGAATTTCAGATTTTTCTCTTGAATAATAAATTCTATACATTAGTTTATACATACTGGATCAAGTGTACATTTTTTATTAACTGTAATTTCGTTAGTGATGTTCCAACGTTCCCTCCATCTTGTATGATATCAGTCATTTTTTGTCTCGGAAAACGTTCCTTTTAATTCTATGAGTTTTATTTGCCCATATAAAGTCAGTTATGACTGAGTTTACTTAAAAATATATATATATTTTTAGTGGGGTCATTGGAATTACAGAGAATAAATATAAGAACTATCTGTTAATATTTAATGTGCCAGCCTGTGTGTGTGTGTGTGTGTGTGTCTCTGTGTGTGTGTGTGTGTGTGTCTCTCTCTCTCTCTCTGTGTGTGTGTGTGTGTGTGTGTGTGTGTGTGTGTGTGTGTGTGTGTGTGTGTGTGTGTGTGTGTGTGTGTGTGTGTGTGTATGTGTGTGTGTGTGTGTGTGTTTGTGTGTGTGCGCGCGTTTGTGCATTTGTGTGTGTGTGTGTGTATGTCAATCAGATTTCTGCGAACCAGTTTTATAAAACAAACTGATAATTGAAACCATAATTGTGTTATTGTTCATATTTAATTGTGTAATCCTGGGTGTATGTGTGTTCCCTACTTTGTGACCTTCAGAGAACATTCCCAGAACATTCCAGTTGCCTTCATATAATCAAAAGAGAACATTCAAAGAACGTTATGAAAACCATCTGTTTGAACCTTTAAGGAACATTGGTAACCTTCAGAGAACATTCCCAGAATGTTCCTAATTGTGTAACCTTCAGAGAACGTTCACAGAATGTGCCCAACTTTGTAACCTTCGGAGAACGTTCACAGAACGTTCCCCGCTACCTTCATACAACCAAACGAAAATGTTCAGAGAACGTTAAGAAAAGCATCCGTTTGAACCTTTAGGAAACATTGGTATAACGTTCAGGAAACGTTCCCACAACCTTCAGAGAACGTTCCCAGAATGTTCCCAGAACCAACACTTGTTATCTCTGTGGTTCTCCTTCTCTCTCTCCTTCTCCCTCTCCCTCTCCCCTTCTCAATCTCTGCAGTATACAGATAAGATAGTCGTGTCTGAGCTGTAGTTGGGGTGAAAGGGTAGAAGGGTTTTCCCTTCATGCAATATTGGGGAAGCTACTCTACAAATATAGTTTACCAAGCTACCAATTACATCACACGTGAAGAAGTTAAGCTACACTAAAGCTACCCTTAAGAAAAATAAAGTTTCATTAACTAAAGTTACTTTGAAAAGGTTGTTCACTACAACCAAACTACTTTGTGAAAAATTATCATATGGAAATCTGAAATGTCAATGACTACAAATTGCAAGAACAGATCACTTTGTTAACATCATGTGATTTAGCCTAATAAACAAACAAAAAACTATGTTTCAAGTGGATGTCAGAGCCAGTCCCTCTGGATGAGAACTGCCTTGCTGTCTCAAACATGGCCTGGAAGTGGGTTAGTACCTGACACACAGCTCTAGTAGCTGAAGTCTGAGCCTGCAAGTTACTCATCACGTCCGGTAAAAATGTATTTTAACTCACATTTCACGATCTGACATAATGGTAGGCAAACGTTTTAGGCTGTACATTAGAAATGCATTATGTTTCATGGGGTTTCATCAATTGTTAAGCACTACTGAACAAAGAGTTCTTTAGGATCCACATGAACGGCTCTTAGGTGAACAGAGCCAAAAGATCCGACTGACCGAAATAACTCGGAATGGCCATCACTAATAGCCTAATGCATGAATGTCAAGTCTTAACAAGTCTCATATTGAACACGTCTGCAAGAGAATATCAACAACAATAACTTCCCTGCTCTCTCAAACATGGCCTGGGAGTGGGTTAGCACCTGACACCCTGCTCTGGTAGATGATCTTGTCAAGTCTGATCCAACAAGGTACTCATCACATGTGCATGGTTTGCAAAAGGACCAGTGAGATATTGTGTGTGTGTGTGTGTGTGTGTGTTTCATCCACATTAATTTCTAGATCTATCAATTTGCTCCAGCTTATCTCCCCTCTCCAGCAGGACCATTGTGTTTGTATAATGTCTGATGTTAAATGTTGTTATTTGATTTAGTCAGTAATTAACCAGTAGATTCCAGCTTACTGTTGTAATCCCTCAGACACCGACTGTGTCTCTCTCAACCTTCCCCCTGAGTCGAAGCTATTAGCCAGTGTTAAAGGAGAAGCTATATAAGCAGACAGCTGTTCTACGTGGTGGGAGATTGATTTAGTGGTAATAGTATGACAGGGTCAGATGTCACAGGTCAGACTTACTGGATCGCTCCCTTCAGACCACTGCTTTGAACAATGATCAAACCACTGCTTTGAACAATGATCAAACCAAAGAACATTGAATGTGACATTCACTCTCTCATTAAATTCATTTAAATTCAACAAGACATGTGGAAAGTGTACAGTCGAAACATTTGCCAAAGGAAATTTAAATAAGATTTACACTTCTAGCACTTCTCTCCCTATCTTTCCCCATTGTGCTGTTCACTGGACCTGCATGCCTTTGTAACTTATTCCCTGTTCAGGTGAGCCTCTGTCCAATCCCCCCACACTCATGCATGCACACACTTGCAAGTATCTGAACCAATGATATTTATAAACCCTGGATGACTGACAGGATGCACTGTATTGAAGCCATCGTGCAGCCATCTTGGCACTCCTCCTCAATTAGTAGAAAATATTTTGGAAGCTATATAAATGCATTTATGAATGTCTACATTAGTTTCTGACACGTTTATTCTATTACAGACACCTTAATGCAAACGTTTTAATTATATTATGTGAGATAAACATCTATACAGTATATAAATACATTTTCCTTAAAGTATTTTTTTAGAGAGTACTGATGTAACTGTCTCCACTACAACAACAAAAAATACTTAAATACATGTAATTTTGTCCTTGAAACATTTAGTTGAAATATTGTAGATTTCCATTCATTCCTATGGAGGACTGCTCCTACTAGGGAGTGCTAATATAATGAAAATGTATTTATAAAGCCCTTTTTGCATCAGCCGATGTCACAAAGTGCTATACAGAAACACAGCCTAAAACCCCAAACAGCAAGCAAGCAATGCAGACGTAGAAGCACGGTAGCTAGGAAACACTTCCTAGAAAGGCAGGAACCTAGGAAGAAACCTAGAGAGGAACCAGGCTCTAAGAGGTAGCCAGTCCTCTTCTGAATGTGCCAGGTTGAGATTTTAACAGGACATGGCCAAGATGTTCAAACGTTCATAGATGACCAGCAGGGTTAAATAATAATAATCACAGTGGTTGTAGAGGGTGCAACAGGTCAACACCTCAGGAGTAAATGTCAGTTGGCTTTTCATAGCCGAGCATTCAGAGTAAGAGACAGCAGGTGAGGTAGAGAGAGAGTTGAAAACAGCAGGTCCTGGACAAGGTAGCACGTCCGGTGAATGGGTCAGGGTTCCATAGCCGCAGGCAGAGCAGTTGAAACTGGAGCAGCAGCACAACCAGGTGGACTCGGGACAGCAAGGAGTCATCAGGCCGGCTGGTCCTGAGGCATGGTCTCAGGACTCAGGTCCTCCGGGAGGGGAGGGAGAATGAGAGAGAGAGAATTAGAGGGAGCATACTTAAATTCTCACAGGACACCGGTTAAGATAGGAGAAATACTCCAGACATAACAGACTGACCCTAGCCCCCTGACACAAACTATTGCTGCATAAATACTGGAGGCTGAGACAGGAGGGGTTGGGAGACACTGTGGCCCTGTCTGACGATACCCCCGGACAGGGCCAACCAGGCAAGATATAACCCCACCCACTTTGCCAAAGCACAGCCCCCACACCACCAGAAGGATATCTTACTACCCTGAGACAAGGCTGAGTATAGCTCACGAAGATCTCCCCTACGGCACAAACCCGCTGGGGGCGCCAAATCCGGACAGGAATATCATGTTAGTGACTCAACCCACTCATGTGACGCACCCCTCCTAGGGATGGGATGGAAGAGCACCAGTAAGCCAGTTTCTCAGCTCCTGTAATAGGGTTAGAGGCAGATAATCCCAGTGGAGAGAGGGGAACCGGCCAGGCAGAGACAGCAAGGGCAATTTGTTGCTCCAGTGCCTTTCCGTTCACCTTCACACCCCTGGGCCAGACTACACTCAATCATAGGACCTACTGAAGAGATGAGTCTTCAATAAAGACTTAAAAGTAAACATTTGCCACCATCCACTTCTTTATGTCTTAAACACAGGCTTCCAAGGAGGGCAATTTTGGGGCTTCACCATGTTTCATCGAAATGTACAGCTGTGTATCATCCGCATAGCAGTGAATGTTAACATTATGTTTCCCGAATGACATCACCAAGAGGTAAAATATATAGTGAAAACAATAGTGGTCCTAAAATGGAACCTTGAGGAACACCGAAACTTACAGTTGATTTGTCAGAGTACAAACCATCCACAGAGACAAACTGATATCTTTCTGACAGATAAGATCTAAACCAGGCCAGAACTTGTCCGTGTAGACCAATTTGGGTTTCCAATCTCTCCAAAAGAATGTCATGATCAGTGGTATCAAAAGCAGCACTAAGGTCTAGGAGCACGAGGAGAGATGCAGAGCCTTGGTCTGACGCCATTAAAATGTCATTTACCAGCTTCACGAGTGCAGTCTCAGTATAGATTGTTTGTCTTCAGGAAGGCACTGAGTTGCTGCCCAGCAGCTTTTACTAAACATCTTTGAGAGGAATGGGAGATTCGATATGGGCTGATAGTTTTTTTATATTTTCTGGGTCAAGGTTTGGCTTTTTCAAGAGAGGCTTTATTACTCATCCCGTCAGTAGAGGATGTCTGGTTGCTATTCAAAAGCTCTTTCATGTCCATCTTAAATAAGCAAGCCCCATTCAAAAAATGTTCAACTAAGAACAGATATAGCCCTTGGTTCACCCCGGACTTGACTGCCCTTGACCAGCACAAAAACATCCTGTGGCATTCTGCATTAGCATCGAAAAGCCCCCGCGATATGCAACTTTTCAGGGAAGTCAGGAACCAATTTAATCAGTCAGTTAGGAAAGCTAAGGCTAGCATTTTCAAACAGAAATTTGCTTCCTGTAGGACTAATTCCAAAAACCTTTGGGACACGGTAAAGTCTAAAACTATCTGCCGAAATTGTTGCAAAGTACTGTGCAGCTGTCTTCCTCGACCTGGCCAAGGCTTTCGACCCTGTCAATCACCACATACTTATCGGCAGACTCAATAGCCTTGGTTTCTCAAATGACTGCCTCACCTGGTTCACCAACTACTTCTCAAATAGAGTTCAGTGTGTCAAATCGGAGGGCCTGTTTTCCGGACCTCTGGCAGTCTCTATGGGGGTGCCACAGGGTTCAATTCTCGGGCCGACTCTTTGTATATATCAATGATGTCGTTCTTGCTGCTGGTGATTCTCTGATCCACCTCTACGAAGACAACACCATTCTGTATACATCTGGCCCTTCTTTGGACACTGTGCTAAATAACCTCCAAACAAGCTTCAACGCCATACAACATCCCTTCCGTGGCCTCCAACTACTTTTAAATGCAAGTAAAACTAAGTGCATGCTCTTCAACCAATTGCTGCCCGCACCCTCCCGCCCGACTAGCATCACTAATCTGGACGATTCTGACCTAGAATATGTGGACAACTACAAATACCTAGGTGTCTGTTTAGACTGTACACTCTCCTTCCAGACTCACATTAAGCATCTCCAATTCAAAATTAAATCTAGAATCGGCTTCCTATTTCGCAACAAAGCCTCCTTCACTCATGTCGCCAAACATACCCTCGTAAAACTGACTATCCTACCAATCCTTGACATCAGCGATGCCATTTACAAAATAGCCCCCAACACTCTACTCAGCAAACTGGATGTAGCCAATCACAGTGCCATCCTTTTTATCACCAAAGCCCCATATACTACCCACCACTGTGACCTGTATGCTCTCATTGGCTGACCGTCACTACATATCAGTCGCCAAACCCACTGGCTCCAGGTCATCTATCAATCAAATCAATCAAATTTATTTTTATATAGCCCTTCGTACATCAGCTGATATCTCAAAGTGCTGTACAGAAACCCAGCCTAAAACCCCAAACAGCAAGCAAAGCATGTGAAAGAAGCACGGTGGCTAGGAAAAACTCCCTAGGAAAAACTCCCTAGAAAGGCCAAAAACCTAGGAAGAAACCTAGAGAGGAACCAGGCTATGAGGGGTGGCCAGTCCTCTTTTGGCTGTGCAGGGTGGATATTATAACAGAACATGGTCAAGATGTTAAAATGTTAAAATGTTCATAAATGACCAGCATGGTCAAATAATAATAATCATAGTAGTTGTCGAGGGTGCAACAAGCACGTCCGGTGAACAGGTCAGGGTTCCATAGCCGCAGGCAGAACAGTTGAAACTGGAGCAGCAGCACGGCCAGGTGGACTGGGGACAGCAAGGAGTCATCATACCAGGTAGTCCTGAGGCATGGTCCTAGGGCTCAGGTCCTCCGAGAGAAAGACAGAAAGAGAGAAAGAGAGAATTAGAGAGAGCATATTTAAATTCACACAGGACACCGGATAAGACAAGAGAAATACTCCAGATGTAACAGACTGACCCTAGCCCCCCGACACATAAACTACTGCAGCATAAATACTGGAGGCTGAGACAGGAGGGATCAGAAGACACTGTGGCCCCATCCGATGATACCCCCGGACAGGGCCAAACAGGCAGGATATAACCCCACCCACTTTGCCAAAGCACAGCCCCCACACCACTAGAGGGATGTCTCCAACCACCAACTTACCGTCCTAAGACAAGGCCGAGTATAGCCCACAACGATCTCCGCCATGGCACAACCCAAGGGGGGCGCCAACCCAGACAGGAAGACCACGTCAGTGACTCAACCCACTCAAGTGACGCACCCCTCCCATGGACGGCATGGAAGAATACCAGTAAGCCAGTGACTCAGCCCCTGTAAAAGGGTTAGAGGCAGAGAATCCCAGTGGAAAGAGGGGAACCGGCAAGGCAGAGACAGCAAGGGCGGTTCGTTGCTCCAGCCTTTCCGTTCACCTTCACACTCCTGGGCCAGACTATACTTAATCATAGGACCTACTGAAGAGATAAGTCTTCAGTAAAGACTTAAAGGTTGAGACTGAGTCTGCGTCTCTCACATTGGTAGGCAGACCATTCCATAAAAATGGAGCTCTATAGGAGAAAGCCCTACCTCCAGCCGTTTGCTTAGAAATTCTAGGGACAATTAGGAGGCCTGCGTCTTGTGACCGTAGCGTACGTGTAGGTATGTACGGCAGGACCAAATCGGAACGATAGGTAGGAGCAAGCCCATGTAATGCTTTGTAGGTTAGCAGTAAAACCTTGAAATCAGCCCTTGCCTTAACAGGAAGCCAGTGTAGGGAGGCTAGCACTGGAGTAATATGATCACATTTTTTGGTTCTAGTCAGGATTCTATCAGCCGTATTTAGCACTAACTGAAGTTTATTTAGTGCTTTATCCGGGTAGCCGGAAAGTAGAGCATTGCAGTAGTGCAGCCTAGAAGTAACAAAAGCAATGATTCATTTTTCTGTGTCATTTTTGGACAGAAAGTTTATGATTTTTGCAATGTTACGTAGATGGAAAAAAGCTGTCCTTGAAACAGTCTTGATATGTTCTTCAAAAGAGAGATCAGGGTCCAGAGTAACGCCGAGGTCCTTCACAGTTTTATTTGAGACGACTGTACAACCATCCAGATTAATTGTCAGATTCAACAGAAGATGTCTTTGTTTCTTGGGACCTAGAACAAGCATCTCTGTTTTGTCCGAGTTTAAAAGTAGAAAGTTTGCAGCCATCCACTTCTTTATGTCTGAAACACAGGCTTCTAGCGAGGGCAATTTTGGGGCTTCACCATGTTTCATTGAAATGTACAGCTGTGTGTCGTCCGCATAGCAGTGAAATTTAACATTATGTTTTCGAATGACATCCCCAAGAGGTAAAATATATAGTGAAAACAATAGTGGTCCTAAAACGGAACCTTGAGGAACACCGAAATTTACAATTGATTTGTCAGAGGACAAACCATTCACAGAGACAAACTGATATCTTTCCGACAGATAAGATCTAAACCAGGCCAGAACTTGTCCATATAGACCAATTTGGGTTTCCAATCTCTCCAAAAGAATGTGGTGATCGATGGTATCAAAAGCGGCACTAAGATCTAGGAGCACGAGAACAGATGCAGAGCCTCGGTCTGACGTCATTAAAAGGTCATTTACCACCTTCACAAGTGCAGTCTCAGTGCTATGATGGGGTCTAAAACCAGACTGAAGCATTTCGTATACATTGTTTGTCTTCAGGAAGGCAGTGAGTTGCTGTGCAACAGCTTTTTCCAAAAAATTTGAGAGGAATGGAAGATTCGATATAGGCCGATAGTTTTTTATAATTTCTGGATCAAGATTCGGCTTTTTCAAGAGAGGCTTTATTACTGCCACTTTTAGTGAGCTTGGTACACATCCGGTGGATAGAGAGCCGTTTATTATGTTCAACATAGGAGGGCCAAGCACAGGAAGCAGCTCTTTCAGTAGTTTAGTTGGAATAGGGTCCAGTATGCAGCTTGAGGGTTTGGAGGCCATGATTATTTTCATCATTGTGTCAAGAGATATAGTACTAAAACACTTTAGTATCTCCCTTGATCCTAGGTCCTGGCAGAGTTGTGTAGACTCAGGACAATGGAGCTTTGGAGGAATACCCAGATTTAAAGAGGAGTCTGTAATTTGCTTTCTAATGATCATGATCTTTTCCTCAAAGAAGTTCATAAATGTATTACTGCTGAAGTGAAAGCCATCCTCCATTTGCGAAGGCTGCTTTTTAGTTAGCTTTGCGACAGTATCAAAAAGAAATTTCGGATTGTTCTTATTTTCCTCAATTAAGTTGGAAAAATAGGATGATCGAGCAGCAGTGAGGGCTCTTCGATACTGCACGGTACTGTCTTTCCAAGCTAGTCGGAAGACTTCCAGTTTGGTGTGGCGCCATTTCCGTTCCAATTTTCTGGAAGCTTGCTTCAGAGCTCGTGTATTTTCTGTATACCAGGGAGCTAGTTTCTTATGACAGATGTTTTTAATTTTTAGGGGTGCAACTGCATCTAGGGTATTGCGCAAGGTTAAATTGAGTTCCTCGGTTAGGTGGTTAACTGATTTTTGTCCTCTGACGTCCTTGGGTAGGCAGAGGCAGTCTGGAAGGGCATCAAGGAATCTTTGGGTTGTCTGAGAATTTATAGCACGACTTTTAATGCTCCTTGGTTGGGGTCTGAGCAGATTATTTGTTGCAATTGCAAACGTAATAAAATGGTGGTCTGATAGTCCAGGGTTATGAGGAAAAACATTAAGATCCACAACATTTATTCCATGGGACAAAACTAGGTCCAGAGTATGACTGTGGCAGTGAGTAGGTCCAGAGACATGTTGGACAAAACCCACTGAGTCGATGATGGCTCCGAAAGCCTTTTGGAGTGGGTCTGTGGACTTTTCCATGTGAATGTTAAAGTCACCAAAAATTAGAATATTATCTGCTATGACTACAAGATCCGATAGGAATTCAGGGAACTCAGTGAGGAACACTGCATATGGCCCAGGAGGCCTGTAAACAGTAGCTATAAAAAGTGAGTGAGTAGGCTGCATAGATTTCATGACTAGAAGCTCAAAAGACGCAAACGTCATTGTTTTTTTTTTTGTAAATTGAAATTTGCTATCGTAAATGTTAGCAACATCTATAAGTCTTTGCTAGATAAAGCCCCACCTTATCTCAGCTCACTGGTCACCATAGCAACACCCACCCATAGCACGCGCTCCATCAGGTATGTTGCACTGGTCATCTCCAAAGCCAACACTTACTTTGGCCGCCTTTCCTTCCAGTTGTCTGCTGCCAATGACTGGAATGAATTGCAAAAATCTCTGAAGCTGGAGTCTTATATCTCCCTCTCAAACTTTAAGCATCAGCTGTCAGCAGCTTACCGATCACTGTACCTGTACACAGCCAATCTGTAAATAGCACACCCGACTACCTCATCCCCATATTATTACTTACCCTCTTGCTATTTTGCCTCCCAGTATCTCTACTTGCACATCATTATCTGCACATTTGTCACTCCAGCATTAATGCTAAATTGTAATTATTTTCGCCTCTAGGGCCTATTTATTGCCTACATCCCTACTCTTCTACATTTGCACACACTGTACATAGATTTTTCTATTTTTCTTTTCTTTTGTGTTATTGACTGTACATTTGTTTATGTGTAACTCTGTGTTGTTGTTTTTGTCACACTGCTTTGCATTATCTTGGCCAGGTTGCAGTTGTAAATGAGAACTTGTTCTCAACTGGCCTACCTGGAGGTAGCGGAACGCCTAGCCAACATCCAATGGAACAGCAGGGCGCGAAATACAAAACATCAAAAAACATACGACTATTTTATACCATTTTAAAGATACACTTCTCCTTAATGTAACCACATTGTCCAATTTCAAAAAGGCTTTACAGCGAAAGCAAAACAGTTGATTATGTTAGGAGAGTACATAGACAAAAATAACCACACAGCCATTTTCCAAGCAAGGAGATGTGTCACAAAAACCCAAAATACAGCTAAATGAAGCACTAACCTTTGACGATCTTCATCAGATGACACTCCTAGGACATCATGTTACACAATAAATGTATGTTTTGTTCGATAACGTTTATATTTATATCCAAAAACAGCATTTTACATTGGCGCGTGATGTTCAGAAAATGTATTGCCACCAAAACTTCAATTTACAAAAATACTCATCATAAACGTTGACAAAATACATAACAATTATTTAACGAATTATAGATACACTACTCCTTGATGTAACCGCTGTGTCAGATTTTAAAATAGCTTTACGGAGAAAGCACACTTTTCAATATTCTGAGTACATAGCTCGCCATCAAAGCAAGCTAAACAAACACCCGCCAAGTTCTGGGGTCAACTAAACTCAGAATTAGTATTATAAATATTCTCTTACCTTTGCTGATCTTCATCAGAATGCACTCCCAGGACTGCTACTTCCACAAGAAATGTTCTTTTTGTTCGAAATAATCCATATTTATGTCCAAATACCTCCGTTTTGTTCGTGCGTTCAGATCACTATCCAAAGGCATAATGCGCAAGCGTAATTCGAGACACAAAAAGTCAATATGTTTCATTACCATTCATAGAAACATATCAAACGTTGTTTACAATCAATCTTTAGGGTATTTTTTATGTAAAAATGCGATAATATTCCAACCGGACAATAGCGTATTCATTCCAGGAGAAAAAGAACCAACGGCACGCTGCGGGCTCGCGCATCACCAAGCCCTTTGTCCTCAGGCAGTCCACTCATAGACTGAGCTACTATTCTCTGCCCAGTAACAGGAGAAGGATGAAAAAACTTTCTGATGGCTGTTGATTGCCAATGGAAGCCTTAGGAAGTGCAACGTGACCCCACAGACACTGTAGTTTCGATAGGGATTTAAAAGAAGAACTAAAATTCTCAGATTTCCCACTTCCAGGTTGGATTTTTCTCAGGTTTTTGCCTGCCATATGAGTTCTGTTATACTCATAGACACCATTCAAACAATTTTAGAAACTTTGGAGTGTTTTCTATCCAAAGCTACTAATTATATGCATATTCTAGTTTCTGGGCAGGAGTAATAACCAGATTAAATAGGGTAAGTTTTTTATCTGGGCGTGAAAATACTGCCCCCTATCCATAACAAGTTAACAGGTTTTAAATAAAGGTGAAATAATTTAAAAAACTAAAAATACAGAAACCGAAAGCGAGCCTAAAACCCCAGAGAGAAAGCAATGCAGATGTAGAGGCACGGTGGCTAGGAAAAACTCCCTAGAAAGGGAGAAACCTGTGAAGAAACCTAAAGAGGAACCAGGCTCTGAGGGGTAGCCAGTCCTCTTCTGGATGTGCCTGGTGTTGTTTTATACATCGAAGTGTTTAAGGATTCCATTTGAAATAGCCTATAGTGATGGGTCATTCGCGAACTAACAGCTCTTTTTGAACAGATCTTTTTGGTGAACATCGGGAACGGAATCTCATCTGTTAAAGAGCTGTTCATTTGGCTCCCTGATTTGCAGACTGCTACTACTGCTTTTTAGCTCCAGACAAAGGTTATATGTTGATAAGTTCTGTTTTTTTATCTGAATGCGGTAATTCCTCACTGCAGGAACAATATATAGTGAGGAGCGAGCCTCATTCTGGTCCACGCTAAATTTTTGCAGGGTGTAAATATATTTTTTTACAATTTTGCAAGCAATCTAATTTCGCCTGGTAAAAATGTATTTCAACTCACATTTCACAAACTGACATAATGGTAGGCAACCTTTAAGGCTTTAAATTAGAAATATATCATCTTTCATGGTTTTTCACCTATTGTTAAGCACTACTGAACAAAGAGCCGTTTGGGAGCAAAATGAACGGCTCTTTTAAGTGAACAGAGCCAACAGGCAGAAATCCATTAGAATGTTTTCTGTAGAGTGTAATTGCATTTTTTTGTTGAAGCACAGAAAAAAAACACAGGAGCAAAGAGGTGAGACGGATAGAGGGACTGGAGAGACAGGGAAGAGGGGAATAGGGAAAGGGGGCTGTGTCGCTCGCGCAGAGGGGGTGGCAGTGAGTGGTATATTGTCTAGCAAATGTAATTGTTATTACCCCCACCCTCTCCCCTCTTTCTCTACTATCTTCTCCACTCCTTTGTCCCTTCCCCCACCCATCCACTCATCTACACCTGGGGGGTGTGGGGCTGAAGATGGACATAGGGGAGGGACGAATTGTGCGTGCGTGGTAAACGCCATAAATGAACCGTTGAACGTGTGAACATGTGAAAGTGTGAACAAGTTTTTTTTAATGAATCATTGTTTGACTTGGTGTGACTTAACCACATTATAACATTGTTCATTGGCTCTACATTAATTAGGTTAAATGCATTAAAAAGTAATTGACCTGTAATTGACCTTCTTGGTGTCTTCATATATTTAGATATAAATAATGTATTTCATACCCCTCGACTTATTCAACATTTTGTTGTGTTACAGCCTCAATTCAAAATGGATAAATATCATAAATATCATAATATCATTTTATCTCACCCATCTACAAATTTTTAGAAATGCTTGCAAATTTATTGAAAATGAAATATAGAAATATCTCATGTGTTCAATGTAGACCCAATGAACAATGGTTATAATGTGGTTAATGTGTTGTATTTATATACAGGCATTGTAACCCCCAACGTGACAGATGGTAAACAGTGAAGGGGTCCTGTTAGTACAGTGGCTATTATATTGTGGACTGAATTCCATTAACGCAACTGTTTGGAACTGAATTAATCAGACATTCACGAGTCACATTGTTAGAAATTAACTTGGTTGAAGGGTCCCAATTTTTTCTAAAATAATAAATAAATTCAAAATGAAAAGTGCCTTTTATTAGGCAAGAAACACATTCACGGTTCGTTAATGCCATTTATTACCCCTCATATGTGTGCACATGCATGTGTGTGTGAATGGCTGACAGGTTAATGTTGTGTGTCAGCAGTAAAGTGTGTTAGGGTAAGATGGGGCTGTAAGTCACTCTGTCTCTGTTGACACATACAAATACTGTAGATACACTACATGACCAAAAGTATGTGGACACGGGCTCGTCGAACATCTCGTTCCAAAATCATGGGCATTAATATGGAGTTGGTCCCCCCTTTGCTATAAGAGCCTCCACTCTTCTGGGAAGGCTATCCACTAGATGTTGGAACATTGCTGCGGGGACTTGCTTCCATTCAACCACAAGAGCATTAGTGAGGTTGGGCACTGATGTTGGGCAATTAGGCCTGGCTCGCAGTTGGCGTTCTAAATCATCCCAAAGGTGTTTCGACTTGGGTTGAGGCCAGGGCTCTGTGCAGGCCAGTCAAATTCTTTTACACCGATCTTGACAAACCATTTCTTATTGACCTCGTTTTGTGCAGAGGGGCATTGTCATGCTGAAACAGGAAATGGTCTTCCCCAAACTGTTGCCACAAAGTTGGAAGCATAGGATCGTCTAGAATGTCATTGTATGCTGTAGCGTTAAAATTTCCCTTCACTGGAACTAAGGGGCCTAGACCGAACCATGAAAAACAGCCCCAGACCATTATTCCTCCTCCACCATATTGTACAGTTGGCATTACACAACGGGGCAGGTTGTGTTCTCCTGGCATCCGCCAAACCCAGATTTGTTCATCGGACTGCCAGATGGTGAAGTGTAATTCATTACTCCAGAGAACGTGTTTCCACTGCTCCAGAGTCCAATGGCGGTGAGCTTTACACCACTCCAGCCGATGCTTGGCATTGCACATGGTGATCTTAGGTTTGTGTGCAGCTGTTTGGCCATGGAAACCTATTTCTTGAAGCTCCCTACTAACAGTTCTTGTGCTGACGTTGCTTCCATAGGAGGTTGGAACTCGGTAGTAAGTGTTGCAACCGAGGACAACATTTTTTAGGCACTACGCGCTTCAGCACTTGGCAATCCCGTTCTGTGAGCTTGTGTGGCCTACCACTTCATGGCTGAGCCGTTTTTGCTCCTTGACATTTTCACAATAACAGCATTTACAGTTGACCGAGGCATCTCTAACATGGCAGAAATTTGACAAACTGACTTGTTGGAAAGGTGGAATCCTATGACGGTGCCTTGTTGAATGTCACTGAGCTCTTCAGTAAGGCCATTCTAATACCAATGATTGTCTATGGAGATTGAATGGCTATGTCCTTGATTTTATACACATGTCGTCAACAGATGTGGCTGAAATAGCCAAGTCCACTAATTTGAAGAGGTGTCCACATACTTTTGTATATATAGACAAACAGACATACAGCCAGACACAACAATGCTGCTGCATTACTTTTGTTATATCAACACTGCTCACCTTCTTTTTTTTATTACATTTTTTATTTTGTATTTAACCTTTATTTGACTAGGCAAGTCAGTTAAGAACAAATTCTTATTTACAATGCTGGTCTACCAGGGAACAGTGGGTTAAGTGCCTTGTTCAGGGGCAGAACGACAGATTTTTACCTTGTCAGCTCGGGGATTTGATTCAGCATCCTTTCGGTTACTGGCCCAACGCTCTAACCACTAGGCTACCTGCCGCCCCACACATGCATTACTGTACCTATAGTTTTGCTTATGGCTGTACAATTACATTAGTATGCATATACAGCAGAAATCAAATTTCTATTAAAACTGCCTCTATTATATTTATAGAAATTACATTTATCTTAAAACCACGTTACTATGCTCATTGCTTCTAGCGATATTGTTCACCATAAAACTGTAATGTTATGTTTATAACATTGCAGGCTGTGCAACTGCATTGGCTGACTGGAAGGAACCTTTCACCTGTGTTCTCTCATACTTTATCAGTAAACAGAAGCATGCATGTATATGCATTCCCATAAATGCACACACGCACATTATCAGGCCTAAGATTGTGTGGAATCCATCCCACCAGGTTTAAGTGAGCAGCAGGAAACTGTGGACCCTGGGGTTTATTGAGCCAACATGGCTGACACACACACACACACACACACACACACACACACACACACACACACACACACACACACACACACACACACACACACACACACACACACACACACACACACACACATACACATACACACATACATACATACATACATACATACAGACGTAGACACACACACACACAGGGTCAGGTGTCAGCAGTATAATGAGATGTTAGTAGCAGGTTGTGAAGATTCTCTTCTCACCTCCTCCCCACTGGAACTGCTGCTGCTATAACACAGCTCTTATTCAATTATATACACGACCAATGAGTGTGTGGGAATGGAGGGGTAGGACTGTGTGTGTGTGTGTGTGTGTGTGTGTGGTAATGACATGGTCTGATGGACTAGGTTGGTTGTGTGAATTGGCTAGTCTCTATGGGTGATTGTGTTGTGGACCGTATAGTAATTATATTCCATGGTGGTGCCTGGCCTGGGAATAATGTGGTCAAATTAGCTTTTCCCCTGAAATCATGTTATTAATATGAATCCAGATTTAAATGAGTCTGCATAATGATATGGTTGTTAGCTTCAAGATAAAGTTATTTACATATTCTAGAAATCTGTGTGTGTGCGTGTGTATGTGTGTGCTTGTAGACCAGTTAGTTAGTTACCTGTTGTCGTGTCTCTGACTGATTAAATTATAAGACATGCTATTTTATCAAATCGATTACCTAACTTTTAATTGATTACGTGATTAAATTAAACCATGCAACAATTGAACCATTAATTAACCAGGGGCACCACGGAAGCATTCATTTATATAGAGTGGTTATCTCCTGAATCCACTCTCTTAACCTCTATGGGCTAGGTGGGACGCTTGCGTCCCACCTACTCAACAGCCAGTGTAATCCCGTGGCGCGTTATTCAAATACCTTAGAAATGTAAAACCTTCAATTTTTCAAAAATATGACTATTTTACACCATTTTAAAGACAAGACTCTCGTTAATCTAACCACACTGTCCGATTTCAAAAAGGCTTTACAACGAAAGCAAAACATTAGATTATGTCAGCAGAGTACCCAGCCAGAAATAATCAGACACCCATTTTTCAAGCTAGCATATAATGTCACATAAACCCAAACCACAGCTAAATGTAGCACTAACCTTTGATGATCTTCATCAGATGACAAGCCTAGGACATTATGTTATACAATACATGCATGTTTTGTTCAATCAAGTTCATATTTATATCAAAAACCAGCTTTTTACATTAGCATGTGACTAGCATGTGACTAGCATTCCCACCGAACACTGCCGGTGAATTTACTAAATTACTCACGATAAACGTTCACAAAAAGCATAACAATTATTTTAAGAATTATAGATACAGAACTCCTCTATGCACTCGATATGTCCGATTTTAAAATAGCTTTTCGGTGAAAGCACATTTTGCAATATTCTCAGTAGATAGCACGGCATCACAGGGCTAGCTATTT
This sequence comes from Salmo salar, assembly GCF_965601325.2. Classification (NCBI taxonomy): domain Eukaryota; kingdom Metazoa; phylum Chordata; class Actinopteri; order Salmoniformes; family Salmonidae; genus Salmo; species Salmo salar. The sequence goes on from NC_138306.1 coordinate 27,659,093, forward strand.
AGACACCCAGCAAGTTTAGCACTCACCAAAGTCAGATTTACTATAAGAAAAATGTTATTACCTTTGCTGTCTTCATCAGAATGCACTCCCAGGACTTCTACTTCAATAACAAATGTTGGTTTGGTCCAAAATAATCCATCGTTATATCCAAACAGCGGCGTTTTGTTCGTGCGTTCAAGACACTATCCGAAAGGGTAAATAAGGGTGGCGAGCATGGCGCAATTCGTGACAAAAAAAATCTAAATATTCCATTACCTTACTTCGAAGCATGTCAACCGCTGTTTAAAATCAATTTTTATGCAATTTTTCTCATAAAAAAGCGATAATATTCCGACCGGGAATCTGCGTTTACGTAAACAGACAAAAGAAAAGAAAGCATTCGGTCGACTCGGGCACGCGCCTAAGCCCATAGTACTCTGAGCGGCCACTTGCCAAAAGCGATAAAGTGTTTCAGCCAGAGCCTGCCTCGATATCGTTCAGCTTTTTCCCGGGCTCTGAGAGCCTATGGGAGCCGTAGGAAGTGTCACGTTATTGCAAAGATCCTCAGTCTTCAATAAAAAGAGCCAAGATGAAACACTACTTCTCAGACAGGCCACTTCCTGCATGGAATCTTCTCAGGTTTTGGCCTGCCATATGGGTTTTGTTATACTCACAGACACCATTCAAACAGTTTTAGAAACTTTAGGGTGTTTTCTATCCAAAGCCAATAATTATATGCATATTCTAGGTACTGGGCAGGAGTAGTAACCAGATTAAATCGGGTACGTTTTTTATCCGGCTGTGTCAATACTGCCCCCTAGCCCTAACAGGTTAAAGATCTGAAGATCTTTTATATCAATAGTAGTCAATTATTAATCGTCACCTCGCTCGGTCTCATTCTGATTGTCGTAAGTACTTGGTTATCTGCACGAAACCTAGCTAATAAGTTGAATCAGCAATACACAAATTGGCTTAATTATTTATTTATTAAATACCAAAATAATCACACAGAATTACATATATATACACAGGATAGATCACACATCGATTACTAATCATGAGGAAGGGGGTTGGGTTTGAATGAAAGAGCGGGAAGAGTGAGGGAAAAAGGGATTGGGTCTATCGGACCTTGAGAAGCTATGCTACCGTCAATACAGAATCTTATGCATTCTAGTAACCGCCCATTTGGAAAAGTAAAATGCAAGATTCAATATTTATTCTGAGCTGCGCTTTGGTAGATGGGTCAAAGATGGAAGACTGGTTTACCCAAGAATCTTTCTGGTCGTAGTGTTGTAGAGCAGATATGTTAAAGTACCCTGTCGTTCTTCTCAGATTGTCTGTCCTTCCTAGGCCACATACGTTTACAGCTGCAGCTGATAACTCGACGTCTAGGATCACTTCTTTAGTGAATAATTGTTCAAAGTTCATACCAAGTTGCCATAATCAGCTCACGCTGTATTCTGGCTGGTCTAGTCGCAATTCATCATTCCAACGTGGTGATCGTCACCTCCACGTTGAAATTAGCCCTTTTAATAAACGTATGGACACCAGTCCTCACGTCATTGGGAACTAAATGTTAATTTCGTTAGGTTGTAGTTGAAATTAGCCCTTTTAAATGTATGGACACCAGTCCTCACGTCGTCGGGAACTAAATTTGACTTCTGTCAACGGGCTTTTGACTTGGGGGAGAGAAGGGCGTGTTTCATAACCAATGTTTGATCACTTGGGCGTGGCCACTGAGTGGGCATAGTTTTCTTATGAAAAAAATTCTCTAATTTAGAATCTGAAATTAAATGTAATCTTTTCACAAATAGTTTCATATTTAAACATTTAAATTGCACAACAATTCCATGTGAATCTGATAACTAGAATGTCGAGACTTTCCAAGATACAATTTATGTCTTCCTAACATCAGATATAATGTCCCAGACAATTGATCTGACATCATATTCTTTAAGTGCGAACGGACACTTTCAACTGGTTGAGAAAGGGAAATATTATTCCATTCCCCAACCTTTTTATGTTACCATACTCTCTCTCTAACAAAGGGCTTTCCAAGAGTCCATTCTGTAGAGTGGAGAGAAACGGGGAAAGGTATTTATGGGGGGGTCATCAACCTCACCCAACAGGGCAACGTCATGACACTGTTAAGTCTGGAAGTAAGTCTGAGCAGCTGAATTCCTTTCCGTAGGTGTCAGGCATGCATGTGCAAACGCACAAACAGAATACTACATCAAGACGTATGACACATAACCCTTATTAGTCAACCCAGGGACATCACGGATGGTCCACAGACGATAGCATCAACCACTCAACGAACCTTGAGAGGGTGGTCAGGTGGAAATGTAAATTGAATTAGAGAAAATTGTGATTGGAAAGATGGAGATTTAAAGAGCAGGAGACTGAGACATGGGGCGAAAAATAAGAAACAATGAGAGAGAGAGAAGATACAGAGAGGAAGAGAAGAAAGTGAGCGAGGAAGAGTGGGAGAAAGGGGGTGACAGAGAGAGAAAGTGTTCGTAGAATTAATAGGGGAATTGCAGTGGGAGCAGGGGATAAGGAAAATAGGGAATATATATATAGAGAGAGAACACATTCAGTCAATTATCTCTTCTCCATTATCCTTCCATATCGGATTTATCCTCTGTATACAAACCTGCTTTACCTCCAGAGGACTGGAGAAACTAGATGAGTCCTACACGGCCGTTGAATTGGGTTTTTGAGTTATGTACTGTTAAATAAGAGGTTTAGAGATGTGTTGAAAAAATGTAGTTTTGGATGGGCTTCATTTTGGAGTTATATTTAAGATATATTTTAGATATATTCTTCTAACTGGTATTGGTGAAGTTGAGAATTGATCGTCTCTGTGCGTTGTTGTGCAGGGATGTCTGTGTCATCCAGTCACAGTGGTAAATCGATGGTGTATCAGCGTCGCAGTAAATTGCCTGGTTGTCGGCACGAATCAATTACTGGTCCCGCAGCCACCAGTGGTAATTGTAGGGGTAGAGATACAGACACTCCCACATGCACATACCACACACACACACACACACACACACACACACACACACACACACACACACACACACACACACACACACACCACACACACACACACACACACACAGAGAGAGAGAGAGACACACAGAGACAGACAGACATTACTTCATCCCACTCATGGAAACCTGGTATACCTCTACATTAGCACTAATATCATATGTCTCTTCCATATCAGTTAGTGACATAATGTTAAATCCATACAGTCATGAATGACAGGGTGTAGGTCATTCATTTCAGGTTAATTTCAGATCACAATGTGTTATTAATTTATATCTAGGCTATAGTAAGGATATACTTTAACCTTGAGTTAAATGGCACAGTGTGATACTAATGGCTATACCTCTGTGCTAATTCCTTTTGGTGTGTGTGTGGGTGGGTACGTGTGTTAATGAGAGGATCCTCTATGGTAATTCCAGAGGGTTTAATTGAATTCCTAGTGCTGTAAGTGTAACTAGGTCAGAGAGAATACAGGCCAAAGACATCCTGCAAATTCATCTTCTTATACTCTCCACTACAACGGGACTGTCTCTCATGATCTCATCACTGTAGTGTTGGAGCTGGTACAGGTATTGAACAGCAGTAGTGTGGTTAGAGGGTGAGCACACTATTGAGGTTAGCAGATTACAGGTCCTAAATAGTGCCCTAACATTAGGATTTGCTTCTGTAACGGCACATTAGGACTGATCCTATCTTTGACTCTTGAAATAAATAAGATAGTAGTGGCAGTTAGGATGTTGTTCAGTACTATGGTCCCTGATTCAGAGGTTTTCTCTTCAAATGGTCTCAGTTGTTCTCTCTCTCTCGTCGGTGACGAATGCTGTTGCTATGGTAACGCTGAGATGCCGCTCGGAGAGCAGAGGTGAGGCTTCACCCTGTTGGTCCATTCTACAGACACGCACATGCACGGACACACATACTCAAACACACACACACTCACATACACATACTCCATTAAGCACCCACTCATGATATCCAGGACAGAGCTGGATGGCTGGTTGGCTGGTTATAGTGATTTCCTCAGTGTATAACTTAAAAGGGTATACAGTATTTTATTTTGACTGATTCCATAATACCTTGCAAATGGCCAGGTTCCGTTAGCAATTCTGCCACACACTACATAGCTAGGGGTATATCAAATCAAATCAAATCAAATTTATTTATATAGCCCTTCGTACATCAGCTGATATCTCAAAGTGCTGTACAGAAACCCAGCCTAAAACCCCAAACAGCAAGCAATGCATGCGAAAGAAGCACAGTGGCTAGGAAAAACTCCCTAGGAAAAACTCCCTAGAAAGGCCAAAAACCTAGGAAGAAACCTAGAGAGGAACCAGGCTATGAGGGGTGGACAGTCCTCTTCTGGCTGTGCAGGGTGGATATTATAACAGAACATGGTCAAGATGTTAAAATGTTCATAAATGACCAGCATGGTCAAATAATAATAATCATAGTAGTTGTCGAGGGTGCAACAAGCACGTCTGGTGAACAGGTCAGGGTTCCATAGCCGCAGGCAGAACAGTTGAAACTGGAGCAGCAGCACGGCCAGGTGGACTAGGGACAGCAAGGAGTCATCATGCCAGGTAGTCCTGAGGCATGGTCCTAGGGTTCAGGTCCTCTGAGAGAAAGACAGAAAGAGAGAAAGAGAGAATTAGAGAGAGCATATTTAAATTCACACAGGACACCGGATAAGACAAGAGAAATACTCCAGATGTAACAGACTGACCCTAGCCCCCCGACACAAACTACTGCAGCATAAATACTGGAGGCTGAGACAGGAGGGATCAGAAGACACTGTGGCCCCATCCGATGATACCCCCGGACAAGGCCAAACAGGCAGGATATAACCCCACCCACTTTGCCAAAGCACAGCCCCCACACCACTAGAGGGATGTCTCCAACCACCAACTTACCGTCCTAAAACAAGGCCGAGTATAGCCCACAACGATCTCCGCCATGGCACAACCCAAGGGGGGGCGCCAACCCAGACAGGAAGACCACATCATTGACTCAACCCACTCAAGTGACGCACCCCTCCCATGGACGGCATGGAAGAACACCAGTAAGCCAGTGACTCAGCCCCTGTAATAGGGTTAGAGGTAGAGAATCCCAGTGGAAAGAGGGGAACCGGCAAGACAGAGACAGCAAGGGCGGTTCGTTGCTCCAGCCTTTCCGTTCACCTTCACACTCCTGGGCCAGACTATACTTAATCATAGGACCTACTGAAGAGATAAGTCTTCAGTAAAGACTTAAAGGTTGAGACTGAGTCTGCGTCTCTCACATTGGTAGGCAGACCATTCCATAAAAATGGAGCTCTATAGGAGAAAGCTCTACCTCCAGCCGTTTGCTTAGAAATTCTAGGGACAATTAGGAGGCCTGCGTCTTGTGACCGTAGCGTACGTGTAGGTATGTACGGCAAGACCAAATCGGAAAGATAGATAGGAGCAAGCCCATGTAATGCTTTGTAGGTTAGCAGTAAAACCTTGAAATCAGCCCTTGCCTTAACAGGAAGCCAGTGTAGGGAGGCTAGCACTGGAGTAATATGATCAAATTTTGGGGTTCTCGTCAGGATTCTAGCAGCCGTATTTAGCACTAACTGAAGTTTGTTTAGTGCTTTATCCGGGTAGCCGGAAAGTAGAGCATTGTTGTAGTCCAGCCTAGAAGTAACAAAAGCATGGATTAATTTTTCTGCGTCATTTTTGGACAGAAAGTTTATGATTTTTGCAATGTTACGTAGATGGAAAAAAGCTGTCCTTGAAACAGTCTTGATATGTTCTTCAAAAGAGAGATCAGAGTAACGCCGAGGTCCTTTACAGTTTTATTTAAGACGACTGTACAACCATCCAGATTAATTGTCAGATTCAACAGAAGATCTCTTTGTTTCTTGGGACCTAGAACAAGCATCTCTGTTTTGTCCGAGTTTAAAAGTAGAAAGTTTGCAGCCATCCACTTCTTTATGTATGAAACACAGGCTTCTAGCGAGGGCAATTTTGGGGAGGCTAGATATTTATGCTCAAGATATACGTAGGCCGTTTTGCTTTATTGTTGTTAGCTGTGGCATGTAGATGACTGTACATTGCTGGTAAATAGCCGGCTATAAAATTAGGAATCCACTATCTTTTCCCATAGACATTAGCATAACTAAAGCTAGTAAGCTAGCTGTCAAGCTTGGCTGAACCCCCAAAAACTTTTAAAATAAAGGGAGGCGCTGGTGGCAAATTTGTGTGTGTGTCACGTATGGTTGGAAGGCAAGGATTAAAAATACATATTTTTAAATTCAGTAGGTAGGTGGCATTTTGATCTGTGAGATTGCTAGTTTTGTGGAATTCCCAGCAGAACTCCTGAATGGAATGCCCCTATAATGTAAGGATGCACTTCATGTTGGTGCATCCCTAGGGTATATGCGCGTGTGTGTGCGCGTGCGTGTGTGTGAATCATCCCCAATATTGTAAGAGAATAGAGGTAGATCAGGTTGCTAGGCATTTAGGAGCTTCTATTGTCTGGTGGAACAATCAAGCCCAGGAGAAGACACCCCTTGAACATTACACACACACACTCAATCACACACACACACCATGACCCCAGCCAAGGGTCAGAGCGGGAGAGAATGAGGGAGGCAAGGGTAGCAATAGGGAGATAGACATTTTTAGGAGGGAAAAGGGCAAGAGAACAGTGAGAGAGAGAGTGAGAGAGGGAGGGAGGGGTGAGAGAGAGAAAGACAGAAAGACAGAGAGACATAGAGAGAGAGAGATCTTACACCGTCACTGCACACAGAAGCTGCTGTGAAGAGCGACACACAGAGTTTGTCCTTTCCTCCTATGCGCCCCTCTGTGTCTGTGTGCGCGCGCACACCAGCGAGAGAGGACTCACACTCTTCTCTCAGTCTCCTCTGGTCTCGGGACGAATCGGGAGCGTTGTAGTGGAAATACTGGGATTGATGAGGATGAGACATCATCCCTAACAACGTTCCTAACAGGATCTATTCATCTGGAATATAATACACTGACTGACTGGATCACTACCAGGATCTGACATGGAAGGACTGCTCTCTCCCATGAGGACCAGGGTAGGGGGGGGGGGGGGTGTGTGTGTGTGTGTGTGTGTGTGTGTGTGTGTGTGTGTGTGTGTGTGTGTGTGTGTGTGTGTGTGTGTGTGCGTGTGTGTGTGTGTGTGTGTGTGTGTGTGTGTGTGTGTGTGCGTGTGTGTGCGTATATGTTTGTTAGTTACCCGGGCTTATGTTACTAAATCAAAGCAAATCAGATGTTATTGGTCGAGTACACAGATTTGCAGATGCTATCGCAGGTGCAGCGAAATGCTTATGTTTCTATCTCCAATAGTGCAGTAATACCTACCAAGACAGACAAATCCCAAAAATAAAAGTCAGGAATCACAATATTTATACTGTATAAAGTATATATATTTTTACCCACTCTATATGTACAGTACCAGTCAAAGGTTTGGACACACCTACTCATTCAAGGGTTTTTCTTTATTTTTACTATGTTCTACATTGTAGAATAGTAGTGAGTACATCAAAACTATGAAATAACACATATGGAATAATGTAGTAACCAAAAAAGTCTTAAACAAATCAAAATATATTTTATATTTGAAATTCTTCAAAGTAGCCACCGTTTGCCTTGATGACAGCTTTGTACACCCTTGGCATTCTCTCAACCAGCTTCATGAGGTAGTCACCTGGAATGAATTTCAATTAACAACTGGGACTTGTTCAAAGTTAATTTGTGGAATTTCTTTCCTTCTTAATGCGTTTGAACCAATCAGTTGTGTTGTGACAAGGTAGGGGTGGTATACAGAAGATAGTCCTATTTGGTAAAAGACCAAGTCCATATTGTGGCAAGAACAGTGAGTAAAAATGTAAATGTGATTAAAGTGACCAGTGTTCAATGTCTATATACATAGGGCAGCAGTCTCTAAGGGACAGGGTAGAGTACCAGGTGGTAGGAGGCTATAACTATTTAACAGTCTGATGACGTGGAGATAGAAACTGTTTTTCAGTCTCTCTGTCCCAGCTTTGATGCACCTGTACTGTCTCTGCCTTCTAGATGGTAGCGAGGTGAACATGCTGTGGCTCTGGTGGCTGAGGTCCTTGATGATCTTCTTGGCCTTCCTGTGACACTGTGTGCTGTAGATACCCAAGAGGGCAGGCAGTGTGCCCCCGGTGATGCATTGGCCGGACCACACCACCCTCTGGAGAGTCCTGCGGTTGTGCACGATGCAATTGCTGTGCCAGGCAGTGATATAGTCCAACAGGATGCTCTCGATGGTGCATCTGCAGACGTTTTTGAGGGTGTTAGGGGCCAAGCCGAATTTCTTCAGCCTCCTGAGGTTGCGCTTTCACCACACCGTCTGTGTTAATGGACCACTTCAGGTTGAATGTTTTCCCCCTCTTCACTGCGACCCCGTCGATGTGGATGTGGGCGTGCTCTCTCTGCTGTCTCCTAAAGTCCACAATCAACTCCTTCATTTTGTTGAAGTTGAGGGAGAGATTGTTTTCCGGGCACCACTCCGCACCACTATGGTGATAATGAACTTGGAAAATTTGTTTACAGGGTTTGGTTGCCTTAACAATTTGGGTTCTCATGCTGCTATCACCGTGGTGATGATAGAAGTCAGAGGGAAAGTTAATGGTTGCCGCCGTTGCTAGGGGCGATGGGCAGAATGTTGAAGAGAGGAGTCATACTGCTGTGAGAATTCAGGTTTACATGCTGTGTGTGTGTGTGTGTGTGTGTGTGTGTGTGTGTGTGTGTGTGTGTGTGTGTGTGTGTGTGTGTGTGTGTGTGTGTGTGTGTGTGTGTGTGTGTGTGTGTGTGTGTGTGTGTTTCAATCATAGCAGTTCCTATCGCCCTACTGTTCCATTTGTTCCATACAGAGTCTCTCTACTGTTCCATTTGTTCCATACAGAGTCTCTCTACTGTTCCATTTGTTCCATACAGAGTCTCTCTACTGTTCCATTTGTTCCATTCAGAGTCTCTCTACTGTTCCATTTGTTCCATACAAAGAGAGAGAGGGAGAGAGATTATAATAAAGATAGAGGGTGTGTATGTGTTTTATTATCAGTGAACCAATATGCTTTGCATATAGCATAACCTACCAGGTCTCACAGTCTCCTGTCAGAATTAGACATTCATCCATGTTTCTAAAAAACGGTCTAAGGCACTGCATTGCAGTGCTGAGGTGTCACTACAGCCTTGGGTTCGATCCCAGGCTGTGTCACATGACCGGGAGATCCATGGGGCGGTGTAGAATTGTCCCAGCATTGTCCGGGTTAGGGGAGGGTTTGGCCAGCCGGGATTTCCTTGTCTCATTGTGGCGGGCCGGGCACCTGCAAGCTGACCCCGGTCGTCAGTTGGATGGTGTTTCCTCTGACACATTGGTGCAAACGGTGTGTCAAGAAGCAGTGCGGCTTGGCAGAGTCGTGTTTCAGAGGACACATGGCTCTCAACCTTTGCCTCTCCCTAGTCCGTAGGGGAGTTTCAGCGATGAGACAAGATCATAACTACCTATTGGATATGGGGAGAAAAAGGGGGTAAAAAATATATACATAAAACTTTTAATTTTGAAGGGTTAAGGTTTGGGATAGGCTTAAAACACAAATCTCCAATACAACTTTGGATTGCTAGATTTGAACTTGCAACTTTTAGAATCAGAGGCAGATGCTTACACCAATTCACCATCCACAATGTCCTAGCAAAACTGAAACCTACTTGAAGGTAACAGCACTCACTGTTGCCCTAGTGCCCAGCTTCCACTTCATCTCCTGATGTCCTCAGAGATGGATGGATGTCGAATACTGACTTGTGTCACAGGTGACCTGGCTGAGCATAACATTTGTAGGTACCCTGTGTATGTATGAGTGTGGTGTGAGTAAACATCATAGTATACAATAGAGATGGGGAAGGGCAGTGCTGCTGTAATAAATATGTATATGTTTGACCAATGTGTTGCTGCTGCGGCTATGACCAGATAAAATAGCATTCTACTATTATCATCAGGGATGGGAGGAGAAATGTTGGTCTCTGTTTGTCTGTTACAGTGTAGTGGTGATTAATGTCCATTGTTCAGTAAGATATGCACTGAATAATCATCTCTCTCTCTCTCTCTCTCTCTCTCTCTCTCTCTCTCTCTCTCTCTCTCTCTCTCTCTCTCTCTCTCTCTCTCTCTCTCTCTCTCTCTCTCACACACACACACATACGCACACGCACACACACACACACACACATATAATCTCAGTTCTACAGTGGGCTGAAGGACTGTGTAGTTCTAATATCTCCTGGGAGAGGAGAGTTGGTAATTTAGACAGAATTCCCCTTCCCTTCACATCTCTACAGCCTTCTCTCCCTCCAATCACCCCTCTCTCCCCCGTGCCTCCTCCCCCCCACCACCCCTCTACTCTCCAATCTGTTAACAGTGTTCCCCAGCCACACTGAGTTGTAAAGGTGTAAATCCAAGCTGTTGACTCTAAACTGTTGAGTGTGTAACAAAGTCAAGCTGGTTGCAGCAAGTTATCTCTTGTTTTAAAACCTCAGAGTATCAAGTGAGGACAACTATTATTTTCATGGACTTCTTAGACTATAAAATGAACACAGTGAGCACAGTGAGTTCCAACCCCATGTACGCATATCTGTGTGTGTGTGTGTGCGTGCGTGCGTGTGTGTGGCAGAGTGAGTCTGATCTAATCCTCTCCACTCAGCATGTTCACCCCTGAATTCACGACCAGTGAGTTACCAACCAATTTTGAAGGGGTTTGTCCAATCAGGGTTTTCACACACTGCAACACTCGTCCCCCTCTCCTCTCATCTCATTCCCCTTTACTCTCCTCCATCAATCCACCTACATCAATGGTTCCAGACTGTCTCTCTCTCTCTCTGCCCGCTCTCTCCCTTTCTCTCATTCTCTCTCTCACTCACTCTTTCTGTTTTGGCAGTCCATCTGATCTCTGTAATAGGTTTTTCCAGATCTCTCTGTGGTCTGAGCCAAGTGGAGAGTTATTGGGTGGCGAGGAGTGCTAGGAGTGGTTTGGGGGATAACATTGGCCAGAGAGACTTGGCACACAGTCAACCGTAGCCGTCTGTCTTTGTGTGTGCCACCCCCTCCATCCAGCCCTAATGTATCGGTGCCATCTCCATATCAATCCCAGCCATGCCAAGCCAAACCAAACAGCCAAGGGGAGTTCCATGGATTTCATTGACTAGAGTGCCAGACATAATGACAGTTGTCTGCTAATAGAAGGTCAGTGTTTCACACAGTATACTGTACATTTACATGGGTTTGTGTCAGGTTACTCACATATGAACACATAGAAAGAGAGTCTTTCCATTTCTGATTGGTACACTTCAACTCGATATATGTTACTTTAAACACTAAACAGTGTTAAAGAGACTGGTGGGAGTTGGGGTTGGTAGAGAGAGTAGAGACAGTATAGCCATTCCCAAGCCTGAAGGGTCGCACACATTGCACTGAATGGATCTCCCGTTCTTCTACCGATCGTTCAGCGCGCTGTTGACGTCTGACTGCAGACATGTAAAATTGATTTGCACTCGGTTCGCAAGTAGTCTTGACAGGCAAACACTATTGGTGTGTTCGAGCCTATAGAGCTCAACTCTTTCTGAGACCGCAATTACCAGTGTCACTGTTATCTCTCTCCTTTTTCTTTCTCTCGCTTTGTCTATCAATCTCCATGTCCCCCAATCTCTGATTTCTGTTTCCTTGTGTCACACTTGTCGTCGTAGAGAGAAAGGGACCAATGCGCAGCGGGTTTCGTGCTCCACATATTTATTTATAAAATAATGCAAACACCACGGAAGAAAACAATAAACAAACTAGCGACATGAAACAGTGAAAGCAGGCTCAACAAAAAGCAGTGCTCTCAAACAACTACCCACAAAAAACAAAGACAAACACACCCTACTATATAGGACTCCCAATCAAAGGCAACTCAACACACCTGCCTTCAATTGAGAGTCCAACCCCAATCAACTAGACATAGAAACACAGACATAGACCAGTGACAAACCCCATAATACATACATCAACTCCCCTCTGCCACGTCCTGACCAAACTACAATAACCAAATATACTCTACACTGGTCAGGACGTGACACCTTGATTATTTTTCTCTCTCCCTTTCTCTCTCCCTCCTTCTATCTCACTCTATCTCTCTCTCTTTTGTACATTCAATAACCATGGTAGTAATGATGGTCAGTCAAGCATAACATTTGAATAAAACAAGCATCACTGGACTGTACTTGAATGTCTCTTTGTCTAGTTATATAGCTATGCAGAGATCAGAATGTCACACACAAACACACACGCACACAAACACGCACACACACACACACACACCATCTCTGTCCCTTGTGGTATCATCTGTAGTGTGTAATGTATGCATGTAGGTCAGTAGAATAGTACAAAACTCAACAGCTTCAGAGAGTCCTTACTCTAGAGAACGTGGTGTGTGTGTGTGTGTGTGTGTGTGTGTGTGTGTGTGTGTGTGTGAACATGTACTGTATGTGTATCTGGTGTCCAGCTGTCTGTGTTTATACTAACAGATTGAGCCATTATAGGAACGACCAAGGGCTGGAAGACGCACGCAAGCATGGATACACTCACATACACTCATGCACGTCCCCCCCCACCACACACACACACACACACACACACACACACACACACACACACACACACACACACACACACACACACACACACACACACACACACACACACACACACACACACAGGCACACACACAGGCACACACACAGGCACACACACACACAGCCTCCAGCAGTCAAAATGACTCTCCTAGGCAGCCCATATAGCAGGCTGGCCTCAAGCATCATGTTTATTGCACCCCCCTACTCTCTCCCTCTCACCTCCTCTTTTCTCACTCCCATCCTCCTCCCTCTCTACATCCCTCTCCTCATCCCCCTCCCTCCCTTCCTCCATCCCTCCACCTGGTTCATTAGAGGGCAGACAGCAGTCAGGATGGTTCAGGTTAAAAGAACAGAAGGAAGAGAACAGAGAGAGAAAACAAGGTGAAGGAAGAGTAGAGAGGGAGGTGGTCAGGCCAGGACCCCATAGAGCTGCCTCGCTGCCTGCTTGAATATAATTAGGAGAGAAAGGCATATCTAGAGAGGTCTGGCCTTACAAGAGAGGTGAGAGGTGGACTCCCTCGACAAACACACACACACACACTGGCAGCAGGTAAAGGCTAGAGCGGACAGAGAGCAAATGACAGGCGGCCATATTGAAGGCAGAGCCAGGATACTCCGTCTCCCAGCTGTCACTACTGCTCTCAGACAGACCAGGGGGGATTGGCAGGTGGGGGCAGTCATCTATGATCTAATTTGTTATTATGTTTTAGGGTCTGGGGCAGGGGCAGGGACAGACATCTCTGGTCCTAGGGGGCCTTGGTGTCTGCTGGTTTGTTCTTCCTTTCAAACCAGCATTTGATTTAGAATTATTTTAGGGAACCAAGTGCCAGGCAAAAGAGAGAACCAGCAGACAGTCATGTGGTGGTGATGTCAGTGATCTGTAGGAAGCCATGTAGACTGACTGATCCTCAGTCTGTACTTGTTTGATGCTGTCACTATGTGTCTCTGATCTGTACTGGGCCTGTTTTTGGCACTGCAGGTCACACAAGCAAACAATCTCTGATCTCTACTGGGCCCATGTGTGCCACAGAACAACAGAACGAGTGAACCAATGAAAAACATTATGTTAGAGGTTGTCATGGAAACACAGTGACCTAATTTTCTGTTTCATCGGCTGCCATCAGTTCTAGGGCTTTTTATTATTTTCAGTATGTGTGTGTGTGGGGGGGGGTGGTGGGGGGGTTCAGGTTGTATGGGGGGGTAGGGTTGGTGGGGGAAGCTGGGGGTAATGATTTAAAGTCATCCCTGGGCATGCATCTGTGCGATGCATAAATACACACACACGGTTGATAAACAAGTAGTGGATTAGTGTTGTCACCGGTGGGTCACCTCTCCAATAGAGGTCAACCCTGCTTAGAGCAGGTGTCATACACCACCCTATCTATCAATCTACATAGCCTGGACAGGCTATTACACACACACACACACACACACACACACACACACACACACACACACACACACACACACACACACACACACACACACACACACACACACACACACACCTGCAGAAAGAGAATTATACCTTGCATAGGAAAGCAGCTTATCTCTCCCGCTCACCTCATTTTCTGTTCATCTCTTATCTCCTTTCTTCAACTCCTTTTGAATCAATCCTCTCTTCTCTTCCTCCCATAACCCATCCTTTCCTACCTCCACTCAACCTTTCACCAATCACCCATTCTCATCCTCCCTGTCTCCATACCTCCATCATCAAATCCTCAACTCTCTCCCTTCCTGTCCGTCACCCTCTCTCATCGCTCTCCTCACAACGTCTCCCATTACTCTATTCCTCCCTCACCCCATCACCCATCCCTCTACTCTCTTTCACCCTCATCAAATCCTCTCCTCTACCTCTCTCCTCCCTCCCCCTTTCCCCTACATCTCTTCAACTCTTCACTCTGTGTCTACGCCTCGTGAAATTTGATTGGTTGACCCCTAGCTGGTCTGGTGTCAGCACTGTCCTAGGGCCAGTGGAAGAGGGAGGTGTAGGTATGGGGGGCGGGGGGTTAGACACATCAGGGGGTTATTAAAGGTGTTTTACCCCCATGGCTATGAATCCATACATTTCACCATCTGTCTTCCCATGCAGAGACCTCCTCTGGTAGCATCTCCAAGGAAATGGAGGGATTGTTAGAATTCTAAGTGCAGATCAATGTTATTTTAGGTTATTTTTCTTCCGTGCAGACACTGTTAAATATAACACATTTGAAGCTTGTAGTACTTGGAATATCTCCGAACAGTTTTAAGAGGCATAACAGTTGATCATTCTTTTGTGGTCCCTTTTCCTTTGATCTTTGCATCTGGTGACACTGCCCTGACACAGGGGAAGTGCAGCAAGAGCAATAAGATACATTTTTTGCTAGGAGGTTGCTAAACTTGATTGCATGTAAATGTCAGTTGATTTGTGAATCAGAGAATAACATTTCTCTGGTTTTGACAATGTTGATGTAGTGAGATCAAGTTGGTTACATGCACGTACACGTACACACACACACACACACACACACACACACACACACACACACAGTAGTGTATTTTCAATGCACCTTTTCCTTTGTCAGTGTTCAGTTATTGTAATCCTTCTGCAGTGTGTGTGATATTAGCATACACTGCATTTGCAGCTGCAGTTTTTATGCTTAAGTGCACAAATGACTAATTCATGATTTACATACACTGCTGCCCAAGGATACAGAGGAGAAATTGAGCTCACTCACATCCAGAGCAGTTCTCTCTCTCTCTCTCTCGCTCACTCACAACACACACACACACACTCACTCACTCACTCACTCACTCACTCACTCACTCACTCACTCACTCACTCACTCGCACACACGCGCACACACTACCACTACCCTCTACATTTACACACATCTGTGAGAACTGCACAACTACACATCAGACAGATGGACATACAGTTGAAGTTGGAAGTTTACATACACTTAGGTTGGAGTCATTAAACTAGTCTTTCAACCACTCCACAAATTTCTTGTTAACAAACTATGGTTTTGGCAGGTTGGTTAGGACATCTACTTTGTGCATGACACAAGTCATTTTTCCAACAATTGTTTACAGACAGATTATTTCACTTATAATTCACTGTATCACAATTCCAATGGGTCAGAAGTTTACATACATTAAGTTGACTGTGCCTTTAAACAGCTTGGAAAACTCTGTAGCTGTGGATGTATTTCAAGGCCTACCTTCAAACTCAGTGCCTCTTTCCTTAACATCATGGGAAAATTAAAGAAATCAGCCAAGACCTCAGGAAAAAAAACTGTAGACTTCCACAAGTCTGGTTCATCCTTGGGAGCAATTTCCAAACACCTGAAGGCACCACGTTCATCTGTACAAACAATAGTATGCAAGTATAAACACCATGGGACCACGCAGCCGTCATACCGCTCAGGAAGGAGACGTGTTCTGTCTCCTAGAGACTAACGTACTTTGGTGCGAAAATGCAAATATATCCCAGAACAACAGCAAAGGACCTTGTGAAGATGCTGGAGGAAACAGGTACAAAAGTATCTATATCCACAGTAAAACGAGTCCTATATCGACACAACCTGAAAGGCCGCTCAGCAAGGAAGACGCCACTGCTCCAAAACAGCCATAAAAAAGCCAGACTACGGTTTACAACTGCACATGGGGACAAAGATTGTACATTTTGCGGTCAGAAATAGACAGTAGCGGTCAGGCCTAGACAGTACCGGTCAGGCCTAGACAGTACCGGTCAGGCCTAGACAGTACCGGTCAGGCCTAGATAGTACCGGTCAGGCCTAGATAATAGCGGTCAGGCCTAGATAGTACCGGTCAGGCCTAGACAGTACCGGTCAGGCCTAGATAGTACCGGTCAGGCCTAGACAGTAGCGGTCAGGCCTAGATAGTACCGGTCAGGCCTAGATAATAGCGGTCAGGCCTAGATAGTACCGGTCAGGCCTAGACAGTACCGGTCAGGCCTAGACAGTAGTGGTCAGGCCTAGACAGTAGCGGTCAGGCCTAGACAGTACCGGTCAGGCCTAGACAGTACCGGTCAGGCCTAGACAGTACCGGTCAGGCCTAGACAGTACCGGTCAGGCCTAGATAGTACCGGTCAGGCCTAGACAGTACCGGTCAGGCCTAGATAGTACCGGTCAAGCCTAAACAGTAGAGGTCAGGCCTAGACACTAGAGGTCAGGCCTAGATAGTACCGGTCAAGCCTCAGAGCAGCAGGCTAGCGGAGGTCAGGCCTGCGTAGAGGCAGCCTGCAGAGGTCAGGCCTAGATAGTACCGGTCAAGCCTAAACAGTAGTAGTCAGGTCTAGACAGTAGAGGTCAGGCTTAAACAGAAGAGGTCAGGCCTAGATAGTACCGGTCAAGCCTAAACAGTAGCAGTCAGGTCTAGACAGTAGAGGTCAGGCCTAGATAGTACCGGTCAAGCCTAAACAGTAGCAGTCAGGCCTAGACAGTAGAGGTCAGGCCTAAACAGTAGAGGTCAGGCCTAGACAGTAGAGGTCAGGCCTAGATAGTACCGGTCAAGCCTAAACAGTAGCAGTCAGGTCTAGACAGTAGAGGTCAGGCCTAGACAGTAGAGGTCAAGCCTAGACAGTAGAGGTCAAGCCTAGATAGTAGTGGTCAGGCCAAGACAGTAGTGGTCAGGCCAAGACAGTAGAGGTCAGGCCTAGACAGTAGAGCTCAAGCCTAGACAGTAGAGGTCAAGCCTAGACAGTAGAGGTCAGGCCTAGACAGTAGAGGTCAAGCCTAGACAGTAGCGGTCAGGCCTAGACAGTAGACGTCAGGCCTAGACAGTAGAGGTCAGGCCTAGACGACACTACAGTGGTAGGCTTGATTACCAACAACGGCGAGACGGCCTACAGGGAGGAGGTGAGGGCCCTCGGAGTGTGGTGTCAGGAAAATAACCTCACACTCAATGTCAACAAAACACAGGAGATGATCGTGGACTTCAGGAAACAGCAGAGGGAGCATCCCCCTATCCACATCGACGGAACAGTAGTGGAGAAGGTGGAAAGTTTTAAGTTCCTCGGCGTACACATCAAGGAGTAACTGAAATGGTCCACCCACACAGACAGCGTGGTGAAGAAGGTGCAGCAGCGCCTCTTCAACGTCAGGAGGCTGAAGAAATCCAGCTTGTCAACAAAAACACTCACAAACTTTCACAGATGCACAATCGAGAGCATCCTGTCGGGCTGTATCACCGTCTGATATGGCAACTGCTCCACCCACAACCGCAAGGCTCTCCAGAGGGTAGTGAGGTCTGCACAACGCATCACCGGGGGCAAACTACCTGCCCTCCAGGACACCTACAGCACTCGATGTCACAGGAAGGCCAAAAAGACCATGAAGGACAACAACCACCCGAGCCACTGCCTGTTCACCCCGCTATCGTCCAGAAGGAGAGGTCAGAACAGGTGCATCAAAGCTGGGACCGAGAGACTGAAAAACAGCTTCTATCTCAAGGCCATCAGACTGTTAAACAGCCATCCCTAACATTGAGTGGCTGCTGCCAACATACTGACTCATCTCTAGACATTTCAATAATGAAAATTGATGTAATAAATGTGTCACTAGCCACTTTAAACAATGCCACTTTATATAATGTTTACATACCCTACATTACTCATCTCATATGTATATACTGTACTCTATACCATCTACTGCATCTTGCCTATGCCGTTCGGCCTTCGCTCATTCATATATCTTTATGTACATATTCTTATTCACTCTTTTACACTTGTGTGTATAAGGTAGTTGTTGTGAAATTGTTAGATTACTTGTTAGATATTACTGCATGGTCAGAACTAGAAGCACAAGCACACTCGCATTAACATCTGCTAACCATGTGTATGTGACAAATAAAATTTGATTTGATAGTAGCGGTCAGGCCTAGATAATAGCGGTCAGGCCTAGACAGTAGCGGTCAGGCCTAGATAGTACCGGTCAGGCCTAGATAATAGCGGTCAGGCCTAGACAGTACGGGTCAGGCCTAGACAGTAGTGGTCAGGCCTAGACAGTAGCGGTCAGGCCTAGATAGTACCGGTCAGGCCTAGATAATAGCGGTCAGGCCTAGACAGTAGTGGTCAGGCCTAGACAGTACCGGTCAGGCCTAGACAGTAGTGGTCAGGCCTAGATAGTACCGGTCAGGCCTAGATAATAGCGGTCAGGCCTAGACAGTAGCGGTCAGGCCTAGATAGTACCGGTCAGGCCTAGATAATAGCAGTCAGGCCTAGATAGTACCGGTCAGGCCTAGATAATAGCGGTCAGGCCTAGACAGTAGCGGTCAGGCCTAGATAGTACCGGTCAGGCCTAGATAATAGCGGTCAGGCCTAGACAGTACCGGTCAGGCCTAGACAGTAGCGGTCAGGCCTAGACAGTAGTGGTCAGGCCTAGACAGTAGTGGTCAGGCCTAGACAGTAGTGGTCAGGCCTAGACAGTAGTGGTCAGGCCTAGACAGTAGTGGTCAGGCCTAGACAGTAGTGTTCAGTTCTAGACAGTAGCGGTGTGTATAACCCTTATTACATCCTATGTGTTGTGATAATTGGGTTTCTTGCTTTATAGCCTGTTAGTTCATATGCCGTGACTCCGTGATATATAGGCCTAAAGGCCGAGACAATAAGAAGACACAGTGGCAGAATAAATTCAACTACACATTTATTTAATCACAAAAATAGCATCCTCTGTACATTGAAGTCCACAAAGCATATTGCATGTACAATAACAGTCAGTTACATGGCCTACAGCATGGTCAAGCAAGTTAATGTTTCTGACATTTTCGGACCACTAAACAACTATTGATTTAGAACCACAGAGAGTTACAGCAAGTCATAAAGAAAACCGGAGCTGCCTCCACTATTCCATCACCATTTCAACATCATCAAATCACCTCTGCTTAGTCTAATACAGTGACAACAAATATATAACAAAAACAATTAAGTCCAATCAACGTAAGCTAAATATGATGTGGCTGTCCATGGTTCTGATTTGTGTGTGTGTGTGTGTGCGCGTGCGCGTGTGCTTTCATGCAAGTAGAAAAATATGTTGACTCTCCCTACCTGTGGAGAAACGCCAATGCCATCCTTCTCTCTTTTATATTGACGAAACGGTCTATCACTCTGTCATACAGTACGCAATTTTAGTTTTTGTTGTCCTAGGCTACCTGGCTATAACTCGCTAGCCTAACTTCCATTCATGGGCAACGTTAGCTAGTTAACATTAGCCTTCTTCATCTAGCTACATATTGAACTTCTATCCTCTCAGGCCATGGGGACAACAATGTATGAATTTATGGTTAGATCAGAATCGCCATTATAATCATTGCCCAGTACTGAGAATTAAGTAAAACCACAAGTCCAAATCCCTATCTCCATCTATGGCTAATTTAGGAAAGGGACAATTTTAGCTAGCAAGCTAGCCACAGGAGGAAAACAAGATGCAACAATTCAAGTTTTTCTGTCAATGATGTTTGCTCTTAACCTCTCTGGGCTAGGCGGGACGAATTCGTCCCACCTACGTAACAGCCACTTGCAGCCTGTGGCGCGATTTTCAAAACCTTAAAAATCCTATTACTTCAATTTCTCAAACATATGACTATTTTACAGCTATTTAAAGACAAGACTCTCCTTAATCTAACCACACTGTCCGATTTCAAAAAGGCTTTACAACGAAAGCAAAACATTAGATTATGTCAGCAGAGTACCAAGCCAGAAATAATCAGACACCCATTTTTCAAGTCAGCATATAATGTCACCAAAACCCAGAAGACAGCTAAATGCAGCACTCACCTTTGATGATCTTCATCAGATGACAACCCTAGGACATTATGTTATACAATACATGCATGTTTTGTTCAATCAAGTTCATATTTATATCAAAAAACTGCTTTTTACATTAGCATGTGACGTTCAGAACTAGCATACCCCCCGCAAACTTCCGGGGAATTCGCTAAAATTTTACTAAATTACTCACGATAAACGTTCACAAAAAGCATAACAATTATTTTAAGAATTATAGATACAGACCTCCTCTATGCACTCGATATGTCCGATTTTAAAATAGCTTTTTGGTGAAAGCACATTTTGCAATATTCTAAGTACATAGCCCAGGCATCACGGGCTCGCTATTTAGACACCCGGCAAGTTTAGCACTCACCATAATCATATTTACTATTATAAAAGTTTGATTACCTTTTGTTGTCTTCGTCAGAATGCACACCCAGGACTGCTACTTCAATAACAAATGTTGGTTTGGTCCAAAATAATCCATCGTTATATCCGAATAGCGGCGTTTTGTTCGTGCGTTCCAGACACTATCCGAAATAGTAAAGAAGTGTCGCGCGCATGGCGCAATTCGTGACAATAAAATTCAAAATATTCCATTACCGTACTTCGAAGCATGTCAACCGCTGTTTAAAATAAATTTTTACGCCATTTTTCTCGTAGAAAAGCGATAATATTCCGACAGGGAATCTCCTTTTCGGCAAACAGAGGAAAAAATCACAAAGGCGGGGGCTGTCGGGTCACGCGCATAAGCCCAGAGTCCCTTGATCGGCCACTTGAGAAAGGCGATAATGTGTTTCAGCCTGGGGCTGGAATGACGACATTCTGTTTTTTCCCGGGCTCTGAGCGCCTATGGACGACGTGGGAAGTGTCACGTTAGAGCAGAGATCCTTAGTAAATGATAGAGATGGAAAAGAAGTTCAAGAAATGGTCAGACAGGACACTTCCTGTAAAGGAATCTCTCAGGTTTTGACCTGCCATTTGAGTTCTGTTATACTCACAGACACCATTCAAACAGTTTTAGAAACTTTAGGGTGTTTTCTATCCATATGTAATAAGTATATGCATATTCTAGTTACTGGGTAGGAGTGGTAACCAGATTAAATCGGATATGTTTTTTATCCAGCCGTGTCAATACTGCCCCCTAGCCCTGACTTAATGGGATTTGATATAAGTGACGCCAAAATCAAACTGGCTTCCCTTGACACTTTTTTTTTTTGGTGCGCCAGGACCATTAACAGTTGAGCTCGCTCATTTTAGCTCAATGCTGATTGGCAAATTTTGTATGTATTTTTTTGTCAAGGCCAGATACTCGCTGGCTTCCCTTGCCTTCATTGCTACAGGAGACGAAATCTCATACGCGTTTGAACCAGACATCATCAGATAGATGGTCTACACGTAGAGAGACTGCGGGGCGCTGTTTCGCTCGCTCAGATGCTTTCTCCTGTGAGATCCATTCAGCCTCTTGCGAATTAAAAGAAAATGATGAAACACAGAGAGATGAAAGATAAATAAATACGCTACCGTTCAAAAGTTTAGGGTCACTTAGAAATGTCCTTGTTTTTGAAAGAAAAGCACTTATTTTGTCCATTAAAAAAACATCAAATTGATCAGAAATACAGGGTAGACATTGTTAATGTTGTAAATTACTATTGTAGCTGGAATTGGCAGATTTTTATGGAATATCTATAAAACTGTACAGAGGTCCATTATCAGCAACCATCACTCCTGTGCTCCAATGGCACGTTGTGTTAGCTAATCCAAGTTTATCATGTTAAAAGGCTAATTGATCATTAGAAAACCCTTTTGCAATTATGTTAGCACAGATGAAAACTGTTGTACTGATTAAAGAAACAATAAAACTGTCCTTCTTTAGACTACTTGAGTATCTGGAGCATCAACATTTGTGGGTTTGATTACAGGCTCAAAATGGCCAGAAACAAATAACTTTCTTCTGAAACTCATCAGTCTATTCTTGTTCTGAGAAATGAAGGCTATTCCATGCGAGAAATTGCCAAGAAACTGAAGATCTCGTACAACGCTGTGTACTACTCCCTTCACAGAACAGCGCAAACTGGCTCTAACCAGAATAGAAAGAGGAGTGGGAGGCCACAGTGCACAACTGAGCAAGAGGACAAGTACATTAGAGTGTCTAGTTTGAGAAACAGACGCCTTACAAGTCCTCAAATGGCAGCTTCATTAAATAGTATCCGCAAACACCAGTCTCAACGTCAACAGTGAAGAGGCGACTCCGGGATGCTGGCCTTCTAGGCAGTTCTTCTGTCCAGTGTCTGTGTTTTTTTGCCCATCTTAAACTTTTTTTTTATTGACCAGTCTGAGATATGGCTTTTTCTTTGCAACTCTGCCTAGAAGGCCAGCATCCCGGAGTCGCCTCTTCACTGTTGACGTTGACGAGATGCATAGAACTGACAAGGTTCTATGCATCTCTCGATGAACAAAACTTTCCAAAGATTAGGAGTCATGCTCAGAAGATGTTTGTAATGTTTGGTTCAACCTATGTATGTGAACAGACATTTTCAGTGATGAAATATAACAAGTCAAGGCACAGATCATCTCTTACAGACTCTCACCTCTCAGCAATCCTGTGCATAGCAACGTCAGAAACTATACCTGACTTCACTGCTCTAGTCAATGCCTATCAGAGACTTCACTCCTCACACTGATTGAGTAGTTTAAATGTAATGTTGAGCTCTCTTTCTTGTGTTCTTGTTCCCGTTAACAAGAGTTCTGTCTGTGGTGCTGAATGCATAGTGTACTTTTCCCTCCGTGTAGTTCACTGCATGTTTAATAATGAAAATACCTACCAAAAGGAGAACATGGATGTGGTTTATTTCTGTGCATGTTAAAAAAGTAAAATAAGTAACATATCTGGACGTGATTTACAGTAGATATATCTGCCAACACAGTCATACACATGATGTATAATCCTGTAATATGATTCTGGCCCATGGTGGCAAAAATATATTCTAATGTGGCCCTCCATGGAAAATAATTGCCCAGGCCTGAGATAGATAGACCTCTAGATAATCATGCTGTAGATTCACTGTAATGATGTCTGGCTTCACGTACGGTTCAAGTCATCAGGACAAACCTATTTGGAATGAAAACAGTACATGTTGTTTTGTCTTCCCAAGGTTTGGCATTTTATATTTGTGTGTCCATGTGCGTTGCTTGTAAATATCTTTCCATCTTCGTTCCTCTGAAGAGCCCTCTCCTCAGCAGCAGTTCTGGAGATGACCAGTAGAGTGTGCTGTTTAATGGGAATCACCTGTGGTCAGCTCAGACTGTAATGAGCTGTGGTCCTGTGTCACTCTGTATAGTTCCACTTTTGGCCCCAATAAACTACGCCTTTTATTGGACATCTCTCCCCGCATATTATTTACACACTCACATACGCACACACACACTCACATACGCACACACACACACACACTCACATACGCACAGACACACACACACACACACACACACACACACACACACACACACACACACACACACACACACACACACACACACACACACACACACACACACACACAGCGCGCACACACACACACACACACATACACAGACACACGACACTCAGACACACAAACACACACACACACACACACAGACACACAGACACACAGACACACATACACACCCTCTCCCCTCTCATCTGTCATCCTCCCAACTCTATGACATGGCCACTAACAGGGGGAGCAGGTGTGTGTGTGTGTGTGTGTGTGTGTGTGTGTGTGTGTGTGTGTGTGTGTGTGTGTGTGTGTGTGTGTGTGTGTGTGTGTGTGTGTGTGTGTGTGTGTGTGTGTGTGTGTGTGTAACGAGGGGGTTCTAGTGCATGTTTAATTGATGACCTCAGCCTGCCCCTCCCGCTGTCAAATTGCACCATATGCTATTGGCCAGTGAGAGTGGGAGGAAAAGAGACAGAGAAAAAGAGAGAAGGGGAGAGAGAAAGGGGGAATGAGAAGGAGAGAGAGTGTATGCAGCATGTGTTATAGGCAGTATGCAAAATAATAATGACAGGGTGTGTTAGTGACAGATTGACAGGCCTGTAACATCTTCTCTTTCCTGGAGAGACCTTTACACTGGACTTAACCCCTGGCTCCTCCCTCTCTACTACCTCTGACCCCTCCTCCCTGTTCCTCCTTGATCCTTCCCTTGCCTCTCTGTCCACCTCTTTTCCCCCTGTTCCTCTCTCTGCTCTGCCCCTCCAGCCCCCTATCATCCACTCCCTGTTGCCCATACCATACCCCATTATGAGGAGAAACGGACATCCAGACATACTGTAGATGGGACAGGACTGGCCCTGGGGGAGAGTGACTCCTCCTCTCACTTCTTCCCCTCCCTCGGTGTCACTTCAAAGTGAATTTGTCTCCCCTGCCTCTGTTACTGCCTATCATTGGAACAAAAGGAGAACCCCCCCTCCTCAGGTAATGTCAGGAAAATGGTTTCAGTACAGCAGGGTAACGTTACTGGTCCCATCTGGACTGTAGTAATACTGCCTGGGTGGAGGAGGGGTGTAGCAGTCAGCAGGGTTTGGGTTGGCCAACCACAGTCTTGAAGGGCAGATGGGCAGTAGGTAGATATTTGTAAGATGGAACGATGGATGTGGTTGTGATGATTAATTTGTGGGGTGGGGTAGGGGGCTGCATACTCTCACTGAGCTGTAGTGCTGGGATGCATGGGGTACAGGTGCACAAGCTTTATAGGCTTTATAGGGGGGGGGGGTAGTTAGATCACAATTATTCATTATCTCTGGGGCGGGGGGCAGGGGGGTGTTGTATGACTACGTGTGTGTATGTGCAGTGTGGGCCTAAGAGAGGTTTAGTAGAATTTTGAGGGAGAAAATGAAGGTCCATTGTATTCTTCTATTCTATTCTGCCTAGAGTGATTCTGAGGGGCATTACAAGGTGCAGTATGGCAGTGATAGTGACAGTGGTTGTGGCAGTATGACAGTGATAGTGACACTGGTTGTGGCAGTATGGCAGTGATAGTGACAGTGGTTGTGGTAGTATGATAGTGATAGTGGTTGTGGCAGTATGATAGTGACAGTGGTTGTTGCAGTATGACAGTGATAGTGACAGTGGTTGTGGTAGTATGATAGTGATAGTGGTTGTGGCAGTATGACAGTGATAGTGACAGTGGTTGTGGTAGTATGATAGTGATAGTGGTTGTGGCAGTATGATAGTGACAGTGGTTGTGGCAGTATGACAGTGATAGTGACAGTGGTTGTGGCAGTATGGCAGTGATAGTGATAGTGGTTGTGGCAGTATGACAGTGATAGTGACAGTGGTTGTGGCAGTATGACAGTGATAGTGATAGTGGTTGTGGCAGTATGACAGTGATAGTGGTTATGGCAGTATGACAGTGATAGTGATAGTGGTTGTGGCAGTATGACAGTGATAGTGGTTGTGACAGTGTGACAGTGATAGTGATAGTGGTTGTGGCAGTATGACAGTGATAGTGATAGTGGTTGTGGCAGTATGACAGTGATAGTGGTTGTGGCAGTATGACAGTGATAGTGATAGTGGTTGAGGCAGTATGACAGTGATAGTGGTTGTGGCAGTATGACAGTGATAGTGGTTGTGGCAGTATGACAGTGATAGTGATAGTGGTTGTGGCAGTATGACATCCAACAGATCCATGCAGAAAGATGGAGGAATGATAAGAATTAAGGACAGAATCTTTCTCTCTCCTCCTGTGTTAACTGTGTTCTCCCATGTTCCCCTGGACCCCTGGGGTTAGCATCATGTTTACTCCATTTCTCTCTATGATCTAGCCCGTCTAAATTAAATATGGATTAAATATGTCATATTTTCATCAAACATTTAACCACTTAACATGTGTTTAAAGTTTGGGTCCGGGGTGTGGCATGTGTGTGTGTCAGGAGTGAGAGTGCATGTGTGTGTGTTTTTAGGTGATAGTGGTGTCCAGACTATGGTTTGTGCAGTGATGACTTTCTGAGGTAATGTGTGTGCACAATTCAGTGGCGTTGTTGTGTACATGTATGCAGACACCCATAGGCAGAGTGCAAATAACTATAACTGAATTAGCGTTGGAGAAACAAGCCATGTACTTATTTCACCCTGAAAGTGTGTGTGTGTGTGTGTGTGTGTGTGTGTGTGTGTGTGTGTGTGTGTGTGTGTGTGTGTGTGTGTGTGTGTGTGTGTGTGTGTGTGTGTGTGTGTGTGTGTGTGTGTGTGTGTGTGTGTGTGTGTGTGTTAGTAGGGGGGTGTAAGGAGAAAGTGGACCAAGTTTACTGGGGCAGAAAAATGCTGGAGCGTGACTTACTTTGGTGTCTTTCTAGAAGCTTCCGAAAGATGCCTCCGTCGCACTCTGTCTGCTCACTGCCTTATACTCACACTAGTGAGAGTTGTGCTTGTGTCTATATAGGGCAGAAAGAGACACAGTCTGGTTATCGCTGATCAAGTTAGAAAAGGTAGCAAAGGTGTGTGTTTGCAGATGTCTATCCCTGACTGTGTGTTACTGTGTATGTTGGTGTGCATTGTTCTTATAGCAACCATGTGTGTGTATCACAGGAGGTTGGTGGCACCTTAATTGCGGAGGACGGGCTCGTGGTAATGGCTGGAGCAGAATAGTTGGAATGGTATCACATACAGTACCAGTCAAAAGTTTGGACACACCTACTCATTCAGGGGTTTTTCTTTATTTTTACTATTTTCTACTTTGTAGAATAATAGTGAAGCAATCAAAACTATGAAATAACACATATGGAATCATGTAATAGCCAAAAATATGTTAAACTAATATATATTTTATATTTTATATTCTTCAAAGCAGCCACCCTTTGCCTTGATGACAGCTATGCACACTCTTGACATTATCTCAACCAGCTTTAACCGGAATTATTTTCCAACAGTCTTGAAGGAGTTCCCACATATGCTGAGCACTGGCTGCTTTTCCTTCACTCTGCAGTCCAACTCATCACAAACGATCTCAATTTATCAGGTACCAAGGTAAGATCCAAGTGCAGACTGTGTGAAGTAACAATATCCTGTTTAGGATAGGGGGCAGTATTGACACGGCTGGATAAAAAACATACCCGATTTAATCTGGTTACCACTCCTACCCAGTAACTAGAATATGCATATACTTATTACATATGGATAGAAAACACCCAAAATTTTCTAAAACTGTTTGAATGGTGTCTGTGAGTATAACAGAACTCAAATGGCAGGTCAAAACCTGAGAGATTCCTTTACAGGAAGTGGCCTGTCTGACCATTTCTTGAACTTGTTTTCCATCTCTATCATTTACTAAGGATCTCTGCTCTAACGTGACACTTCCCACGTCGTCCATAGGCGCTCAGAGCCCGGGAAAAAACAGAATGTCGTCATTCCAGCCCCAGGCTGAAACACATTATCGCCTTTCTCAAGTGGCGATCAAGGGACACTGGCTTATGCGCGTGACCCCGACCGCCCCCGCCTTTGGGATTTTTTCCTCTGTTTGCCGAAAAGGAGATTCCCTGTCGGAATATTATCGCTTTTCTACGAGAAAAATGTCGTAAAAATTGATTTTAAACAGCGGTTGACATGCTTCGAAGTACGGTAATGGAATACTTAGAATTTTATTGTCACGAATTGCGCCATGCGCGCGACACTTCTTTACTATTTCGGATAGTGTCTGGAACGCACGAACAAAACGCCGCTATTCGGATATAACGATGGATTATTTTGTACCAAACCAACATTTGTTATTGAAGTAGCAGTCCTGGGTGTGTATTCTGACGAAGACAACAAAAGGTAATCAAACTTTTATAATAGTAAATATGATTATGGTGAGTGCTAAACTTGCCGGGTGTCTAAATAGCTAGCCCGTGATGCCTGGGCTATGTACTTAGAATATTGCAAAATGTGCTTTCACCAAAAATCTATTTTAAAATCGGACATATCGAGTGCATAGAGGAGGTCTGTATCTATAATTCTTAAAATAATTGTTATGCTTTTTGTGAACGTTTATCGTGAGTAATTTAGTAAAATGTTAGCGAATTCCCCGGAAGTTTGCGGGGGGTATGCTAGTTCTGAACGTCACATGCTAATGTAAAAAGCTGGTTTTTGATATAAATATGAACTTGATTGAACAAAACATGCATGTATTGTATAACATAATGTCCTAGGGTTGTCATCTGATGAAGATCATCAAAGGTGAGTGCTGCATTTAGCTGTCTTCTGGGTTTTGGTGACATTATATGCTGGCTTGAAAAATGGGTGTCTGATTATTTCTGGCTTGGTACTCTGCTGACATAATCTAATGTTTTGCTTTCGTTGTAAAGCCTTTTTGAAATCGGACAGTGTGGTTAGATTAACGAGAGTCTTGTCTTTAAATGGCTGTAAAATAGTCATATGTTTGAGAAATTGAAGTAATAGGATTTTTAAGGTTTTGAAAATCGCGCCACAGGATAGCAGTGGCTGTTACGTAGGTGGGACGAATTCGTCCCGCCTAGCCTAGAGAGGATATTTAATGCAACAACAGCGGCAGGCAAACGACAGGTCAAGACAGGCAGTGGTCTATAATCCAGAGGTGGAGCAAAGGTACAGGACGGCAGGCAGGCTCAGGGTCAGGGACAAGCAGACTGGTCATGCGGGCGGGTACAGGGTCAGGACAGGCAAAGGTCAAAAACCAGGAGGACGAGAAAAGAGAAACTGGAAAGAGCAGGAGCTGAGACACAAAACGCTGGTATGTTTGAACAAACAAGACGAACTGGCAACAGACAGACAGAAAACACATGTATAAATACACAGGGGATAATGGGGAAGATGGGCGACACCCGGAGGGGGGTGGAGACAATCACAAAGACAGTTGAAACAGATCAGGGTGTGACACACTTGGGTTGAGGTCAGATGATTGTGGAGGCCAGGTCATCTGATGCAGCAGTCCATCACTCTCCTTCTTGGTCAAATAGCCCTTACACAGCCCACAGCCTGGAGGTGTGTTGGGTCATTGTCCTGTTGAAAAACAAATGATAGTCCCACTAAGCGCAAACCAGATGGGATGGCGTATCACTGCAGAATGCTTTGCTAGCAATGCTGGTTAAGTGTGCCTTGAATTCTAGGTAAATCACAGACAGTGTCACCAGCAAAGCACCCCCACACCATCACACCTCATTCTCCATGCTACACGGTGGGAACCACACATGAGGAGATCATCCGTTCACCTACTTTGCATCTCACAGCGACTCCAAAAATCTCAAATTTGGACTCATCAGACCAAAGGACAGATTTCCACCAGTCTAATGTCCATTGCTCGTGTTTCTTGGCCCAAGACAGTCTCTTCTTATTATTGGTGTCCTTTAGTAGTGGTTTCTTTGCAGCAATTTGACTATGAAGGCCTGATTCATGCTGTCTCCTTTGAGCAGTTGATGTTGAGATGTGTCTGTTACTTGAACTCTGTGAAGAATGTATTTGGGATGCAATTTCTGAGGTGCAGTTAACTCTAATGAACTTATCCTCTGCAGCAGAGGTAACTGGGTCTTCCTTTCCTTCCTGTCGCTGTCCTCATGAGAAACAGTTTCATCATAGTGCTTGATGGTTTTTGCGACTGCACTTGAAGAAACCATCAAAGTTCTTGACATTTTCCGCATTGACTGACCTTCATGTCAAAGTTATGATGGACTGTCATTTCTCTTTGCTTATTTGAGCTGTTCTTGCCATAATATGGACTTGGTCTTTTACCAAATAGTGCTATCTTCTGTATACCACCCCTACCTTGTCACAACACAACTGATTTGCTCAAATGCATTAACCTCTATGGGCTAGGTTGGACGCTTGCGTCCCACCTACTCAACAGCCAGTGTAATCCCGTGGCGCGATATTCAAATACCTCAAAAATGCAAAAACTTCAATTTTTCAAACATATGACTATTTTACACCATTTTAAAGACAAGACTCTCGTTAATCTAACCACACTGTCCGATTTCAAAAAGGCTTTACAACGAAAGCAAAACATTAGATTATGTCAGCAGACTACCCAGCCAGAAATAATCAGACACCCATTTTTCAAGCTAGCATATAATGTCACATAAACCCAAACCAGAGCTAAATGCAGCACTAACCTTTGATGATCTTCATCAGATGACAACCCTAGGACATTATGTTATACCATACATGCATGTTTTGTTCAATCAAGTTCATATTTATATCAAAAACCAGCTTTTTACATTAGCATGTGACTAGCATGTGACTAGCATTCCCACCGAACACTGCCGGTGAATTTACTAAATTACTCACGATAAACGTTCACAAAAAACATAACAATTATTTTAAGAATTATAGATACAGAACTCCTCTATGCACTCGATATGTCCGATTTTAAAATAGCTTTTCGGTGAAAGCACATTTTGCAATATTCTCAGTAGATAGCCCGGCATCACAGGCCTAGCTATTTAGACACCCAGCAAGTTTAGCACTCACCAAAGTCAGATTTACTATAAGAAAAATGTTATTACCTTTGCTGTCTTCGTCAGAATGCACTCCCAGGACTTCTACTTCAATAACAAATGTTGGTTTGGTCCCAAATAATCCATTGTTATATCCAAATAGCGGCGTTTTGTTTGTGCGTTCAAGACACTATCCGAAAGGGTAAATAAGGGTGAAATTTCTAAATATTCCATTACCGTACTTCGAAGCATGTCAACCGCTGTTTAAAATCAATTTTTATGCAATTTTTCTCATAAAAAAGCGATAATATTCCGACCGTGAATCTGCGTTTAGGTAAAAAGAGGAAAGAAAATAAAGCACGCGGTCGACTCGTGCACGCGCCTGAGTCTCAGAGTACTCTGATCGGCCACTTGCCAAACGCGATAATGTGTTTCAGCCAGAGGCTGCCTCGATATCATTCAGCTTTTTCCCGGGTTCTGAGAGCCTCTGGGAGCCGTAGGAAGTGTCACGTTACAGCAAAGATCCTCAGTCTTCAATAAAAAGAGCCAAGATGAACAACAACTTGTCAGACAGGCCACTTCCTGTACAGAATCTTCTCAGGTTTTTGCCTGCCATAAGAGTTCTGTTATACTCACAGACACCATTCAAACAGTTTTAGAAACTTTAGGGTATTTTCTATCCAAAGCCAATAATTATATGCATATTCTAGTTACTGGGCAGGAGTAGTAACCAGATTAAATCGGGTACGTTTTTTATCCGGCCGTGTCAATACTGCCCCCTAGCCCTAACAGGTTAAGAAGGAAAGAAATTCCACAAATTAACTTTTAACAAGGCACACCTGTTAATTGAAATGCATTCCAGGTGACTACCTCATGAAGCTGGTTGAGAGAATGCCAAGAGCGTGCACAGCTGTCATCGAAGCAAAGAGTGCATACTTTGAAGAATCTCAAATATAAAACTTTTTTGGTTACTACATGATTCCATATGTGTTATTTCATAGTAGAAAATAGTAATATTATTTTTTTTTTTAACTTGAATGAGTAGGTGTGTCCAAACGTTTGACTGGTACTGTACATCAAACACATGGTTTCCAGACATTATTATGAGCCATCCTCCCCCCAGCAGCCTCCACTGGTGTGTGTGCGTACATGCACGTGTCTGTGTGACTTCATACCAAGGTGACCTTCATTGCTGCAGGGGACCTCACCCTCCGCTCCTCTTAGGACAAAGGACTATAACCTTCTATACACACACACCACACACACACACACACACACACACACACACACACACACACACACACACACACACACACACACACACACACACACACACACACACACACACACACACACACACACACACACACACACACACACACACACACCGATAAAGGATTGCTGCAGAGGATGATTCAGCAGAAACACTGTGAGTCTGCACTCCCTGGTTCTCCTTCATCATCACTGGCAACCATGACCCATCCCCTGTCTTCCTCCCTTCTCCCTCTCCCCCTCCATAGATAGAGGTGATACACAGATCTCAACTTTCATTGGCCTTGATCAGAGGTTTGTGCCTTATAAATGAAACATGCACACTTAATACCTCTATTTTCAGAAGCATGTAGCATCTTGCAATAGCTGATTCAAGAAAATACATTATACTTTTTATGTTTCTTTGAAAATCCCTCTGAACGTGTGTGAGTGTGTCCGCATCAGAGCAGCAGACTGTAACCCCTACTGACCCAAAATGTGATTATCAGTAAACCTTTAGACCTGGAGACACTAACAGGTGCTTAAGAGGCTTTAAACTGAAGACGGGAATAGATAAGGCTGTTTGCTCTCCCTTCCGAACACCACACTGGCTCCATAATGTGTAGGTGCAGAGGGTAGACCTGCGTGTTGACATTAAACTCCCCTAGACGTGTCCAGGTTTGATTGGCAAATCCTCCCTCTCTGTAGTAGCGAAGCTATGACAGATACACACTATCCTCCAGAACTCAGTCAGACAGACTCAGCAGAACAGAATCACTGGATCACACCAAATCATCTGACCGGTACTGACCGGTACTGACCCGTCATCAACATGGCCTGATTCAGGCTTTGGGTTGCCAGCCAGAATTCTGATCTGACCCAGAACATTTAGTCAGTCACTTTTAGTTAGTCTGCTCCCTAGATTACTGAGGCCACTGTGGCAGTAAGAGGAACACTGAGAACACTGGACTACCTCTCTTCTGAATGGCAGAAGACTGGGAGATGGATAGATCTTAGAGACTACAACTCTACAATTCCACATGGACCCAGTGGACTGGACACTGGTCATCAGTGTTACGGTTATGACTGGATTACTGGTTCCCTCTGGCAGCATGACCAACGCTGACTCATGAATGGGAGAAGAATGGGAGACAGAGATAGATCTGGTAGACTGGACACAGTGCTGCTACAACATGTTTCTGCTCAAGGTAAGAGGCAGCTACTAATATAGGTTCTGGTCTAGACAGTTTAGTTCCATCATATGCTCTTAAATATAGCAAATTGCTAAAATAGCATGATGCTGAGATTCCCTTACTGAGACCCGAGGTACTGATTCCTCGGCCAAGCAAAGACCTGAGGTACTGATGCTTCGGCCAAGCAAAGATCTGAGGTACTGATGCCTGGGCCAAGCAAAGACCTGAGGTACTGATGCCTCGGCCAAGCAAAGACCTGAGGTACTGATGCCTTGGCCAAGCAAAGCCAGGGTTCTGGTGTACTAGCAGTAATTCTCTAGCTAGCTTGGTTGTTGTTAGTGTTGTTGTGAAAGTCTGGCTTGTGCCATGATAGAGATGGACCGTGTCAATTAAACACATGATAACGTGTGCTGTTAGCTTTAGCTAAACTTGAACTGATCTGCTGTGTGAAGATGTACAGAATAACATGTAACCTTAGTCTTTGGTATAGGTGGGTTCTGTTGACATGAACACCTCATCATATTGGGTTTATCTCTGGTCTGTGTGTGTGTTCTTACACATTTAAGTGAGAATGTCTGAGTAGATATGTAGGTCTGTGTGAGTGACGCTAAGTGATGCTTACTGTCTTTAGGAGAGAAGTGTTATCTGTAGAACATGCTGTACTCTTTCTCTCTACTGTCACTCATACTCAGTGGATTACACGCAAACCTGACATAAACCCTGAATTTGACAGACCTCTTATGTAGGTGGTCTAAAGAGTGTGTGTATCTGCGCACGTGATTGTGTTACCCCAGGTCAAGTTGTTGTGTGTCCATCCTGTGATAGGGGGCTAAAGTCTTCTCTAATCTGTCTCATAGACTGGCTAACTAATACTTGATGAACCACTCAATGCTACAACTCTCCACATGCAGGCCAACTTACTACATGTGTAATGAGAGATTCCATGTCCATCTCCCCCCATGTTTAACGCATATGGATAATGCTATCATGGAGAGTATTGTTATTGGGTTATTAATGGTGGGCTATGATGAATGAGGAGAAGGAAGTAGAGGAGTGGTAGAGGGAGAGATGAATGAGGAGAAGGAAGTAGAGGAGTGGTAGAGGGAGAGATTTTCACAGTTGTCGTAAGAACTGGACCAAGGCGTACGTAGAGTGTATGTAGAGTTTCACATCTTTATTCTCAAGTGAAACTTCAGCAAAACAAAACAATAAACGAACAACACAACGTGACTACGTGGTGCACATGCACAAACACAAAATAATATCCCACAAACACAGGTGGGAAAAAGGCTACCTAAATATGATCCCCAATTAGAGGCAACGATTACCAGCTGCCTCTAATTGGGAACCATACCAAGCACACCAACATAGAAATAAGAAAACTAGAATACCCCCCCTAGTCACGCTCTGACCTCAACACCATAGAGAACCAAGGGCTCTCCATGGTCAGGGCGTGACAGAGATGAATGAGGAGAAGGAAGTAGAGGAGTGGTAGAGGGAGAGATGAATGAGTAGAAGGAAGTAGAGGAGTGGTAGAGGGAGAGATGAATGAGGAGAAGGAAGTAGTGGAGTGGTAGAGGGAGAGATGAACACCTCAGAGAAGTAAAACATCTACGAGAAGTAGAACACTTCAGGAGTTGTGTGTGTGTGTGTGTGTGTGTGTGTGTGGGTGGTGTGTGTGTGTGTGTGTGTGTGTGTGTGTGTGTGTGTGTGTGTGTGTGTGTGTGTGTGTGTGTGTGTGTGTGTGTGTGTGTGTGTGTGTGTGTGTGTGTCCAGACGTGCTGCTGCTGACAGACTGTTTCACGCCCCAGTGCTCTTGACCCCAGACTGATGCCTCACTGACCTATGACATGTACGTCTCCAGAGAAGGACTGGAAGGGGGAGGGAGGGAAAGAGAGAAGAGGCAGAGGAAGGAGTGAAAGTCTTGGAGGCTTAGAAAGTGGGTATGGAAGAGGAGAGAGGGATCGTTAAAAAAGAGAAGAAAATAACGTATTGTAGAAATGACGGGAGCAGAGTGGATTGTGGTCGCGGTCATGCGGTCAGAGTTATAAACCACTTCCAGAACACTTAAAGACTCTGCTCGTAATGATGTGACCACACACACAGATGCTCTTTTCAGATCTCAATGCCACATTTCCAAACAGTTTATGCAAGTTTTATTAAAATCTGCTCGTGATGTCCTACAGACAGAGTAATAGTTAATAGTTAGAATCATCTAATTGATCAAATGGTAGTTCACTTTTGACACTGGTGTGTAGTGAATTAAAAACCCATTTGCATTGTTAACATTAGCTTTTACGATATGTGACTCGATTCAGGAAACTAGACATATGTTGCAAGTCAGGACTTCACAGGAGAGCCGTTTGAACGTAAAAAATATGTTTTTATCTAAATGCGTTTTTTTTTGGCAGAAATGCCTTCTCGAATATGTGAACTTTCCTGTGCCTTTATATCAAACTTCTATGCCATCTGTAAATACGAATAAAATTGATAAATTACGAGCCTAGTTGGTTTAGCCACAGAAAAAGTCAACAACCTTCCCGCTAGCCATGATTGGTTGAGATAATAAGTGGGCTGGACATGCAGAGAGATGAGTTTGGATTGGTCTGCCATGTATCACGCGTCTGTCTATTGGAGCTGGTCGGTATGTCTAGGTGATCGTGTCAAACACGGCTTTTAAAAAAATGTATCTTGAAGTAAAACTGCATAAACCTAATGTCAAGTTAAAGTGTACTGTTAGCTAGCTAATGTTATGTGTATGCTCTCCACTTTCTGGTGGATCGAGTTTTGAAATCAGTAGAATTCGAGTATGATAGCTAAGGAGATGGAGAACACCAGTCTGGATTACATCTTCAAACTAAGGGCAACCATGCATGGCGTCAGACAGGAAACACTTCCAACCATGATGTATACAGGTAAGATAGTCTAGCTAGCTACATTTTCAGATATTACACGTTTCTAATTTTGACAGAAAGCGGTTTCATTTCAAGTGTACTGTTAGCTAGCTAACATTGTGTACGATCTTATTCTTTGTATATCAGACACATTTGCTTGACTAGTTATGGCCATAGAACCTGGTTGGTTAGCTACCTGCAGATTCATGCAGGGTAGTAACGTCATGAGTTGTGATTATGGTCCATTGTTAAGCTAGTTAGCTAACGTAAACTAACTCACTTTTGAACATCGCGCTGGTCCGTACAATTGACCTTATTTTAGCGCCCAAAAAAGTAATGCATCCAGATCAACTGTAATATCAATACCATTGTAAAGCACAATTTCTCCCCTTTCCAACAAAATCAATGAAGAGACCTTCATGATACCCATCTCTGCATGATTGAAGAAGGCAATGAGCTCAGTTGGGTCTTTTTTTTAAATGGCTGGTGAGGAAGCAAAACCTATTGCGTGATAGTGAGAAGGAGAGATGTCGAGTGGGGAAACGGCTTTTTTTCACTTGATCTGTCCAACTTATCACCTTATCGCCTCTAAAATGTAAATAAAGCACTATAAAGAGTTTATATAAGGTGTCATTACATACCTATTTGAAGGTTTGTGTCGAATTTGAATCGGGTTTTTAGGGCAGTGCTAAAGTGATCTTCAGAAGTAAACAGCGGCTTTTGAGAGTCATGATAGCTTGCAGTGACGACGCAAAAAATGACTAAGTATCCCCCTTACCCTGTCCCTGTCCCTTTCTTGTTTTTAAACCGTGAGAGAAGTGCTACACCTGGTGGAGAGAGGCTGTATTAAGCGCGCTGTACGTTACGCCATGACACGTCACGATGTAACGTACAGCGTCGGAGGGGTCAGTTTTTTCAACTTTTCTCCAATACTATAGATCCATTATCATGTCAATCAACGCTTGAATAGAAACGTAGTTCACACCCCAGATTTTGATGTCAACACAGTCGTTACAGTCCCATTCGTTTTATTTGCAGCCTCGTTTGAATGTCACGGTTGTGCACATTTGCACGGAATGGGGTTAGTTTACGTTACATGTCTTAACAAAAGACTCCACTATACAAATATCAATTTCAATAGAATGTCACTGCAACTGTTGATAGACGTACTAGCTGGTAAATTCCCTCTGGCTATCTACTCTGATTTCAGACCAGGGGTAAGATATTTTCAGATATATTGCATTTCTAATTTTGACAAAGTTTTTTAATTTCAAGTTAAAGTGTACTGGCTGGCTATCTGGCTGGCTCGCTAACTAACATTACGTAATGCTTTGGGATTCATTGGATTCATAGCTACATTTCTTAACCAAGACTCTCGTTTTAGTGTGCCAGAGCACAGAATAACTGATTCATTTTTGAACGCTCAACACCCGTTGAATATGTCCGGTGTCAGTAAATATCAGCAACAAAGCATAATCCAATTGTTGCCAGCAGCACAGTTAGTCACCAACGCTCTGGATAACATGAAAACAGCCTAAACAGCTCTGCTAGGGTGAGTAAATTGGCCAGAGTGGGGTGTTCGCTCATTATGTGTCTGGAAGTAGCTAGCCAATGTTAGCCAGTTAGCTTGAGTGCTTGACTGTCGTTGTCAGGTCAGAGCATTCGGATCAACCCTACTTATTGACCAGAGCGTCCACTGTGCGCTCTGAACGCGAAATGCACTGAATTTACGAATGGACAATCTGACAGCACAGTTGCTGTCACCAAGATAACATAACAGCCTAACCAGCTCTGCTTGGGCAAGTAATGTTCAGTGAGCTGTTCTCTCTCTCTTAAATGTCTGGAAGTAGCTGGCAAGTTAGTGCAGAACGCTCGGATCAACCCTTAAAGAGATGGGTGGGGCTAAGCCTTAAGAGGGTATAAACAATGCTGAATGGGTGTAGACAAAGAAGGGCTCTCCAAAACATTGAAAGACAGTTTTCTCAAAAGTGAGTTTACAAGTTGATCAACTTTCAAAGCAGAAATACTTTCCCATTGTTTCCTTAAATGCAGTGTATGATATGCCATTCTGTAGCGCCGAGTCTCTACTTTAATCCAATGTAAAAAAAAAAAAAAAAAATTCAAATGTTGCTATATAAGACCGAATCCAGGTGGTGAGTCACATATATGCGTCATTGTCCAGCGTTCAGGTCTTATCCATCTATCCTACCGCTCCATTCCCAGTGTAAACCCTGCTGGATGTGGGCCTGTGCCTGGAGGACATGTGTCTGTTGTCATAACATTTTGATGTGTTCAGGACTCTGTCATTATTTCCATGTGGACACTCAACGTCAACAAAACAAAGGAGATGATCGTGGACTTCAGGAAACAGTATAGGGAGCATCTCCCCATCCACATCGACGGGACAGTAGAGGAGAAGGTCGAAAGTTTTAAGTTCCTCGGCGTACAGTACACATCACGGACAAACTGAAATGATCCCTCTATCATCCAAAAGGCAAGGTCAGTACTGGTGCATCAAAGCTGGGACCGAGAGACTGAAAAACAACTTCTATCTCAAGGCCATCAGACTGTTAAACAGCCATCACTAACAAAAAATAAATAAAAATCACCTTTATTTAACTAGGCAAGTCAGTTAAGAACAAATTCTTATTTACAATGACAGCCTAGGAACAGTGGGTTAACTGCCTTGTTCAGGGGCAGAACAGATTTGTACTTCATCAGCTCAGGGCTTTGAACTTGCAACCTTTCAGTTACCAGCCCAACACTCTAATCACTAGGCTACCCTGCTGCCAACATACAGACCCAGATCTCTGGCCACTTTAATACATTTAGTAAATAGATTTAATAAAGGTATCACTAGTCACTTTAAGTAACACCACTTTAATAATGTCTACATATCCTACATTACTCATCCCATACGTAAATACTGTATTCTATACCATCTACTGCATCTTGCCTATGCCGCATGGCCATCGCTCATCCATATATTTATATGTACATATTCTTATT
This sequence comes from Salmo salar, assembly GCF_965601325.2. NCBI lineage: Eukaryota > Metazoa > Chordata > Actinopteri > Salmoniformes > Salmonidae > Salmo > Salmo salar. Next base: position 27,698,347 of record NC_138306.1, read on the forward strand.
CATCCCTTCACATTTGTGTGTATAAGGTAGTCGTTGTGAATTTGTTCAATTTCTTGTTAGATATTACTGCACTGTCGGAACTAGAGGCACAAGCATTTCGCTACACTCGCATTAACATCTGCTAACCGTGTGTATGTGACCAAAAAAATGGATTTGATTTGCTTCTGAACAAGAGTCCCATCGAGACAGCTCATATCAGCTCTGGTAAAGCCTATGTGTTTAAAGCTCTGTCTCGTGGTGACTCAGATGGACTCACATCCTGCTCTTTATCGTAACATTCCCCTCATCTCCCTCTTTCTCTCCATTTTGCCTACAGTAGGTACACCCACATCCCACTATCTTTCTCTCTCTCTTCCCCCGTCTCTCTGACTCACTCTGTCTCTCTGTTTTTAGATCACTCAGAGCTGGTTAAAGACAGAGAGAGAATGGGTTACATGACATGCCAGTGGGCCCCCCTAAAAAACAAAAACAGCCCATGCTGACACCTCCAATTTCCAATTTCCTCTCTTCTCTCCTCCCATTCTTCTCCTTAGGGTTCTTCTCCCTCTGTTACCCATGTTACGTAAGCCTCTCGTTACAGAGCCAGGACACAGGCACAGAGAGAGAGAGACTTCAGCCGTCTGTGTTTATCTGGTGTTTATCTGTGAGCAGTGGTGTCCAGGCCTTAATGAGGGGCCACAAAGACCCATTGATAGAGACCCAGTATGAAGAGATCCCACCCCAGCCAAGAGCACCCCGGACGGGCATCAACTGCCCTGGGCGCACCCTCTGCACAAAGACTTCCAGTGTGGACCGAGACCCTGAATGGAGAGAGAGAGAGAGAGAGAGAGAGAGAGAGAGAGAGAGAGAGAGAGAGAGAGAGAGAGAGAGAGAGAGAGAGAGAGAGAGAGAGAGAGAGAGAGATTATATGTCTCAAAGAGCCTCAAGCTTCCTCTCCTCCCTCTTTTCTTCCTCATCTTCCTCTTCATCTGCAGTGCTGAGACCCACCCTCTGCCCTCCCTATGCCAGTCATTCAGTCTGACCAGTGCTCAGTTCTCAGATGATTCTTACTGTGGATCAGTGAGGAATATACAGCTATACTTCTGTTCTGTGGTGACACTTCTGGTCTGGTGTGAGATACAAGGACCGTGACATCAGGGTCTGATATGGAGAGACCGCTCCACTGGAGATAGAGGTGTTTGTTCGATGGCGTTGCACATTCTCTGAGATTATTTGCTGTTTTCTATCTCATCTCTCTTTGTGTTCTATGTGAACACAAACACCAAAACCAGTGGTCAAAGTTCCGGTGAAGGATACTGGGTTGTGTATAAAAGTTCTACAAGGGGGTTCTAAGTTGTCCTGGACGGGTTCTAAAGGTTCTAGATCAGAAGAATAATGACGCTGGCAGCACGACTGGAGGACCTAGAGGTCACTCTGGAACACATGCTCATGGACGTATTTGTAAGTGGACACACACACTCTTTCTTTATCTCCTTCCATGTCTCTTCCCTTTCTTTTTTCCCTCTTCCATTTTCTAATGCTCTTTGCCATTGATTGGTTAATTAAAGAGCTTTTAAAAGTCTAAGCCTTCCACTACCTATCCTTTCCGTCTCTCTTCAATCTCCCTCTCTCTGCCTATCCCTCAGTTTTTTTCTCTATCTCTTTCCCTTCATCTCTCTCCTCAGTATAACCAGGCTGGGCTCATAGACTTGACGTAACATAGAAAACTAAAATCTGGGACGCTCAAATGAGTATGATATGTTACTTTTGGTATGGTTACATAATATAGATGGTAACTTAAGTCAAAAATGAAAGGTTTGGTTGGCGTATAAAGCAAACATCTTGCAACACAAAGGTTGCTCGTTCAAATCTCATCATGGAGAACTTTAGCATTTTAGCTAATTAGCTACTTTGCAACTACTTAGCATGTTAGCTAACCCTTCCCCTAACCTTAACCTTAACCCTTTAACCTAACTCCATACCCTAAATCTAACCTTAATCTTAACCCTAACCCTAACCTTAACCCTTACACTAACCCTAACCTCAACTCCTAACCCTAACGTTAACCCTAACCCTAACCTTAACCTTAACCTTAACCCCAACCTTAACCTTAACCTTAACCTTATCACAATTTGTAACATATCATACGAAATGGATGATGGACATCCATAAATTAATACATGCCATACCAAACGTAACATACCATACTAACTTGAGCGTTGCAGATTTCTGTTTACTATGGTACATCTACCCCTGAGTCCAGGTTTTTATGGTTAGAGGCCAGCATATGTTCATGTCCCTGTCCAGATGTTTGGACTAATCAGCACAGAGAAGAGTGGAGTGATTAAACTAGTAGAAGCCAGGGGTATAGACTGTTCAGCATGCACTGAGTAGGTTTGGGTTAGAGTGGTATAAGCCAATATACTGTTTTAGAGTGAGTGAGTGAGTGAGTGAGTGAGTGAGTGAGTGAGTGAGTGAGTGAGTGAGTGAGTGAGTGAGTGAGTGAGTGAGTGAGTGAGTGAGTGAGTGAGTGAGTGAGTGAGTGAGTGAGTGAGTGAGTGAGTGAGTGAGTGAGTGAGTGAGTGAGTGAGTGAGTGAGTGAGAGCTAATGCTTCAGTAGCAGTAGACCATAGCAGCCCCTGTGGTCTATTAAGATCAGAAAGATGATACACTGTGTTCAGTAACCACACAGAACAGATACACACACACACACACACCTGCGTGATGTAAATATGACTTTCCCTTTGTAGCTTTGTTTCCATGATAAGTTGAGTCATTAAGATGCAGTTTTCCCTTTATATTGTTCACAGGGATCTGTCACAAATGAATAATATCACCTTTCATCAAGCACACAATGCTTCCACAAAATTCTAACGTTTCTTACAATGCATTGATAGCTGAGCTGTACAACATTGATCTCTGTACAATATTGACGTCAGCACAACATTGATGTGAGTACAACACCAACATCAACACAACACTGATGTCAGTACAACGTTTACCAATTTGAAGTTTGAGGTCAGCCAAATGTTGATATTACTGTATGATGTGAATATGAAAGAAATTATGTGTTTGTGTGTTGCGTTTGAGGCTAGAGGTAAGACTGTGATGTTACAGGAGCGGTTGGAGCAGCATTGAGACTATTATTCATGCACTACATGTGAGGTGGAAACTGACAAGCAGGAAGACCACATCCTTTCTCTACACTTCCTCACAGCATCCTAATTAGCAGACTTATTTCTTTATTTTTCTAATTACTGCAGGAGGCCCCAATGCAGAGGCTTATCTGGCCGTTTTGCATTTTTAAATTAGAAATATTGAAATGGCTCTGAGCGATCTGCATACACACCCACAAAGACTCAGTCACACAGTCACACTATGCACTCACACACATGCAAGCAAGAAAGCACACACGCATGTTCACACTTAAACACCATCAGTCGCAAATGCACACACACACGCACGCAAGCAAACTCAATCACGAACACAGGAGCACAAACATTTGCATACATTTGAGAAGAGGCCTCCCCAACCTCTATAAGCCATAATGCATAGAATGGCCTGTCCCTCTTTTGCATGTACTGGTGATTGTTAAGGAGTGTGTGTAGTGTCTGTGTATGTGTTAGTACTGTTCTCTCTGTAGATATAGTAAGTAGAGAACATTAGAGTAATGTATCAGAGGACGTTAAAGCAATGTACTCCTTCACACGCCAGTGGGCTGAGAAAGATGTTGTACCTGTGTGTGTGTGTGTGTGTGTGTGTGTGTGTGGTGTGTGTGTGTGTGGTGTGTGTGTGTGTGTGTGTGTGTGTGTGTGTGGTGTGTGTGTGTGTGTGTGTGTGCGGTGCCATTCTCAGCATTATTTGGTAGCATTGTATTTGGTAGCATTGTCTTTAAATTGTTTAACTTAGGTCAAACGTTTTGTGTAGCCTTCTACAAGCCTCCCACAATAAGTTGGTTGCATTTTGGCAAGCCTCCTTGCTCGCACACACTTTTTCAGTTCTGCCCACAAATTCTCTATAGGATTAAGGTCAGGGTTTTGTGATGGCCACTCCAATACCTTGACTTTGTTGTCCTTAAGCCATTTTGCCACAACTTTGGAAGTATGCTTGGGGTCATTGTCCATTTGGAAGACCCATTTGCGACCAAGCTTTAACTTCCTGACTGATGTCTTGAGATGTTGCTTCAATATATCCACGTAATTTTCTTTCCTCATGATGCCATCTATTTTGTGAAGTGCACCAGGCCCTCCTGCACCCATTCAGCATTGTTCCTCTCTAGGGTATGTGGGACGAAATCGTCCCACCTAGTCAACAGCCAGTGGAATCGAGTGGTGCAATATTCAAATACCTTAGAAATGCTATTACTTCAATTTCTCAAACATATGACTATTTTACACCATTTTAAAGACAAGACTCTCGTTAACCTGTTATGGCTAGGGGGCAGTATTTTCACGGCTGGATAAAAAACGTACCCGATTTAATCTGGTTACCACTCCTGCCCAGTAACTAGAATATGCATATACTTATTACATATGGATAGAAAACACCCTAAAGTTTCTAAAACTGTTTGAATGGTGTCTGTGAGTATAACAGAACTCATATGGCAGGCCAAAATCTGAGAAGGTTTCATTCAGGAAGTGGCCTGTCTGACAAGGTGTCGTTCTTCTTGTCTCTGTTTATTGAAGAGTGAGGATCTTAGCTGTCCCGTGACACTTCCTACGGCTGCCATAGGGTCTCAGAAGGCGGTAAAAAGCTGAATCGTGGCTTTGCAGGCTCTGGTTGAAAAAAAGTAGTGCGTTTGGGTAGTGGCTGGTTACAGTACTGTGAGACTCAGGCTCGTGCCCGCGTCGACCGAAAGCTTTGTTTACTTTCCTCTGTTTAGCTAAATGGACATTCCCGGCCGGAATATTATCGCTTTTTTACGAGAAAAATGGCATAAAAATGGATTTTAAACAGCGGTTGACATGCTTCGAAGTACGGTAATGTAATATTTAGATTTTTTTTGTCACGAATTGCGCCATGCGCGCGACCCTTATTTACCCTTTCAGATAGTGTTCCAGACACGCACGAACAAAACGCCGCAATTTGGATATAACGATGGATTATTTTGGACCAAACCAACATTTGTTATTGAAGTAGCAGTCCTGGGAGTGCATTCTGACGAAGACAACAAAAGGTAATCAAACTTTTATAATAGTAAATCTGATTTTGGTGAAGGCTAAACCTGCCGGGTGTCTAAATAGCTAGCCCGTGATGCCTGGGCTATGTGCTTAGAATATTGCAAAATGTGCTTTCACCAAAAAGCTATTTTAAAATCGAACATATCGAGTGCATAGAGGAGTTCTGTATCTATAATTCTTAAAATAATTGTTATGCTTTTTGTGAACGTTTATCGTGAGTAATTTAGTAAAATGTTAGCAAATTCCTCCGGAAGTTTGCAGGGGGTATGCTAGTTCTGAACGTCACATGCTAATGTAAAAAGCTGGTTTTTGATATAAATATGAACTTGATTGAACAAAACATGCATGTATTGTATAACATAATGTCCTAGGTGTGTCATCTGATGAAGATCATCAAAGGTTAGTGCTGCATTTAGCTGTCTTCTGGGTTTTTGTGACATTATATGCTAGCTTGAAAAATGGGTGTCTGATTATTTCTGGCTGGGTACTCTGCTGACATAATCTAATGTTTTGCTTTCGCTGTAAAGCCTTTTTGAAATCGGACAGTGTGGTTAGATAAAGGAGAGTCTTGTCTTTAAAATCCTGTGAAATAGTCATATGTTTGAAAAATGGAAGTTTTTGTATTATTGAGGAATTTGTAATTCGCGCCACGCCTATCATTGGATATTGGAGCAGGTGTTCCGCTAGCGGAACGTCTAGATGTAAGAGGTTAATCTAACCACATTGTCCGATTTCAAAAAGGTTTTACAACGAAAGCAAAACATTAGATTATGTCAGGAGAGTACATAGCCACAAATAATCACACAGCCATTTTTCAAGCTAGCATATAATGTCACAAAAACCAAAACCACAGCTAAATGCAGCACTAACCTTTGATGATCTTCATCAGATGACACTCCTAGGACATTATGTTATACAATACATGCATGTTTTGTTCAATCAAGTTCATATTTATATCAAAAACCAGCTTTTTACATTAGCATGTGACGTTCAGAACTAGCAAACATACCGAAAACTTCCAGTGAATTTACTAAATTACTCACGATAAACGTTCACAAAAAACATAACAATTATTTTAAGAATTATAGATACAGAACTCCTTTATGCAATCGCGGTGTCTGATTTTAAAATAGCTTTTCGGCAAAAGCACATTTTGCAATATTCTGAGTAGATAGCTCGCCATCACGGGCTAGCTAATTTGACACCCACCAAGTTTGGCGTTCACTAAACTCAGAATTACTATAAGAAAAATTGGATTACCTTTGCTGTTCTTCGTCAGAATGCACTCCCAGGACTTCTACTTCATCCACAAATGTTGTTTTGGTTCAAAATAATCCATAGTTATGTTCAAATATCCTCTGTCTTGTTCTTGCATTCAAGACACTATCCGAATGGTGACGCGCGGACGCGTATCGTGACAAAAAAAATCAAAATATTCCATTACCGTACTTCGAAGCATGTCAAACGCTGTTTAAAATCAATTTTTATGCGATTTTTCTCGTAAAATAGCGATAATATTCCGACCTGGAGTTGTTGTTTTCGTTCAAAGACTCAAAGAAGAAAATGGACTCTTCATGTGCACGTGCGCGCCCGTCTCATTGTTCTCAGATCGACCACTATCCAAATGCGCTACTGTTTTTCAGGCAGGGGCTGCAAAGTCATCATTCAATGTTCTGGCGCCTTCTGAGAGCCTATGGGAGCCTTAGAAAGTGTCACGTTACAGCAGAGATCCTCTGTTTTCAATAAAAAGAATAAAGAAGGCCAAGAAATGGTCAGAGAGGGCACTTCCTGTACAGAATCTTCTCAGGTTTTGGCCTGCCATATGAGTTCTGTTATACTCACAGACACCATTCAAACAGTTTTAGAAACTTTAGGGTGTTTTCTATCCATATCAAACAATTATATGCATATTCTAGTTTCTGGGCAGTAGTAATAACCAGATTAAATCGGGTACGTTTTTTATCCGGATGTGAAAATACTGCCCCCTACCCTAGAGAGGTTAAGCTTTAGCCCCCACCCAAACTCTGACCATTTTACTCACCCTAGCAGAGCTGGTAAGGCTGTTTTCATGTTATCCAGAGTGTTGGTGACTGGAACTGTGCTGCTGGCAACATTTTAATTGCACTTGTTTGCCGACGTTTAATGACACCGGCCATATTCAACGGGTGTTGAGCATTCATAAAATTGTCAGTTATTCTGCGCTTTGGCACACTCAGACGAGAGTGCTCTGAAATCGGAGTAGATGGCCAGACTGAATTTACAAACGCAACTGAAATGGTTACTTGAATGGTGGAGTCTTTTGTTAAAACATGTAGCTAGCTAGCTAAACAATGAACCATAATCACAACTCATGACATTACTAGCCTGCATGAATCTGCAGGTGGCTAACCAACCACGTTCAATGTTAGCTAGCTAACATTAGGCTCTAACTAGCCAAGCAAATGGCTCTGAGATACAAATAATAACGTTAGCTAGCTAGCTAACAGTACACTTTAACTTGAATTGAAAAAATGTGAAACGTGTAATATCTGAAAATGTAGCTAGCTAGACTATCTTACCCATATGCATCATGGATGAACGCGTCTCCTGTCGGATATCATGGTTGCCCTTAGTTTGAAGATGTAATCCGGAGACAGGTGTTTTCTCCATCTCCTTAGCTATCATACTCGAATTCCACTGATTTCAAAACTCGGTCCTCCAGAAAGTGGAGAGCAACACTTATGCAGTTTTACTACATTGAAATAAAAAAAGCTGTGTTAGACAGCATTCCCAAGACATACTGGCCACCTCCAATAGACAGAAGCGTGCCATATGGCAGACCAATCCAAACTCATCTCTCGCCATGTCCAGCCCACTCCATATCTCAGCCAATCATGGCTAGCGGAAAGGTTGTTGGCTTTTTGTGTGGCTAAACCAACTAGGCTCGTAATTTAAATTGTTTATTCATATTTACAGATGGCATACAAGTTTGTTATTAAGGCAAATGAAAGTTCACATGTTCAAGAAGGCATTTCTGCCAAAAACGCATTTAGATTATTTTTTTTTAAAGTTTTGATCAAACCGCTCTCCTGTAAATTAGTGACCCGTGACATACGTCTAGTTTCCTGAAACGGGTCACATATGATGCTGTGATGACATTATATCAACCTGTGACTTGATACAGAGGGAGAATGAAGGGATAGATCGCTTCTCTGTCTCTACAATGAGACCATACAGGATCTTGTCTTCTACAAAGGTTGACAGTTACATCAGGCAGGAGATGTAGCACCAGGATTAAAAATGCATTCAATCTTCCTGTAGTCTAATTGAGTTACCTCCTTCTCCTATCCTATCCTCTCCTCCCCCTCCCACCTGTCACTTCCTCATCCCTGCCACTTCCTCATCCCTTCTCTCCTCTTCTCCCTTCCTCCCTCACGATGACTGAAACATATAGAACTCAAATGTATTTGAACTTGAAAATGTGGGCTATATTATCACAAACTAGGGTAAGTTGTGTGTGTCCCCGATCTCTCTCTCTCTCTCTCTCTCTCTCTCTCTCTCTATCTCTCTCCTCTCTTTTCTGTGATAAAAACCAAATAAACATAAAAAAATTACACACACACAAACACACAGGAGGATGACAGAGAGAGCAGAGCAGCGGCCTCCTAGCCCCCTGTGGTGAAGTCATTATGATGACTTAAGCCCTCATGGAGGGATCTGGGTTCTCCCTCTTTCTCGTGTGCACATACACAGCTGCATTTGTGACCTACCTGAGAGAGTGTGAAATGAGCGCATTATCAGAAAGCAAAAGACAAGAGTGGTTGTGAATGAACAGATAAGAACGCAAACACAGGGAACACCATGAGTTGTACGACAGTCAATACGAATCATTTCATAGAATGACAGGCAGGCATAACAACAGAAAATCAATGAGTTATAGTGTTTCAGTCTGAGATTCATCTCAGTGTGTGTGTGTGTGTGTGTGTGTGTGTGTGTGTGTGTGTGTGTGTGTGTGTGTGTGGTGTGTGTGTGTGTGTGTGTGTGTGTGTGTGTGTGTGTGTGTGTGTGTGTGTGTGTGTGTGTGTGTGTTTGTGTATGTATTTATGGTGCTGAAACTCTGTGCTGGCTAGTATCTGTAACCTTAAACATAAACAGCAACACAGAAACCTCCACTTTGTCTGGCAAGAGGATAGAGTCTGGCTAGAGGGCATTATCCATAAACACACACACACACACCTCAGACGAGGGTCCATAGGGGTGAATCAGAGAGCTGTAGGCAGAGACTGGCTGGGCTCTCAGTAAATTAAAACTAAACAATGTCAAGACTTTACCATGGGGAACCATCTCTGCAACTCAGATCACCACTCCAATCATACAACACACACACCAGGTGCATTGTCTGAGGAGAAATCTGGTCTTATTAGTAGTAATTCATGTATCGCTTGTTACAGCATTGTTCTCTCTCTCTCTCTCTCTCTCTCTCTCTCTCTCTCTCTCTCTCTCTCTCCCTCACTTACTCAGTTCTTTGTGTCTGGAGCTGGCTAGGCTGGTTTTGTGGTGATTAGGTTGTTGGGGGAGAGTGTGTGTGTCAGGGGAGTGTGTGAAGGGAGGGTGGGGGTAACTTTATGTATTAGATAGACGGTAGGGTCCTCATGAAAGTCATGACTCTGTCTGTGAATTGCTCATATGTGTGTCTCTGCATTTCGTGTGTGTGTGTGTGTGTGTGTGTGTGTGTGTGTGTGTGTGTGTGTGTGTGTGTGTGTGTGTGTGTGTGTGTGTGTGTGTGTGTGCATGCCTTTTCGTGTGTGTGTTATTGTGTGTGTGTTTTGTCCCGTATGTCAGGGTGTTGTGCACATGTTTGATTAGTGAGAACTTGAGGCCTTTATCATTACTGTGTTCGGACTAAAAGATTCCTTCAAAATGTTTATCACATAATCAGAAGATTTTACCCAATTTATTCTACACAGAGGATGGACTTATTGCAGTCTTTACTAGTTAATTATGGACAACCATGTCATTTGTTCTCCTGATGAACAAGATAAAACAGGATATCTTCCGACAAAGTACATGATTAATCTAAGGCATCACAGAGATTGTTTTCATTTCAGACATGTCTGACAGTGAAAAGGGATGCGTAGTTCTTTTAATCTTTGCTCTCTTTCTTTCCCTCCAGTTTGAGTCTCTGAGTCATGGGAGCCTGAACTCTGTGGCAGCACACTCTAGGGTTATATATAGCCCTTCTCATGTAGGACACACACACACACACACACACACACACACACACACACACACACACACACACACACACACACACACACACACACACACACACACACACACACACACACACACACACACACACACACACACACACACACACACTCCTGATGTAGGTATTGAATAAATGATGCTTAGTGGGGATTACTAGTGAAGATGACTTTCTCTTGTTGGCACCCAGCTTTAACCACAATCTGTGTGTGTATGTGTTTCAGACACTTCTAATACCATGCTTGGTCGGGGGTTTGGGGGGGTGGGACTTTTAGGGGGCTGCTCATTTAATCTAGATGTGTGTGTGTGTGTGTGTGTGTGTGGTGTCGAACCCTGGTCTTCTGTATGCCTGAAGAATGCCTTAGCCCACTGAGAAAGGATTAGATCTAGGAGATCTGGGAGCTAACACAAGTCTTCAGGCAAGGTTACTCATCACACAAGCGTAGTCCACCAAACCACCTCCACTACTCCTGTGTGCACTTGTGCGTATGTGTGTGTGTGTGTGTGTGTGTGTGAGCGTGCATGTCTGTGTGCGTGTTTATCCACTCAAGTTCAAAATCATCTGCCGATGCAGTATTGACCAGCTGATTGAGTGAAGCTGAGCATTGCAGAGTGATGATGAGAATATGAGAATATGTCACTTGAACCAGCTGTAACTCAGCCCAATCCCAACCCTCAAGAAGCCAGGAAATGGATATGATGGTCAGACAAGGACCACGCCACTCCAGGGCTTCAGCTTAGCACTGGCTTCCCTCCTCATCAGGACAAATGGTTTTTATGCTGGTGTTCACCACATGGTTTTGCGCCTAAATCCTTCAGAACCCTTTTTGTGGACCAGTGAATAAGCCAATAGGCATGTTGATGACTGTGTGTCCCCAATCCTGTCCCTAGACATTCCCCTCTCATTGGGATCCTATCCCGCTGTATTGTTATTGGCTTGGTGTGTGTGTGTGTGTTTTGGGGTATCCCTCTCAGTGCTCAAGTCCAGACAGAAGGAGTGAAAGCTGGATGTGGGATTTAAAGATAATCTCCTCACCAGATGGCAAAGCATCACATATTCCTTTTGAGGTGCCCCATGTGACCCACTGTACTGTGTTTGTGTGTGTGTGTGTGTCCCCTTCCCCCGCACACACACATTCACTACTCCTTTGTGATCACATGACAAGGGTACATATGCTAATAACAACCGTAGCATTGCATTCATCCAGTGACCTGGTTAAGTTCCTGACTAGAGCGAAAGAGGGAGAG
>NC_138306.1:27712500-27767500 GCF_965601325.2 Salmo salar
TTAACCCAAAAACCTAACCTTGACCCTAACCCTAAAACTAACCCTAGCTCCTAACCCTAACCATTAATGAAATTCTAATCCTAACACGAATTACAACTTTAACCCTAAACCCCATAGAAAGAGCATTTGACCTCGTGGGACTAACAAAATGGTCTACAGATGGTCAAACTATCAACAAACTATCTGCTGATGAGGAACTGCTTGCTAAGGTTAGGGTTAGATTTAGAATTAGGGTTAGGGTTGGGTTAGGCTAAGGGTTACGTTTAGGGTTAGGATAAGGGTTAGGGTTAGTAGATAGTTGAAATGTTACTAATAGTCTGTAGATAGTCTGTAGAGCATCTACAGACGGACTATCCAAATAAAGTGTAATGCATAGATCATATGGTGCAGCTAGTACAAAGTACAGTAGAATCCTTATTACATAAAACGTCACAATCTACCATAAGACACTCAAAAACTCTTTCCTTACAGGGTTAACATTACTAGTTAGTGTGGTTAGTTCTGTTAGTTCCGTTACTACACACAGCCAATATTACAGGCTTCAGTCTTAACCATCTTCTGTCTCTCTGTTGGAATGTGCTTTGTTGTATGGTGCTGTTTGATTGGCTGTCGTGAGGAGGTAAAAATAGAGCCATCTGTCACACAGAACTAGATGATGATTGTTATTATCATGCTTTTCTAGGCTGATTGACTCTTTTGAAGTCACACACACACACACACACACACACACACACACACACACACACACACACACACACACACACACACACACACACACACACACACACACACACACACACACAATAAGACCTACCCGTATTTATTAATAGATAGATGCAGATTCACAGAATCACACACGGAGGCGGTCTCTCTCTCTGATTGTATTCTAAATTTAAGCCTCTTATTTCTCTACTTACAGCTGTGTGGAGTCACACACACACACGCAATCTGGGGTTGGGCTTCAGTCATTTCATTTTTCATGTGGAGAAGGCAACTGCGTGTCTCATTTCACCATGTAAGGCAGTGCGTGTGCATGAGGTATTTAAGATGTGTGTAAATTAGAAGCTTGGCCAAGCCTTTCACTGTAAATCTCAGCTGATGCCTACTAATGTACGCTGCTGAAAGACTGTTCTATTGAATGACACATCAATCGGTTCTCTCATTTCAAAGGCTGAGTATTCCAGCAGGGGTGAATAGGTCCTATCTGTGTTGTTGACTTTACCTCTCCATTACCTGACTGACTGGAGCTTGGCTTTGTCTACCCTCATCTTTCTGTCAGCTCCTGATCATTCATCCACAGCTGTATCTTTCTCCTGTACTTCCATGTATCATCCATCCACAGCTGCATCTCTCTCTTGTACTTCCATGTATCATCCATCCACAGCTGTATCTTTCTCCTGTACTTCCATGTATCATCCATCCACAGCTGCATCTCTCTCTTGTACTTCCATGTCCATTGTCTATTGCGTAATGTCACTGAGCATCAGTACAAACGGTATAACTCTCCAGCTCAGTTGGATTACTTTAGGTCTTCTTTGAACCTGACAGCTGAAAAAGGGTTTAAAGTGATGCTATATGGAGTATATACTGTAAGTGTAGCCCTGAGTGTTTTAGCATTTTAGTTGGAAAGGAAGTGAAGTTTGGAGGACTGTTATTTAAAGCTATTGAACAATGCCACGGGTATGTTGGATGCTCTTATACTAATCTGACTTTCAGCTCTAGGTAGACAACTACATATGTATCCTGCCCTTACATGACATAAGTCATTTTCTAATGTCCCTCTAATAACAACCAGGTTATACGAGATGATGACGGGGATTGAATTTATGAAAAGTCTTCAGTAAAATTCTAAATTAGTTTCCCCTCCAAAACATACACTATAACAAAAGGTTTTCTCTCTCTCTCTCTCTCTCTCTCTCTCTCTCTCTCTCTCTCTCTCTCTCGCTCTCTCGCTCTCTCTCTCTATCGCTCGCTCGCTCTCTCTCTCTATCGCTCGCTCGCTCTCTCTCTCTATCGCTCGCTCGCTCTCTCTCTCTATCGCTCGCGCTCTCTCTCTCTCTCTCTATCGCTCGCTCTCTCTCTCTCTCGCTCTCTCTCTCTTTTTCAAAATCTCTTCCATAATGCAGATATATAGTTCTATGTCGGAGTATGTTATTGGTGATGGATGATGGTCTGTTTGAGTCGTGGTAAATTAAGTGCCTACAGGGAGAACAAGGCCATCTTTGGTCACGGTCAACAGTCATGACACAGTCTAACACGCCACGCCTCGTTAACCACACAACAATGAGGAGGAGACGCACTTGTTTTGTCTGTCTCTATAACCGTCCTTTCTCCTCTTTCAAGAATCTTATCCTTAAACGTCTCTCACTGGTTTTCTTTTCATCCCTTTCTTACTTTATTTCTTTATTCATTATTTATCTTCATTAATCTTGTCTGTCACACATGTATTTCTTATTTTCTCCTTCTCTGTCATTCTTAATCGCAGGTCTGCTCAATTAATGAGAGAGAGAGAGAGAGAGAGAGAGAGAGAGAGAGAGAGAGAGAGAGAGAGAGAGATGAGAGAGAGAGAGAGAGAGAGAGAGAGAGAGACTCATGTGTGCTACCTATATCCCCCCAATAGAATTCCCATACTTTAACGATGACAGCTTCTCCATCCTAGAGGGAGAGATCAACAATTTCCAAGCCCAGGGACATGTACTAGTCTGTGGCGACCTAAATGCCAGAACTGGACAAGAACCTGACACCCTCAGCACACAGGGGGACAAACACCTACCTGGAGGGGACAGCATTCCCTCCCCCGTATACCCCCGTAGACACAACTACGCCAATATAACCCCCAAAAAACGGATCACAACTCCTGCAGCTCTGTCGGACGCTGGGTATGTACATAGTCAATGGTAGGCTTCGAGGGGACTCCTATTGTAGGTACACCTATAGCTTATCTCTTGGCAGTAGTACTGTAGACTACTTTATCAATGACCTCCACCCAGAGTCTCTTAGACTGTTCACAGTCAGTCCACTGACACCTAAGAAACCTATCCAACCAAAAACATAGAGACACAGAAAACCTGAGCCTACGTCTTCACTTTGGTGAATCACTAAAACAATACAGAAATATACTACGGAAAAAGAAGGAACAGCACATCAGAAATCAGCTCAATGTAATTGAAGAATCCATAGAATCTAACCACTTCTGGGAAAATTGGAAAACAAACGACAACACGAAGAGTTATCTATCCAAAATGTAGATGTATGGATAAACCACTTCTCCTATCTTTTTGGCTCTATAACAAAGAACAAACAACAAACAACATATACATGATCAGAAACAAATCTATTAAAGACTACCGGAACCCACTGGATTTACATTGAATGAACAACAGGACAAAAATACAAACCCTCCAACGCAAAAAGGCCTGTGGGGTTGATGGTATCCTAAATGAAATAATAAAATATACAGACCACAAATTACAATTGGCTAAACTTAATCTCTTTAACATCATCCTTAGCTCTGGCATCTTCCCCAATGTTTGGAACTAAGGACTGATCACCCCAATCCACAAAAGTGGAGACAAATTTGACCCCAATAACTCCCAGGGGATATGCATCAACAGCAACCTCTGGAAAATCCTTTGCATTATCATTAACAGCAGACTCTTACATTTCCTCAGCAAAAACAATGTACTGAGCAAATGTCAAATTGGCTTTTTACCAAATTACCATACGACAGACCATGTATTCACCCTGCACACCCCAATTGACAAACAAACAAACAAATGCAAAGTCTTCTCATGCTTTCGACTCAATTTGGCATAAGGGTCTGCTACACAAATTGATGGAAAGTGGTGTTGGGTGAAAAACATATGACATTATATAATCCATGTACACAACAATAAGTTAGAATTGGCAAAAAACACACACATTTCTTTCCACAGGGCCAAGGAGCGAGACAGGGATGCAGCTTAGGCCCCACCCTCTTCAACATACAGTGCCTTGCGAAAGTATTCGGCTCCCTTGAACTTTTCGACCTTTTGCCACATTTCAGGCTTCAAACATAAAGATATAAAACTGTAATTTTTTGTGAAGAATCAACAACAAGTGGGACACAATTATGAAGTGGAACGAAATGTATTGGATATTTCAAACTTTTTTAACAAATAAAAAACTGAAAAATTGGCCGTGCAAAATTATTCAGCCCCTTTACTTTCAGTGCAGCAAACTCTCTCCAGAAGTTCAGTGAGGATCTCTGAATGATCCAATGTTGACCTAAATGACTAATGATGATAAATAGAATCCACCTGTGTGTAATCAAGTCTCCGTATAAATGCACCTGCTCTGTGATAGTCTCAGAGGTCCGTTTAAAGCGCAGAGAGCATCATGAAGAACAAGGAACACACCAGGCAGGTCCGAGATACTGTTGTGGAGAAGTTTAAAGCCGGATTTGGATACAAAAAGATTTCCCAAGCTTTAAACATCCCAAGGAGCACTGTGCAAGCGATAATATTGAAATGGAAGGAGTATCAGACCACTGCAAATCTACGAAGACCCGGCCGTCCCTCTAAACTTTCAGCTCATACAAGGAGAAGACTGATCAGAGATGCAGCCAAGAGGCCCATGATCACTCTGGATGAACTGCAGAGATCTACAGCTGAGGTGGGAGACTCTGTCCATAGGACAACAATCAGTCGTATACTGCACAAATCTGGCCTTTATGGAAGAGTGGCAAGAAGAAAGCCATTTCTTAAAGATATCCATAAAAAGTGTTGTTTAAAGTTTGCCACTAGCCACCTGGGAGACACACCAAACATGTGGAAGAAGGTGCTCTGGTCAGATGAAACCAAAATCGAACTTTTTGGCAACAATGCAAAACGTTATGTTTGGCGTAAAAGCAACACAGCGCATCACCCTGAACACACCATCCCCACTGTCAAACATGGTGGTGGCAGCATCATGGGTTGGGCCTGCTTTTCTTCAGCAGGGGCAGGGAAGATGGTTAAAATTGATGGGAAGATGGATGGAGCCAAATACAGGACCATTCTGGAAGAAAACCTGATGGAGTCTGCAAAAGACCTGAGACTGGGACGGAGATTTGTCTTCCAACAAGACAATGATCCAAAACATAAAGCAAAATCTACAATGGAATGGTTCACAAATAAACATATCCAGGTGTTAGAATGGCCAAGTCAAAGTCCAGACCTGAATCCAATCGAGAATCTGTGGAAAGAACTGAAAACTGCTGTTCACAAACGCTCTCCATCCAACCTCACTGAGCTCGAGCTGTTTTGCAAGGAGGAATGGGCAAACATTTCAGTCTCTCGATGTGCAAAACTGATAGAGACATACCCCAAGCGACTTACAGCTGTAATCGCAGCAAAAGGTGGCGCTACAAAGTATTAACTTAAGGGGGCTGAATAATTTTGCACGCCCAATTTTTCAGTTTTTTATTTGTTAAAAAAGTTAGAAATATCCAATAAATTTCGTTCCACTTCATGATTGTGTCCCACTTGTTGTTGATTCTTCACAAAAAATTACAGTTTTATATCTTTATGTTTGAAGCCTGAAATGTGGCAAAAGGTCGAAAAGTTCAAGGGGGCCGAATACTTTCGCAAGGCACTGTATATATCAATGAATTGGCAAGGGCACTAGAACAGTCTGCACCCGGCCTCACCCTACTAGAATCTGAAGTAAAATGTCTACTGTTTGCTGATGATCTGGTGCTTCTGTCCCCAACCAAGGAGGGCCTACAGCATCACCTAGATCTTATGCACAGATTCTGTCTGACCTGGGCTCTGACAGTAAATCTCAGTAAGACAAAAATAATTGTGTACCAAAAAAGGTCCAGTTGCCAGGAACACGAATACAAATTCCCTCTAGACACCGTTGCCCTAGAGCACACAAAAAACTATACATACCTCGGCCTAAACATCAGCGCCACAGGTAACTTCCACAAAGCTGTGAACCATCTGAGAGACAAGGCAAGAAGGGCCTTCTATGCAATCAAAAGGAGCATAAAATTCGACATACCAATTAGGATCTGGCAAAAAAATACTTGAATCAGTTGTAGAACCCATTGCCCTTTATGGTTGAGGTCAAACAAGAATTCACAAAATGGGACAAACACCAAATTGAGACTCCGCATGCAGAATTCTTCAAAAATATCCCCTCTGTACAATATCCCTCTCATGCAGAGCAGAATTTCCCGCTAATTATCAAAATCCAGAAAAGAGACGCTAAATTATACAACCACCTAAAAGGAAGCAATTCCCCAAACCTTCCATAACAAAGCCTTCACCTACAGCGAGATGAACCTGGAGAAGAGCCCCCTAAGCAGGCGGTCCTGAGGGTCAGTACACAAACAGACCCCACAGAGCCCTAGGACAGCAACACAATTAGACCTAACCAAATCATGAGAAAACAAAAAAGGTAATTACTTGACACATTGGAAAGAATTTACAAAAAAAGTGAGCAAACTATAATGCTATTTGGCCCTAAACAGAGAATACACAGTGGCATAATACCTGAACACTGTGACTGACCCAAAATGAAGGAAATCTTTGACTATGTACAAACTCAGTGAGCATAGCCCTGCTATTGAGAAAGGCCATTAAAGGCAGATCTGGCGCCCAAGAGAAGACAGGCTGTGTGCACACTGCCCACAAAATGAGGTGGAAACTGAGCTGTGCTTCCTATCGTCCTGCCAAATGTATGACCATATTAGAGACACATACTTACCTCAGATTACACTGACCCACAAAAAATTCAAAAACAAATCCAATTTTGATAAACTCCCATATCTATTGGGTGAAATACCACAGTGTGTTACAGCAGCAAGATTTGTGACCTGTTGCCACAAGAAAAGGGCATCCAGTGAAGAATAAACACCATTGTAAATACAACCTATATTTATGTTTATTTATTTTCCATTTAACTATTTGCCCATCATTACAACACTGTATACTGACATAATATGACATTTGAAATGTCTTTATTATTTTGGAACTTTTGTGAGTGTAATGTTTACTGTACATTTTCTATTGTTTATTTCACTTTTGTTCACCATCACTTGCTTTGGCAATGTAAAAATATGTTTCCCATGCCAATAAAGCCCCTTATATTGAAATTGAAATTGAATTGAGAGAGAGAGAGCGAGAGAGAGAGAGAGAGAGAGACAATCTCCTACAGAGGGGAAAAACAATGTTTAGCTGGTTAGCGTTGCTCTCCTAGGAGACGCCTCAGTGTCAGGCGGGTTCTCACAGGTCCGCACAGCAGGAGAGGGTATAATTGCTTCTGACTCACACACTCGCATACACAAACACACACTCACTCACTCACTCACTCTCACACACACACACACAGGCTCAGTATAGTGAACAATTATGTCATTGTCAAAGGTAACCAACCTAAAAGGGTTCTTTGGCAGTCCCCATAGAAGAACTATTTGAAAACCCCTTTTTGTTTCCAGGTAGAACCAGCGCATTCTGAAAGTATTCAGACCCCTTGACTTTTTTCACATTTTGTTACTTTACAGCCTTATTCTAAAATGGAGAAAATAAAAAAGTTTCCCCCTCATCAATCTACACACAATACCGTATAATGACAAAGTAAAAACTGTTTATTTTTATTTTTGCAAATGTATAATAAAAATAAAATGAAACATTTGAAGCCCCTTTGGCAGCAATTACAGCATCAAGTATTCTTGGGTATGACACTGCAAGCTTGGCACACCTGCATTTGGGGAGTTTCTCCCATTCTTCTCTGCAGATCTTCTCAAGCTCTGTCAGGTTGGATGGGGAGCGTCACTGCACAGCTATTTCCAGGTCTCTCCAGAGATGTTCGATCAGGTTCAAGTCCGGGCTCTGGCTGGGCCACTCAAGAACATTGAGAGATGTCCCAAAGCCACTCTTGCGTAGTCATGGCTGTGTGCTTAGGGCCTTTGTCCTGTTGGAAGATGAACCTTCACCCCAGTCTGAGGTCCTGAGTGCTCTGGATCTCTCTTTCCTTCAATCCTGACTAGTCTCACAGTTCCTGCTACTGAAAAACATCCCCACAGCACGATGCTGCCACCACCATGGAGATGGTGCCAGGTTTGCTCCAGACATGGCACTTAGCCTTCAGGCCAAAGAGTTCAATCTTGGTTTCATCAGACCAGAGAATCTTGTTTCTCATGGTATGACAGTCCTTTAGGTGCCTTTTGGCAAACTCCAAGCTGGCCTTTTACTTAGGAGTGGTTTCCATCTGCCCACTCTATTATAAAGCCCTGATTGGTAGAGTGCTGCAGAGATGGATGTCCTTTTGGAAGGTTCTCCCATCTCCACAGAGGAACTATGGAGCTCTGTCAGAGTGACCATCGGGTTCTTTGTCACCTCCCTGACCAATGGCCTTCTCCCCCGATTGCTCTGTTTGTCTGGGCGGCCAGCTCTAGGAAGAGTCTTGGTGGTTCCAAACTTCTTCCATTTAAGAATGATGGAAGCCACTTTGTTCTTGGGGAACTTCAATGCTGCATACATTTTTTGGTACCTTTCAGAGACACAAGCCTGTCTCTGAGCTCTACTGACAATTCCTTCGACCTGATGGCTTGTTTTTTGCTCTGACATGTATTGTCAACTGTGGGACCTTATACAGACAGGTGTGTCTTTACAAATCCATGTCCAATCAATTTAATTTACCACAGGTGGACTCCAATCAAGTTGTAGAAACATCTCAAGGATGATCAATGGAAACAGGATGCACCTGAGCTCAATTTTGAGTCTCATAGGAAAGGGTCTGAATATTAATGTAAATAAAGTATTTCTAAAAACCTGTTTTCACTTTGTCATTATGGGTTATTGTGTGTAGATGGATGAGGATTTTATATTTATTTAATCAATTTTAGAATAAGACTGTAACGTAACAAAATATGGAAGAAGTCAAGGGGTCTGAATACTTTCCGAATGCAGTGTATGTTGAACCCTTTCCACAGAGTTCTACGTGGAACCCAAAAGGGTTCTACCTGGAACTGCTTTGAAACCTTTTTTCTAAGAATGTAGTGTTGGTACAAGAATACTAATCAATGCTCATTACCTTTAACCCTCCTGTCGTTTCCAATCACTGCCTTATATCATTCTGCCTCATCCAATCAGAGAGAAGGTCAGTAGTGGACAGGGGCATGATGAGGCTGTGGGCGGTTCTGTGATCCATTTTTATTAGGCCTCTTAATGTAATCTCCATTGATTTAAATGTCATTGTTTTTTGGTCTTGAGAAAATACTCACTATTCCTCATGTCTCCCTCCATTCGTGCCTGTTCATGTGTACCTCTAACCCATGTGTCATCCATTCCCCATTCACTAGACACATGTCTTGCTGTATGTTCAAAACAACCACAAAAGCAAGCTGCTGATGTATCCTGAAACCATTCTGGCACACTGACCTTGAAAGGTAGCTGCAGTAGTGTAGTTTTACACTTCTGTCTACCCTGGTTCTATTTTCCTCCATAGATTCCCAGGGGGTGCTTTCCTCCATAGATTCCTCCATAGATTCTCTGGCCCTGGGGGTTCTGGCTTTGAAATGAGAGAGGGACGGGGACGTTAGGTGGGGTTGGGATTGGAAAGAGAGTGTGAAAGGGTTGCAGCTGAGTTTGGATTCTTAAGCCCTTCTCTCCCACTCTTATGGATGAAAGGGTAGCCCCCCTCTCCCCTTGGAGCGCTTTGGAAGGAGAGAATGTTTTTGACACCACCCTACCCCTCTCTCCCTTTTCCCCTCCACTCCTCCTTCCCTCTTCTGTTTTTCACTTGTTGATCAGAGTAACAGTTGTTGTTATGCCCGGTCCCAAACCGACCTCTAGACCCTACCCCTAGACACCTCTCATAGATCTGAAAACACCGGATGGATTATACTGTGTATTTGTACATCAGTGGAGGCTGCTGATGTATCAAATGATACCATTCCATTTACTCCATTCCAGCCATTATTATGAGCCATCCTCCCATCAGCAGCCTCCACTGTTGTACATGACTCATATTCCCAGATAACCTGCCTGCAGAGTTACATAGTAAAATGAACACAGACAAAAACACAGAAAATAATTCATCAAAGGTGGTCCAGCAGATCCATCCACTGTTTCTCCTCCACTGTCTCCCAGTACTGTAGGCCTACATCCCAGTCCTGCTCTGTGATCCCTCCAGGCCTCCATCTGGCCTTGCCTGACTGAGGCTGGCCCTGGGTCTGTTGTTAATTAGAGCCCATGATCTATTCTCAGACATAACTACATAGAACCATGACACGCACAAGCACACAGGCACACATATACACACACACACACACACACACACACACGCACACGCACACACCACACACACACACACACACACACACACACAGTGTTGTCTGTCTTCCATTGCTCAACAACAGGATATGAGACCTCTAAATATCTCCAGATATAGAAGGTCTCTCTGAGAGAGAGAGAACAAGACTCAATGAGCTCTTCACTGTGAAGCTGGGACAAACTGACTCACACATCAAGGGCCTATTCATAGACAGAGAGACAGAGAGAAAATAGGGAGCAAGGGGAGGGAGAGAAAGAAAATATGGAACAAGAGGAGGGAGAGAGGACAGGGGGAGTGAGCGAGGGAGAAAAGGGGGGAGGAAGAAAATGGAGGGAAAGAAAAGCAGAGCTCTCTGCACCTACAGAGTAGAGGTTACCCCTGTCCCCTGTCTCAGGATGTTTCTCTATGAGAATGATCTGGAACAGTGATGCTTCAGTGAGAGAACGTGTGCATGTGTGTGTGTTACTGGGTACCATGTAGGGTTGCAAAGGGAGGGTACATTACTGGAAACTTTTTAAGTTGACCAGTAAACTGCCTTCAAGGTTTATTTTGAATTAGATAATTCAGAACATCAAAGGTGTCTGTAATTTTCTCTGGCCCTCTGTGTAGCCTTATCACATGTAAAATATATGAAATAATAACAAACTGAAAATATAGAATGACAAAGCTGTAAAACATTATCCTAAATTTTAACCATCATCTTCGTGAATACCATTGGTGTTTAATATCAGCGTTTCAGTATGAAATATTGTTTAGATTTTATTTTTTACACTTTTATTTCATGTGCTATGTTGATATTCATTTGTTGTCAATGTTTTTGCGTCAAACTGGTTGCAGTCAATAGTTGGAAGAGTTGCAGATATGCTTTTTTCTCTTGAAACATATGGTCTATCTATTAGAAAATCATGGACAATATGGACACAGATATAACAAAAATTAATATTATGCAGTATATTTATTTAAAAATAAAAATGTTATTCAATGTTATTCAAGTATGTGTTACCAAAATTACCATAGATTGCCATAGATTTTCTGTTAATCATCCAAGATTCTGATAACTTTGGTAAATTAGCGGTAACTTTGCAACTATAGTACCAGGCCTTGCCAACTTTGTGAATAACCTTCAGTATCAATCTGCCTGTCCATTCCTTCTGGTCCTCACAGGGTCTGGCAAAGTTGAATATCCCAAACCACCTAGCCTCTCTGTTCTATCACTATGGTTTCGAAAGTATTTTCTGTTGCGATGGTAACGGGCATCTGGCACTCTGCTGAGGACTATTCCATGACCTTTCCCAGGATTCCACAGGACACTGTACACACACACAACATCCTGGGAACACACACACACAACAAGTATTTACACCCATCCTAAAGTACAGTTAGTGAGAGCTGACCTTCTGTAGACCCCACAGTAACAGCCAGGACTCGGCTGTGGAAAAAGTGGAACACTTACACATCTGGAATGTCAAACATTCCAGAGGCCATGTCCAATGTTCCCTCAACATTGTTTGGGCACTGAGCAAATTTCAGGTCTGCTGAGCGCAAACTTGAAAGAAAAAATCTCTTGCATAGTTCGTTTTGTTTCGGTATGTTGCATTGAAAGTGGCTAATGTTGCATTGATTTCATCACAATTGCCACAGTAAAGGGAAACGTTGATAGTGTTAACTAACAGGGAAAAGTCTAGAAAGTTGAGCAAAGTTCAATCTCGTGCTTCTCTCCGTAGGCTGATAGTTCTTCTGCGCTCTGCTAGGCGGCAGTCTCTTGGGACTACAGCTGGCTGGTGCAGTGTGCAGCTTAGAGGGAACATTGGCCATGTCTACACTTGACACTTACATGAGAATTCTGCTATCAGAATACAAAGATCACATTAAAAGGACGCATTGTGTGCGGACCGTCATTAGCAATCTAGCGTGTGCTAGCCAGCTAGCTAATATTGCCCCCCCCCCCCCCCCCCCCCGCAAAAAAGTGAATTCCATGATCAGAAGTCCATGATTAGAATACAAAAACTGCATTATCTGTCAAGTCTAGACACGGACAGAGAAAAGTTGACTTCTCAAGACCATCTGACACAGGGCTGGCTCTCTGCCGCGCAGAGCACAGAAGGTCTATCAAATTGATGACCCCTGAAAATCGCCGTTTAGGATGTTTGGGGTTTTTAGGTTAACACCCCACCATCTGTGGTATTACTGTGAGTGGGAGAGAGAGATATAGAAAGGCAGAAACACACTAGCATTCTCTTTATCTAAGCTCAGATGAGTGCAGTGCTCTTACAGTAGGGAGAATTATGAAACAAATATCCTGCTTTTACCAGCATTCAGAGTTTATGTATGTTGTGATAGTAATTTCATTCAACTTCTATTGACAATCATTATCAAATGAATGGTATTAGTGTCATACAGCAGATATTCAGCTCCACATACACAAATGCACGATATACATACACCAGAGGAAGCTGCTGAGGGGAGGACGGCTCATAATAATGTCCGGAACGGAGCAAATGGAATGGTATAAACATGTGTTTGATGTATTTGATAACATTCCATCAATTCCGCTCCAGCCATTACCACGAGCCCGTCTTCCCCAATTAAGGTGCCACCAACCTCATTTGACATACACACACGGCTGCTGCATTCTTATAAAAGCACAACTCAGCAGTAAGCATTGACCCTTGTGTCAATATCATCCTCCCCACCCCCACACTATGAATCAGTCCAGTCCACTCAATAGGCCCCTTCAGCTTGGTGGTATTGAACTCATTCACTCTGCTGTATTAATCAAGGCCTTCTGCTGGATTGCTGAGGAAGAGGGAATAAATCCAATCTATCTATTGTATTTGAATGGGCCTGTAGGGGAAAGGAATGTTTGGAATGTATAAGATGTTTGCAACCACAACTAACCAGACACAAAGCATCATGGGAAATACCCACGAGATTGTCGAGGTACAGTGCCTTGCAAAAGTATTCATCCCCCAAGGCGTTTTTCCTATTTTGTTGCATTATAACCTGTAATTTAAATAGATTTTTATTTGGATTTCATGTGATGGACATACACAAAATAGTCCAAATTGGTGAAGTGAAATTAAAAAAAATTACTTGTTTCAAAAAATTTAAAAATTTAAAACGGAAAGGTGGTGCGTGCATATGTATTCACCTCCTTTGCTATGAAGCACCTAAATAAGATCTGGTGCAACCAATTATCTTAAGAAGTCACATAAATAGTTAAATTGCACACAGGTGGACTTTATTTAAGTGTCACATGATCTCAGTATATATACACCTTTTCCGAAAGGCCCCAGAGTCTGCAACACTACTAAGCAAGGGGAACCACGAAGCAAGTGGCACCATGAAGACCAAGGAGCTCTCCAAACAGGTCAGGGACAAAGTTGTGGAGAAGTACAGATCAGGGTTGGGTTATTAAAAAAATATCAGAAACTTTGAACATCCCACTGAGCACCATTACATCCATTATAAAAAATGCAAAGAATATGGCACCACATCAAACCTGCCAAGAGAGGGCCTCCCACCAAAACTCACGGACCAGGCAAGGAGGGCATTTATCAGAGAGGCAACAAAGAGACCAAAGATAACCCTAAAGGAGCTGCAAAGCTCCACAGCGGAGATTGGAGTATCTGTCCATAGGACCACTTTAAGCCGTACACTCCACAGAGCTGGGCTTTACGGAAGAGTGGCCAGAAAAAAAGCCATTGCTTAAAGAAAATAATAAGCAAACACGTTTGGTGTTCGCCAAAAGGCATGTGGTAGACTCCCCAAACATATGGAAGAAGGTACTCTGGTCAGATGAGACTAAAATTGAGCTTTTTGGCCATCAAGGAAAATACTATGTCTGGCACAAACCCAACACCTCTCATCACCTTGAGAACACATTCCCCACAGTGAAGCATGGTGGTGGCAGAATCATGCTGTGTGGATGTTTTTCATCGGCAGGGACTGGGAAACTGGTCAGAATTGAAGGAATGATGGATGGCGCTATATACAGGTAAATTCTTGAGGGAAACCTGTTTCAGTCTTCCAGAGATTTGAGACTGGGATGGAGGTTCACCTTCCAGCAGGACAATGACCCTAAGCATACTGCTAAAGCAACACTCGAGTGGTTTAAGGGGAAACCTTTAAATGTCTTGGAATGGTCTGGTCAAAGCCAAGACCTCAATCCAATTTAGAATCTGTGGTATGACTGAAAGATTGCTCTACACCAGCTGAGCCCATCTGACTTGAAGAAGCTGGAGAAATTTTGCCTTGAAGAAAGGCTCAAAACTCCCAGTGGCTAGACGTGCCAAGCTTATAGAGACATACCCCAAGAGACTTGCAGCTGTAATTGCTGCAAAATGTGGCTCTACAAAGTATTGACTTTGGGGGGATGAATAGTTATGCACACTGAAGTTTTCAGTTTTTTTCTGTTATTTCTTGTTTGTTTCACAATACATTTTTTTTTTTTGCATTTTCAAAGTGGTAGGCATGTTGTGTAAATCAAATGATACAAACCCCAAAAATATCTATTTTAATTCCAGGCTGTAAGGTAACAAAATAGGAAAAATGCCAAGGGGGTGAATACTTTCGCGAGCCACTGTATGATATGTGTTAGATGTAACACATGTTGGTGTTATAGATGGAGAATACATGTTGATGTTGCTGTTATCATGAAAGGTAGATTGCTAGGTTTTCATGGTTAAAGATAAAGTTAAGTCTCAAAGGACGGGGGGGGGGGGTGCATGGTGTTCTTTCATACTCAGGGGTCACATCAGGCCACACAATGTCCTAGGGATTCTGGTTCCTGGTTAAAAACTGGAGAATCTGGCCTGACTCCCAGAGCTGAGAGAAAACACTCCCATCCTCCATCTGGAGACGGGACGTCAGCGAATCTGCTGGCTGCTGTGTGTGTGTGTGCGTACGTGCAATGGAGTTGGGTAAGATGAGAAGGGAACTGACCGGTGGCTGAGTGGAGATGTGGAGAGTGTAAGCACATCCCTCTATCCTCCACAGAGAGAGAGAACAGTCACCTTTCCCTGTCCCTGTCACTCATCTACTGGGTCTCCCTTTCCTTCCTTCTCTCCGTCTGTTTGTCAGCCTGGAGCCTGGAATGCTCTGGAACTGAGTGTCACTTTAAAAACAACTAACAGACCAAAAAAGAAAAAGGGAGAGAGCGAGAAAGGGAGAGAGCGAGCAAGGAACAGGCAGTGGGAATGTTTGTGTTTGTCGCAACCAGACTTCGGCTCTCAGGGTTTCTTCAGTTACAGGAGAGGTGAGCGGAGAGGGATAGAGCCATTGGGGATTTGTCTAGCTGCGTGGGATATTGACACAGGATTGCGGTGACCTCTCTTTTTACGGAGTGATCAGAATGTTGGATCCTTAGAGAGAAGAGCGAGGAAACAAGGCCTTTTAGCCTGACCTGTGGATTCCTGCCTGTCATCTGGTGTACCTGTTTTCTTGTGGATAGCTACATGTGTGTTTCTATGATGGAGGCGGTACTGCTGGGTCTGGAGGATGTGCTGTTCACACGTCAGGGTCTGCTGTGGACCTTCACCTCCTCCGCTCTAAGACATCTCCGTGCACTACACCTCACACACGCACACAGGTGTGTCCCCAGGCCACTGTACCAGGTAGGATACACCTCACACACACACACACACACACACCACACACACACACACACACACACACACACACACACACACACACACACACACACACACACAGACACTACACTGTATGTGAGAGGAAGTGTTAAAATAAGCTTCAGACTATAGGTCAGTGTGCCGTAACCTGATGCTGTCACTAATGAAGGGGTTAGGACAGAGTGGGTTAAATGAAAGGCAGGTCAGGGCTCTAGGCAGAGTAGAGAGGAACAAAGGGGCTAACAGCTGGTGTGTAACTAACTAGGTGCATGCTCAAGGCGACAGGGCTATACAGTAGGTTTAATCTGAAGTATAAGACAAAATCAGGTGTTGTGGACAAGCTTCTGGTGTGATGGGGATAGTGGGTTGTTTTTGTAGAGGGATCTAGGTGCTCCAATCCACTCATATAGTAGGAACATGGACTGAAATACAGCCACTGTCATACCTTCATATCACTTAACCTATGGCTCATATTTGCGGATGTTGTGTGTTTCAGAGTATGTGTTTGTGTATGGAGTGTGTGTGGTGTGTTAGTAGGCCATTGACTCCTCTCTATAAAGAATGAGAGTGTTCTGGCCCAGTTCTACCTAATGCAGAGACAAAAGCCTCTTTAGTAGTTGTTGTTTCTCTTTCAGGAAACACACACACACACACATTTTTATAAACTCCAAATACTCAGTATTCACAATGTCAGCAGGAAGAAGCAAGTGTTTTTGGTTACCGTTGGGTTGCTAGGGCTGTTTTTAAAGGCCCGGTAACTGAGGGCTGAGTGTTCTTGGGAGTGTGAAAGTAAGTGTTTCTTCATACACACACACACGTACACACACACACATTTTCAGGGGTATGAAAGATGGTGTTTGGTCACAGACTGGAGAACTCTATGTTCAGATTTACAACCAAATCACCTTTTCACTCTGTGTGTGTGTGTGTGTGTGTGTGTGTGTGTGTGTGTGTGTGTGTGTGTGTGTGTGTGTGTGTGTGTGTGTGTGTGTGTGTGTGTGTGTGTGTGTGTGTGTGTGTGTGTGTGTGTGTGTGTGTGTGTGTGTGTGTGTGTGTGTGTGTGTGTGTGTGTGTGTGTGAGAGAGAGAGAGATGGAGAGACCAGCTCTGACACGGCAGAATTGATGATCAGTATTCGCTCCACCATGTCTGAATCTGCACAGAGAGCAATTAGTATTCCTTACTCATCCCACCTGCCCTGTGTGCAGTCCACACTGTCAGGCCCCACCAGACGAACCCAGAGAGGGATCACAGAGGTACTAGGGCTGCTGTCATAGCAACAAGCAGGAGAGGGACTGCCACACACACATAATCAAACTCACAAAGCAAGTATTCAGAGCATCATACAGCAACGCACACACTCTCTGCCTTGGCTCCCCTTTAAAGAACTGTGTTATTAGGGAGGACATCTTATCATCTTACAAAGGTCAAGTTGAAAAGTCTGCCCTCATGAAGGGTCGACACAATGACAGGAAAACCCTAAACCTCCCCTCATATCGTGCACTTCCCCTGAATACACCTCATACTCAGGAAACACCGTAACTCCCCTCAAAACAGACATAATCAGCTTGACTACGATTTGTAACTTTCTCTACGGCAAAACAAGCCTTCCCTGGGATGATAAAGTCGTTTGATGTGCTGTGGAGTGTTGTAATGGCTGTTCTGAGGGCAAGGTCAGTAGTAATGAGTGATCCAGACTTCCAGAAATGGCAGACTGACTACACTACCATTCAGCTCATACTGTAGTAGTAGTAGCTCTCTCACCAACAAGGAACTGTAATACTTTATCTGGTACAGGACTGCTGAGAGAGAGAGAGAGAGAGAGAGAGAGAGAGAGAGAGAGAGAGAGAGAGAGAGAGAAACAAACAAACACTTGTCTGGATGTGATTTTCACACTGTACCTTCCCCCTGCACTTCTGTTCTCCACCACTCCTCCTACTCTCTTCACTGTAGCCTCAGGTATTTCCTGAGTAGATCCCCAGCCCCCTACCTCTGTCCCTGTCCACTTCTCAGCTCTGACCCTAGGTCTGTTTTCCTCTCTCTTGTTCCAGGGGAAACTCCTTCAGTGTCTTCCTCCACTATTATTCTCTAATCTTCTCTCTCTCTCAAAGAGTATAAGTGTTCACAGGCATGTGTGTACATTAGCGCATGTGTGTGTGAAATGCTCACACTCACACAAATTCAATTGTGTTTGTCACATACGAGTTCAAAAATAATTAGACAAATAAAATAGTAATACAGGGAGATAAAATCAAATACACAATAATGGATCTAATGCCTTCACAGAGTATTCCTACCCCTTGACATATTTCACATTTTGTTGTGTTACAGCCTGAATTCAAAATGGATTAAATAGATTTGTTTTTCTCACCCATCTACACACAATACCCCATAATGACAAAGTATAAGCATGTTTTTAGAAATGTTTGCCAATTTTCTGGATATTAAATACATAAATATTTCATTTACATAAGTATTCAGACCCCCGAGTCAATACATGTTAGAATCACATTACAGCTGTGAGTCTTTCTGGGTAAGTCTCTAAGAGCCTTGCACACCTGGATTGTACAATATTTGCACATTATTCTTTAACAAATTCTGTCAAGTTGGTTATTGATCATTGCTTAACAGCCATTTTCAAGTCTTGCCATAGAGTTTCAAGCCTATTTAAGTCAAAACTGTAATTAGGCCGTCTTAGTAAGAAACTCCATTGTATATTTGGCCTTGTGTTTTAGGTAATTGTCCTACTGAAAAGATCATTTGTCTCCCAGTGTCTGGTGGAAAGCAGACTGAACCAGGTTTTCCTCTAGGATTTTGCATGTACTTAGCTCTAGTCAGTCTATTTTTATCCTTAAAAACTTCCTAGTCCTTGTCAATGACAAGCATACCCATAACATGATGCAGCCACAACAATGCTTGAAAATATGTAGAGTGGTACTCAGTGTTGTGTTGTGTTGGATTTGCCTTCAAACATATTGCTTTGTATTTAGGACATAATGTCAATTTCTTTTGCCACATTTTTTTCAGTTTTACTTGAATGCCTTATTGCAAACAGGGTGGTTTGGAATATTTTTATTCTGTACAGCCTTCCTTCTTTTCCCTCTGTCATTTAGTTTTACTATTGTGGAGTAACAGCAATGTTGTTGATCCATCCTCAGTTTTCTCCTATCACAGCCATTAAACTCGATAACTGTTGTAAAGTCACCATTGGCCTCATGTGGAAATCCCTGAGAGGTTTCCTTCCTCTCTGGCAACTGTTAGGAAGGACACCTGTATCGTTATAGTGGGTGTATTGATACACCATCCAAAGTGTAATTAATAACTTCACCATGGTCAAAGGGATATTCAATGTCTGCTTTTTTATTTTCATCCATCTACCAATAGGTGCCCTTCTTTGCGAGGCATTGGAAAACCTCCCTGGTTGTTGTGGTTGAATCTGTGTTTGAAATTCACTGCTCGAATGGGGGACCTTACAGATAATTGTATGTTTGGTCTACATATATGAGGAAGTCATTCAAAAATCATGTTAAACATGTTTTGCACACAGAGTGAGTCCATGCAACTTGTTATGTGACTTGTTAAGCAAATCTTTACTGCTGAACTTATTTAGGCTTGCCATAACAAAGGGGTTGAATACTTTTCATTTTTAATTAATTTGTACAAATGTTTCAAAACATAATTCCACTTTGACATTATGGAGTATTGTGGGTAGGCCAGTGACACACAATCTCAATGTAAACCATTTTCAATTCAGGCTGTGTACAACAACAAAATGTGGAAAAAGTCAAGGATGTGAATAATTTCTGAAGGCACTGTACAGGGACATGCACACATGCACATGCACACACCCTCGTGAAAAGGCACCCCATGTGTTCATGCATTCCTATATCAATCTGGGAATGATGTGAACTCAACAACATTCAGTCACACTTTCTCCCTGGGGAAGGCCTCTTTAAAGCTACAGGCAGGTTCAAGGTCCTGCTGTTGTGTTGTGCTAAGCCCTCAGCTCAACACCCCTCCCTCTTTCTTAACTTCCTCCTCTTCCTTCTGTCCCTGTCTCCTAATAATCATCCACCTCTCCTTATTGTGAAAGGCAGGATATCCTGAGGAGGTAGGGATTAAAAAATAGAGAAAATGGGGATATAGCAGACCCAGGTGGCCATTCCTTCCTCTGCAACACTCCTGTTAGCATTTAAATATTTATTTACCAAGCCCTCACTTTCATCCTCAGAGACTCACACAGCGTAGACTTGAGACTCTTTTGATCATAACACCATGTCTTTTTTGGAGGGGGGAATTTATTAGGGATCCCAATTAGCCAAGGCAGCAGCTATTCTTCCTTGGGGTCCAAACACATTAAGGCGCAGCACGTAAAAAAACAAAACAGTCCAACATATATCATTACACCACTACATATCTACAACACAACATTTCTAATGCCACCATATAACAATATTACAATATACGTGTGTGCTAGTGTGTGTATAGATTTATTTGTTTTTAAATCTGATTTTACTGCTTGCATAAGTTACTTAATGTGGAATAGAGTAGTACTGTGCGTTTCCCAGAGTCCGTTCTGGACTTGGGGACTGTGAAGAGACCCTTGGTGGCATTGTAGGACTTGTTTCCTTGATAGCAATGTCAATAAGGCAGAGCAGCACTTTATTTACGTTTTACTTTTTAGTCATTTAGCTCTGATCCGGAGCGACATACAGCAGTGAATGTATATATTTTTGTACTTTTTTCGTATTATGGACAGACTTCTCCCCATCTTAGCTATCGTCGTATCAATATGTTTTGACCATAACAGTTGTTTAGTCACCTCAGCTTGCTCAATTTCCACATTATTCTTTGCAAGATTTAGTTTAGGGTCTGTCCCAAATACAATGCTTTTAGTTTTGAAATATTTAGGACTAGCTTATTTTTTGCCACCCATTCTAAAACTCTTTGTTAAGTGTTGCAGTTAATCCACTTGCTGTGGTAGCTGATGTGTTAATGTTGAGTCATCAGCATACATAGACACATGGTGTGTGTGTGGTGTGTGTGTGTGTGTGTGTGTGTGTGTGGTGTGTGTGTGTGTGTGTGTGTGTGTGGTGTGTGTGTGTGTGTGTGTGTGTGTGTGTGTGTGGTGAGTGTGTGTGTGTGTGTGTGTGTGTGTGTGTGTGTGTGTGTGTGTGTGTGTGTGTGTGTGTGTTGCTAAGCTGTAAGCTGCTCATCAAATCATTCTGCCAGAGGAATTCTTGGATTTGTATTATCTAGTGACTGTCAGAAAACAATTATTTTGTCATAGTTTAAACACTTACACACACATACATACTACAGAAGCACAGGCACTTGTGCATTCACACAAACGCACACACACAGACACACACACACACATTGCACTATACATTAGAATCTGCTGATCCACGAGAAACCCCAAGTCCCCCATCCCTCATTCCCTATCCAACTGCAGGGGAAGCTTCCAGCTCTGCTCTCCTCTGACATACAGTGCACACGCGCCTCTGACTCTGTTCAATAGAATTCCGATCTCTATCCCGCTTTGGCTGCCAGCTCTGTTTTCCAGCCAACTCCGGTGTTTTATGGGAGAAAACTTTTTCCCAGAACCAAACCGTGAGAGATTCTGTTGTTTCTGCCGGGTGGAGGAGTGGAGAGAAGGAAGAGGTGGAGTATTGGAGAAAGGGATGGAGAGGAGGAGAGACAAGAGATTCCATTCCCTATCTGTTCATACGTTTGTTTGGTTTTCTGTACTTTTCTAATTTGTAATTTTCTAATAACTAGCTGGAGGCTTGTTTACGTTTTGTATTCGGACACACACAGACACACATGATAAACCTGGGAATGAGGCAATGGTTAATGTTTTCCAGACATACTATGCAAATAAGCTGTGCTCCCGAGGGACACACTGTAAACTGTTTTAACCGACTAGTCTCCACTACATCACACAGCTCAACACTGGCTTTCTGGGTGTGTGTGTGTGTGTGCATGCGTGTGCATGTGCGTGTTTGGTTTTACTATCCTTGTGGGGACCAGAAGTCCTCACAAGGAAATTAGAACAATGAAAATTCTAAGAAGTGGGGACATTTAGGACATGTAGGTTTATGTCACGAGTAGGTCAGGGCGTGACAGGGGGTTTTGTCTAGTTCATTTATGTCTATGTTGGTTCTAGTTTCTTTTTCTATGTTGGGGTTTTGTCTAGTTTATGTATTTCTATGTGGGGTTCTAGTTTCTGTATTTCTATGTTGGTTTGTTTTGGGATGATCTCCAATATTTAAGTTGTTGTTTTTCCCACTAGGTTTTGTGGGAGATTGTTTTGAGTTAGTGTATGTTGCACCTCTTCGTCACGGTTTGTTGTTTTGTTTATTAGTTTATTTGTATGTTTTGCATAGTTTCACAGTTAAAATAAAAATGTGGAACGATACACACGCTGCGCCTTGCTCTTCATCATACGACAATCGTGACAGTTTAGGGTTAGGGTGGGGGGTTTGGGGTTAAGGTTAGGATTTTGGGGTTAAGTTTAGGGTTAGCGCTTAAGGAAAAAACTATTTTGAATGGGAATCGATTGTTTGGTCCCCACAAGGAAAGTGAAACACACACACACACACAACCACACAAACACACACATACACACACACACACACACACACACGTGTGCACATGTACTGTAAGTATGCATTGAGATAAACAGAGTGGCCAGTTAATGATGGGAAACATAGATATACATTTATCTTCTTGAAGTTCTAATCAGAGGAAAGAAAGTCCATTCATATCTCTATTATATCTACAGTGTACCAGCAGAGGTCTCTGGATACGTTTTTATGTAAATTCACTCATATTTCATGTTTTTTATGAGTATGCACAAGCTTATGGGGAAATAGGGCTTACATACTGTATAATACCTCTCTTTCCATCCATCTCTCTTACATTTTGCACATACAGTATTCACAATTTGCCGCAAACTTTACAGACACACAATTCCTCTCTCTCTCTCTCTCTCTCTCTCTCTTTCTCAACCATTTCATTTACTTACTGTGTGTCATAATCTCCTTAGTGGAGCAGGAATCTCATTTCAGTGGTAATGTGAGAATATTCCACTCTAGAGCCATAAAACAGTGGCCTACTGGATTAAATACACACCCACACACACACACACACACACACACACACACACACACACACACACACACACACACACACACACACACACACACACACACACACACACACACACACACACACACACACACACACAGACCTTCCGTTTGAAAAATAATGTTATTAAGTAAAGAAGAAGCTCAGGCACATCTGTTTTTGTACTTTTCTAGTGATATAAATGAAGAAGAGAAACAACCTGCTGGTGTAACACATGGGAGAGGTGATAACAACCTGCTGGTGTAACACATGGGAGAGGTGATAACAACCTGCTGGTGTAACACATGGGAAAGGGGATAACAACCTGCTGGTGTAACACATGGGAGAGGGGATAACAACCTGCTGGTGTAACACATGGGAGAGGTGATAACAACCTGCTGGTGTAACACATGGGAGAGCTGATAACAACCTGCTGGTGTAACACATGGGAGAGGTCATAACAACCTGCTGGTGTAACACATGGGAAAGGGGATAACAACCTGCTGGTGTAACACATGGGAGAGGGGATAACAACCTGCTGGTGTAACACATGGGAGAGGTCATAACAACCTGCTGGTGTAACACATGGGAAAGGGGATAACAACCTGCTGGTGTAACACATGGGAGAGGTGATAACAACCTGCTGGTGTAACACATGGGAGAGGTGATAACAACCTGCTGGTGTAACACATGGGAGAGGGGATAACAACCTGCTGGTGTAACACATGGGAGAGGTGATAACAACCTGCTGGTGTAACACATGGGAGAGGTGATAACAACCTGCTGGTGTAACACATGGGAGAGGTGATAACAACCTGCTGGTGTAACACATGGGAGAGGTGATAACAACCTGCTGGTGTAACACATGGGAGAGGTGATAACAACCTGCTGGTGTAACACATGGGAGAGGTGATAACAACCTGCTGGTGTAACACATGGGAGAGGGGATAACAACCTGCTGTTGTAACACATGGGAGAGGTGATAACAACCTGCTGGTGTAACACATGGGAGAGGTGATAACAACCTGCTGGTGTAACACATGGGAGAGGGGATAACAACCTGCTGTTGTAACACATGGGAGAGGTGATAACAACCTGCTGGGGTAACACATGGGAGAGGTGATAACTACCTGCTGGTGTAACACATGGGAGAGGGGATAACAACCTGCTGGTGTAACACATGGGAGAGGTGATAACAACCTGCTGGTGTAACACATGGGAGAGGTGATAACAACCTGCTGGTGTAACACATGGGAGAGGTGATAACAACCTGCTGGTGTAACACATGGGAGAGGTGATAACAACCTGCTGGTGTAACACATGGGAGAGGTGATAACAACCTGCTGGTGTAACACATGGGAGAGGTGATAACAACCTGCTGGTGTAACACATGGGAGAGGTGATAACTTGTAGTTGTTTTTGTTTTATCACACACAACTACACGTTCTGTTGTCAAGCCTGCCTGGTATACTACCATAGACAGGGCTTGCCAGGTCTGCATGATATGCTGTAGGAGATTTGGATTGTTGAGTCCAGAGCCATATTTATGTTTCCGGCCAAGTCTATCTAGTATTAGCTAATACACATGGGCTGCCAAGTCTGGTTGGTATGTCCTAACAGACACAGGTTGCCAAGTATGTTCCTTACACCATAGTAGTCCTGTGTTTGCAAGTCTTCCTAGAATGTTGTAATAGTACTTGGTTGCCAAATGTGGCTGTTAGCCCTTTAAATCATGTCTGAGCTGTAGAGCATGTTACTTAATCCAGATATGATATGGTTTGGGGTTATCCCTGCAGTACAGACTGTAGTAGTGGGTTCAGAAGTGAGTTTAAATGTATAACCTCTCCGTAGGATGTTAATCCAAAGGGGATTATAAAGTGAAAATCCATCTCAGTGATGGAGCCTTTGTATTGATACATGTAGCTACTGTATCTTGTGTACAGTGTGCATTTCAAATGTGTATCTGATTTATCAAACCCTCTCTACCATAAACACACACACACACACACACACACACACACACACACACACACACACACACACACACACACACACACACACACACACACACACACACACACACACACACACACACACCCTGATTTCTATAGAGCCCCAGCCCTCTGCCATTGATTACCCATGGTCATCATGTCCTCTGTTATGACTCATCAGTCATTGCATTATATCATCACTCCTACTCTCAGACACAAAACTGTGCTATTGATTGTTGGCAAATTGTATGTTGTAGATGTCGTTGGCCTGTCAGGCAGCAGTAGCTACAGTACAGTGACTGTGTGATACATCTGTCAAGAGAACAAACCTCACGTCACACTTGCCTAACATGATGTGTGGTGACCTTTTCCAGAGATATAGTCCTATACACTTTTAGAAGAAAAGGTGTTATCTAGAACCTAAAAGGATTTTTCGGCTGTCCCCTTAGTAGAACCCTTTAAAGAACCCTTTTTGGTTCCAGGTACAACATTTTTGGTTCCAGAACTCTTTTGGGTCCCAAAAGGGTTCTACCTGGAACCAATAGGGTTCTACTATAGAGACATGCAGCCTATAAGAGCGAGGGAGGAAGATGAGCAGAAGGAGGAATAGGAGGAGGAGGGGTGGGAGAGGAAAGAGTATGAGGGGTGGAAAAAGAGGAATTACAGAAGAAAGAAAGGACAATTAGAAAGAGAAGGGCATGAGAGCTGAGAGGGGGAGTGGAATGAAGAACAGCAGGCTAGTCGTGGTTTGAAAAGAGTGATAGAAGAGAAAGAAAGGAGTGTGAGAGAGAGGAGGAACAAAGTATGAAATGGACAGGAAAAGGAGGGGAAGGAGGGCACACATACACAAATCTATTCCTGCTGGCATTTATCAGAGGCCATTCCTATTCCCTCCCGACAGATAGAATATTTAAGAATACACATCTGAGAGGAGATGCTTTTGATGAAATATAAATAATACACTTCAGGGAAGCAGAAAGCAGGAGGCAGAGTACAAACCTGACTTGGGAGTGTATGTGGTATTATGTGTGATTGAATATGTGTATTTTATTATTGCCCTCTTCCTTTCCAATCCCAGCCTGCAGTGTCTGGCTCTCTCCCTCAGGCAATTCATTATCTTTATACTGATGGGATTCCCTCTGGAAGAATGCACACACACACACACACACACACACACACACACACACACACACACACACACACACACGGACTCACAGGCACACACACACTCGCGTGCACATACATTTACGTACGCACACTCACCACACAAATGCACACACACACACACACACACACTCAAACACACACTCAAACATACACACACTTGCCAAGGGCTCTCCCAGTAGATGAGTGGGTTCATGTTTCACTAGTGTAGATAGAGTGTAGTAATGGAGTGGAGTAGATGTGCAGCCAGGTCACCTGTGATACAAGTCAGTATTCCACATCCATCCATGTCTGAGGACGTCGTGAGAGGATGTGGAAACTGGCTACTAGGTGCAACAGTGAGAGCTGTTACCTTCAAGTAGTTATTGTTTTTTTTCAAGGGCGTTGTGGACGGGGATGGCGTAAGCTTCTGCCTCTGATTCCAAAGGTTGCCAGTTCGAATCCAGCGATAGAAAGTTGTTTTTGATATTTTTGTTTTAAGCCTATCCCAAACCTTAACCCTTACCTTAACCATTCAGAGTTAATGCCTCACCTTAAGATTTCGGCGTTAATGCCTAAACTTAAACTTAACCTTAAAGATTCCGAGTTGATGCCTTAACTTAACCTTAAACACTTCGGAAAACTTTGAGAAATATGGATGAACTTCTAATTCTGACGTGAGACTGTGAGAGCTAGTTGAGGTGTTTGTGTCCATCCATGGGTGCGTGGGTGCGTGCGTGTCTGTCTGGCTGGTGGCAAAACCCTTGGCAATCATAGAGGTCAGACGTTTCTTGTAGTTGGCCACCAGGTTTGCACACATCTCAGGAGGGATTTTGTCCCACTCCTCTTTGCAGATCTTCTCCAAGTCATTTAAGGTTTCGAGGCTGACGTTTGGCAACTCGAACCTTTAGCTCCCTCCACAGATTTTCTATGGGATTAAGGTCTGGAGACTGGCTAGGCCACTCCAGGACCTTAATGTGCTTCTTCTTGAGCCACTCCTTTGTTGCCTTGGCCGTGTGTTTTGGGTCATTGTCATGCTGGAATACCGATCCACGACCCATTTTCAATGCCCTGGCTGAGGGAAGGAGGTTCTCACCCAAGATTTGACAGTACATGGCCCAGTCCATCGTCCCTTTGATGCGGTGAAGTTGTCCTGTTCCCTTAGCAGAAAAACATCCCCAAACCATAATGTTTCCATCTCCATGTTTGACGGTGGGGATGGTGCTCTTGGGATCATAGGCAGCATTCCTCCTCCTCCAAACACGGCGAGTTGAGTTGATGCCAAAGAGCTCCATTACCAATTGTTTTCTTGGTGACTATGGTCCCAGCTGCCTTGAGATCATTGACAAGATCCTCCCGTGTAGTTCTGGGCTGATTCCTCACCGTTCTCATGATCATTGCAACTCCACGAGGTGAGATCTTGCATGGAGCCCCAGGCCGAGGGAGATTGACAGTTCTTTTGTGTTTCTTCCATTTGCGAATAATCGCACCAACTGTTGTCACCTTCTCACCAAGCTGCTTGGCGATGGTCTTGTAGCCCATTCCAGCCTTGTGTAGGTCTACAATCTTGTCCCTGACATCCTTGGAGAGCTCTTTGGTCTTGGCCATGGTGGAGAGTTTGGAATCCGATTGATTGATTGCTTCTGTGGACAGGTGTCTTTTATACAGGTAACAAACTGAGATTAGGAGCACTCCCTTTAAGAGTGTGCTCCTAATCTCAGTTTGTTACCTGTATAAAAGACACCTGGGAGCCAGAAATCTTTCTGATTGAGAGGGGGTCAAATACTTATTTCCCTCATTAAAATGCAAATCAATTTATAACATTTTTGACATGCATTTTTCTGGATTTTTTTGTTGTTATTCTGTCTCTCACTGTTCAAATAAACCTACCATTAAAATGATAGACTGATCATTTCTTTGTCAGTGGGCAAACGTACAAAATCAGCAGGGGATCAAATACTTTTTTCCCTCACTGTACCCTTTTTCCCCTCACTGTACACTCACTGTACCCTCACTGTAACTTCTTCTCTCTGAAGTAGAGGTTCTCCAGCGGACGCCATTGGAAAACCTGCACACACACACACACACACACACACACACACACACACACACACACACACACACACACACACACACACACACACACACACACACACACACACACACACACACACACACACACTGCTGGCAGTATCAGTGAGCAGGGTCTAAACTGATTTCTATCACCTTAAATAATGGATGAAGAGAGGAGGTCAGGGGAAACAGATACATCCCTGGTGACACACACACTGACGCTCTATGCCATGTGAAGTTGTGCTCTTTCTGTCTCTGTTTCACTCTCTTTCTGGCTCTTTATCTCTTTCTGGCTCTCTCTCTCTCTCTCTCTCTGCGTTGTTAGTCCAGATCACCTGAGGGTTCTGAAATCTATTTCATCCTAAACACAGAGCAGATGCATGGTGGCCTCAGTCAGAAGTAACGCTGGCTATATCAACAAAGCCCGGCATTCCCCACTTTAAACCAGAACCTGAGGAATTCCATCAGAGTTAGGGAAGAGTTTTAGTAGAACGCTGCATGATGTGTGTGTGTGTGTGTGTGTGTGTGTGTGTGTGTGTGTGTGTGTGTGTGTGTGTGTGTGTGTGTGTGTGTGAGTGAGTGATAAGCTGGTATAGAGCGACTTCATGGGGTATTCTTCCCAGAGAGTGACAGAGTGGACTAATCCCTTGTGGCTGGAGCTAAAGGGTGCAGCTCATCTTTCCCATAAATAGGGCAGAGGTAGAGTGCAGCTGTGACAGAGAGAGAAGTGGACATACCATACGCACACACACAGGTCCCTGCAGGGCCACAAAACAGTGACAGCCCCTTCCTGGCATAACTATAGCACCTCGCTACTCTGCGTGGTGTGTCACACAAACATGGGCACACATGCATGAACACATACTGTACACATGCAAACCCATACAAATATGCATGGATAAACACACACACATGCACGCACGCACGCACGCACGCACGCACACACACACACACACACACACACACACACACACACACACACACACACACACACACACTGATGCAGTATAATAGCAGGCACAGAAAAGCATTTGTCTTGTTGGATGTGATACAAGGAGATGTTTGCTTTGGCCCTGTTCTACATCTTGCTGTATTAAATAGAACTCCAGGCCGTGTGTGGTGTGTGTGTGTGTGTGTGTGTGTGTGTGTGTGTGTGTGTGTGTGTGTGTGTGTGTGTGTGTGTGTGTGTGTGTGTGTGTGTGTGTGTGTGTGTGTGTGTGTGTGTGCCCGCATGTGTGTGTGTGTGTGTGTGTGTGTGTCTGCGTGTGTGTGTCTGTGTGTGTGTGTCTGCGTGTGTGTATGACACAGTTATTTCAGCTTAACTGTTACAACATCCAAATCAAATCAAATCAAATTGTATTGCTCACATACACATATTTAGCAAATGTTATTGTGGGTGTAGCGAAATGCTTGTGTTCCCAGCTCCAACAGTGCAGTAGTATCTAACAGTGCAATAGTATCTAAAAAACGATTCACAACTATACACAAATATCTAAAAGTAAAATCATGGATTAAGAAATATATAAATATTAGATTGAGCATTGTTGGAGTGGCATTGACTAAAATACAGTAGAATATACATATGAGATGAGTAAAGCAGTATGTAAACATTATTAAAGTGACTAATATTCCATTATTAAAGTGACCAGTGATTCCAAGTCTATGTACATAGGGCAGCAGCCTCTAAGGTGCAGGGTTGTGTAATCGGGTGGAAGCCGGCTAGTGATGGCTATTTAACAGTCTGATGGCCTTATGATATAAGATGCTTTTCAGTCTCTCGGTCCCAGCTTTAATGGACCTGTACTGACCTCGCCTTCTGGATGACAACAGGGTGAACAGGCTGTGGCTCAGGTGGTTGATGTCCTTGATGATCTTTTTGGCCTTCCTGTGACATCGGGTGCTGTAGGTGTCCGGAGAGCAGGTAGTTTTCCCCCGGTGATGCGTTGGGCAGACAGCACCACCATCTGGAGAGCCCTGCGGTTGCGGGTGGTGCAGTTGCCATACCAGGCGGTGATACAGCCTAACCAACAGTGCAATTTTTAAGTAAAAAAATTGGTATTAGGTAAACAATAGATAAGTAAAAAAAAATCAAAAATCAAAAACTGTAAAATGACAGTAGTGAGGCTATATACAGGTGGTACCGGTACAGAGTCAATAAGCAGGGGCACCGGTTAGTCGGGCTAATTGAGGTGAAATTTACATGTAGGTATAGTTAAAGTGACTATGCATAGATGATAAACAGAGAGTAGCAGCAGTGTAAAAGAGGGCGTTGGCGGGTGGGGGGTGGCGGGTGGCAGGACACAATGCAAATAGTCCGGGTAGCCAATGTATGGGGGCACCGGTTAGTTGGACTAATTGAGGTAATATGTACATGGATGTATAGTTAAAGTGACTGTGCAAAGAGGATAAACAGAGAGTAGCAGCAGCTACAAGTTTGTGTGCGTGTGAATGTGTCATGAAATATTTGCTGTCAAAGTCAAATTAGTCTATATTCGTCGTGACTCAGCCCTCTCTCACTTTTGCATGATATCTGCAAGGCAAACCATGGTGTTTGTGTCTCAAACCTAGAGCTGCACGTTCACTAGCTCAAGGACAATACTCAGTCAGTAAAATCAAATCAAAGTTTATTGGTCGTGTACACAGTTTTGCAGATGTTAGCGCATGTGCGGCGAAATGCTTATCTTTCTAGATCCAACAGTGCAGCAATATCTAGCAACACAATAACAAGCTTGATCTCTAGCTGTGACACACCAGCGTGATTATAACAACCTAGATACTGTATTCCTGTTTGCTGAGTTTTTATCCTGCTGGTACGTACCGTTTAGAAGGTTCCTAAGGATAAGTAGTGAGATGGTGCAAATCTGTCCCATTTATGTGGGATTAAGGCCAGTAGATTTCTCCTAATACCTACAGCACATATCTGCACTAGAAAGATTGAGCACGGAGCTCAAATTTACACCACTCTTCAAGAATGAAAATGTGTCACAAACTTTGATTCGAAGTAAATTATCAATATACAGT
Organism: Salmo salar; assembly: GCF_965601325.2. Lineage (NCBI taxonomy): Eukaryota > Metazoa > Chordata > Actinopteri > Salmoniformes > Salmonidae > Salmo > Salmo salar. The sequence continues at coordinate 27,743,791 of NC_138306.1, forward strand.
GCATTCGGAAAGTATTCAGACCCCATGACTTTTTCCACATTTTGTTACGTTACAGCCTTATTCTAAAACGTATTAAATAAATAAATCCTCACCACACACAATACCCCATAATGACAAAGCGAAAACAGGTTTTTAGACAATTTTGTAAATGTATTACAAATAAAAGTCAGAAATACCTTACTTACATTATTAGTCAGACTCTTTGCTAGGAGACTCGAAATTGAGCTCAGGTGCATCCTGTTTCCATTGATCATCCTTGAGATGTTTCTACAACTTGGAGTGCACCTGTGGTAAATTCAATTAATTGGACATGATTTGGAAGGCACACACCTGTCTATATATGGTCCCACAGTTGACAGTGCATGTCAAAGCAAAAATCAGCCATGAGGTCAAAGGAATTGTCCGTAGAGCTCCAAGACAGGATTGGGTTGAGGCACAGATGCGGGGAAGGGTACCAAAACCGTTCTGCAGCATTAAAGGTCCCCAAGAACACAGTGGCCTCCATCATTCTTAAATTAAATAAGTTTGGAACCACCAAGACTCTTCCTAGAGCTGGCCACCCGGCCAAACTGATCAATCGGGGGAGAAGGGCCTTGGTCAGGGAGGTGACTAAGAATCCGATGGTCACTCTGACAGAGCTCCAGAGTTCCTCTGTGGAGATGGCAGAACCTTCCAGAAAGACAACCATCTCTGCAGCACTCCACCAATCAGGCCTTTATGGTAGAGTGGCCAGACGGAAGCAACTCCTCAGTAAAAGGCACATGACAGCACCTAAAGGCACCTAAAGGACTCAGACCATGAAAAACAAGATTCTCTGGTCTGATGAAGCCAAGATTGGCTTGAATGCCAAGCGTCACGTCTGGAAGAAACTTGGCACCATCCCTATGGTGAAGCATGGTGGGGGCAGCATCATGCTGTGGGGATGTTTTCAGCAGCAGGGACTGAGGGACTAGTCAGGATTGAGGGAAAGATGAACGGAGCAAAGTACCGAGAGATCCTTGATGAAAACCTCTTCCAGAGTGCTCTGGACCTCAGACTGGGGCGAAGGATCACCTTCCAATAAGACAACGACCCTAAGCACACAGCCAAGACAACGCAGGAGCAGCTTTGGGACAAGTCTCTGAATGTCCTTGAACCCAACTTGAACCTGATCGAAAATCTCTGGAGAGACCTGAAAATAGCTGTGCAGCGACGCTCCCCATCGAACCTGACAGAGCTCTGCAGAGAAGAATGGGAGAAACTCCCCAAATACATGTGTGCCAAGCATGTAGCATTTTATATTTATTTTCATTCAAACCTTTTTTTGTTTTGTCATTATGGGGTATTATGTGTAGATTGATAAGGGAAAAAACAATTGAATCCATTTTCGAATAAGGCTGTAACGTAACAAAATGTGGAAAAAGTCAAGGGGTCTGAATATTTTCCGAATGTACTGTTAGTATAAGCATTACGTTTTACAGAGTAGTAGCTGAATCATGTGTTCAGTAGTCAGTCTCTGATTTAGTAACAGTTATTCTGTAACTGGGTGGGGAGAGGGAAGTTAAGGAAAAGTCTGTGAACTAAAGCGCTGGAAGTAGTGCAGTTTTGGAAAGCTTTGGGAATAGAGCTATGTAGTAAAATCAGAATAAAGCAGACTTGGCTACAGAAATATCTCTGTGTGTTTGAAGTGCCGGAGTGTGTTTCTGATTTTCAGAACTTAATCAGAAACACATTTCTCTCCCACATTTACTAACGGGCTGGTGAGTGGAGCACACACAAACACACATGCACACACACACACACACACACACACACAGTCTTGTATAACTAATATTGTGGGGACACACAATTCAGTTCCATACAAAATCCTATTTTCCCTAACCAATACCCTTATCCTAACCCAAACCTTAACGCTAACCCTAACCTTAACGCGAAAACCTAACCTTAACCCTAATTCTAAAGCTTTTTTTTGAATTTTTTTTGTACTTAACCTTTATTCAACTAGGCAAGTCAGTTATGAACAACTTCTTATTTACAATGACGGCTTACCCCAGCCAAACCCGGACGACGCTGGGCCAACTGTGCGCCTCCCTTTGGGACTCCCAAACGCGCCCGATATGATACAGTCTGGATGGAGCTAACCCTAGCTCATAATCCTAAAACTAACCCTGGCTCCTAACCCTAAACCTAATTATAACCCTAATTTTAACCTTAACCCTAAACCCCCTAGAAATAGCATTTGACCTTGCGGGGACTAACAAAATGTTCCCAGTTGGTCACATTTTTGTTAGTTTACTATTCTTGTGGGGACTTCTGGTCCCCACAAGTATAGTTAAAAACATTCACACACACACACACGCAGGCACGCACACATACGCACATTTACACACAGTGATACACACATGTGTATGTGCTCGCAGAGACACAGGCAAATGTGCTAGAAGACAGGTCAGGCACACACACACACAAACACACACACACTTGCACAAACAAAACAGATCTCTCCCACAGTTTTTCTACACATTCCTGGCTGCTCTGTGACCCTCCCTGCAACGTCTCACACAAAACACAGGGAACCATATTGGTTCTAGAGCCAGAACTGATGGAGTCTTTCTACATCATGCACAAAGGGAGAGGTGCTTTAGTCTTCCAGTGCACAGTGAGAAACTCACACACACACATTCATCATCATTCATTAATTCAGACAGAGAGAGAGAGAGATTATGTTTTCTGAATCTGCGTGTGCGCATATGTGTGTGTAGCCTACCGCAACGCAGAACCAGGGTTAAAGAGTCTCCATCGTGCATTAATGAACTGTTTATATCACATTCCACCAATATAGCTTACCTCTAACCCAGACCCCTAACCCCATCTCCTCCCACACTAACACCACCACGCCACCTCTACCCTACAACTCACCATATCCCCATTACTTTTACTGTCATTCTCACCATGTTTCTTGTTGTCACACAGTTGTTTGAGATTTTTCTACCCCTTTATCCCTGGTGCTCTTTCTTCCTCTCTTCATTTTCATCCATTACAGCAGGTCCAGTGCTTCATGGGTTCCTCCAGTTCAAACATTCAGTTTCTCCCCCTCCTCCTTCCCTACCCCTTAACCTCTAATTTTCCTTATTTCCCCCTGTCCCTAACTCTTTTCCTGTCTTCCCTTTCTCCCCTCATATCCCCCATTCTCCTTTACTCTCCCTCCCTCCCTCCCTCCCTCCCTCCCTCCCTCCCTCCCTCCCTCCCTCCCTCCCTCCCTCCCTCCCTCCCTCCCTCCCTCCCTCCCTCCCTCCCTCCCTCCCTCCCTCTCCCTCCCTCTCCCTCCCTCCCTCCCTCCCTACCTCCCTCCCTCCCTCCCTCCCTCCCTCCTCAACTGGAGAAGTTGGACAGGCTAGTTTCCGATGTCTGGAACAAGCCAAAAATACCCAGAAACACAGAAACCTAACAGAAAAAGGATACACTTCTTTCATTTCTCTTCACCTCTACAGTACAACACGGAACCATAGTTCCCATATTCTGCTACCTGCAATCTGGGATTTTAACACACCATGTTGACACTGACGGTTTGAATGAGACAATGTTATTCTAGTGAGGATGCTCTTTATAATGTTACTATCATGGTGTCAACCTGGATGTTCAAATTATTTGACACAGGCATCATTCAAACGAGTGGGTAGCTAAGACAGTATGACCCCACGGCATAGATGATGTTATTCCAGACCTATAGTCACTCAGGTTCAGCCATCCTATATGATAGCTCCTGTATCTCTATGAGGACAGCTATATGGTTTAACCACGGTCTAGTGACTCATCTGTGTAAGCAAGAAGAAAGTTGCACATACTATGGCTCCAACTGTCATGCCACCAGCATATGACAAGGCCACCCACTGGCAGATCAGTGGACACACAGACATGGACAAAATAGTCAATATTATTAAGCCTATGAGCATTTTATTCAAATGTATTTTCTGAGACCTACACCTTATGGGAGACTGAATAACTGTAAAGCTGATTAATGCAGTAGTTCTGACGGTTTCTCCAACTGTAGCCTACAGTGAACACAGTTGCCAAATTTAGGTCATTCAGAATGAGATGCAGTTCAACGGCTGGAGTTTGAACCACAAGGCAGCATCTATAGCCAAACCAAACAAAAGAGCTAGCTAGGAGAACTGTTTTAGAAACAAGCAAGAAAAGAGTGTGAGGGAGGGGGGGGGGGGGGGGGGCGAGAGAGAGAGGGAGGAAGAGAGAGAGGGGGGAGGAGAGAAAGAGTAGTGAGAGAGTGAAAACAGTAGCAGCATCCTCTCCTGAATTGAGGATATCATGAACATTTCTGATTGTACTGAGAGAGAGACAAACAAACAAAAACAAAAGCAAAGTCCTCTCATGCTTTGTTGATTTAAAAAAAGCTTCTGACTCAATTTGGCATGAGTGCCTGCTGTATAAACTGATGGAAAGCAGTGTTGGGGGCGACCTATGATATTATAAAATCTATGTACACAAACAATAAGTGTGTCTGATAGTTTTTGTCTTTTTGTTTAATTTGATTTGTAGATTGTTGTTGTTGTTATTGTTTTTTTGTGTGTGTTTTTTCACTTGCTTTGGCAATGTAAACACATGTTTCCCATGACAATAAAGCCCTTTCATTGAATTGAGACAGAGACCTTTCCCAGATGAAGTTTGGCTCCTGATGCGCAGATCAAGATGTCTATTTGTAGGTCGTTCCTCGGCTGTTCCTAGTAGGCTACACACACACACACACACACACACATACACAGTCGGCTACAATTTATTATGACTGAGAGCTGCAGAAAGAAAATTCCCCCTTTACTCTCTCCCCGCCCCCAAAGCCAGCCCCCATTTATTATCATGTTTTCGAACTAGCAGCGTTGATGACAGAACAGACCAGAGGAAAAGAAAAGAAAATACTGTGGATTAATTGACTCGCACAGACAGTTTGGCATGATTTGATTCCGTCAGTCCCCTCTGTCTTTCGTCTTTGGTACAGTCTCCCTCTCTGCATGTTCATTGCGTTGGTGTTTCTGCTGGGCGCCGGCGTCTCAAGGGAGAGTGGGGGTGCTCGGGTGGTCTGAATAGCCGGGAAGAAGCCCTCTGTTTCGGTGGGAGGATGAACCATTGAACGGTGCAGCGCTGCTGGTTGGAAGCGGGCCAGGGTCGCTGTGTGTGGGAGAGAGCTCGTTCAGAAGGAGATGGGATGGTTTGGCTCCGTTATCAACCCGGATTAACGAAAAACGGGGATAGGGTTGCAACGCTTCTCCTGTGTGAGTCGCACCGGTCACTCACTATTGCATGGATGCTGATGGCGTTCTAGGCCGGGGAACAAGAATTTTACCAACTGGATTTATTGCATCGTTTATTGGGATTATTTCAGGCTCGACAAATCTAAAAGTCCGTGTGGAATTGTTTTTGAGCGAACCAGACATTTTCCAAAGGTAAATGTCGATCTTCGTCTTTCTACTGTTGGCCTATCGACCCATGTCAAAAACGTCGGCCACTTTCATTATGCGACCGTGTGTATTGTGTGTAACATGGTCCATTTGTAGTTTATCCCGAAATGCGGGTTTGTGTTTTGAATATATCGCTTGGTAGGCTACAATCGAAAAGCCTTGCTAAAATAGAAATAGCATGGTTAGCCAACTATCAGAAAACCAGCAATCATTTCTACCCTGTCTACCGATGTGACTAGAGGCAGTTATCATCTGTAGCCTGCAGGGGATGCATTCAAACTTGCCTGGCAATGGGTCAAAAATGTAATTCTGATAGTGTAGAGCTAGGCTGCAGCTTGTTTACGGATTCAAACTCACAATCATGCCTCATTCTCTGGACTAGCATCGTGTCTATTTCCACCATGTGAATAGGGAATATTTTGTGATGTGTTATTACAGTGTTATTGTGCGCGTGGAAGGACACAGCCTGGCTGCGTACCAAATTGCAGAGATTGTGATTCCAGTTTAGGGCCACAATGATACAATGTTTCAAGAACTGCTCTTCAACTCGTGCTTTAGCCTAATAGGGATACCATGTAAGATTTCAAACCTGTCAGCTACATTCACAGATGGTGGATTGTTATTGTCATGACTAGACAGCCCATGCATAGGTGTACTGGAGAGTAAATTACTTTAGTGTTATGGGAATCTCCGGTTCTAAGCATTGGTCTTGTGGCCCTAGTAGATTTGATCTGACTGCTGTCTCATGATGTTTCAGTGCATTTAGTGGAAGGTGATCCGGTGAGATTGATAGTCTAGTCTATGAATTAGCTGACATTTACATTTTAGTCATTTATCAGACACTCTTATCCAGAGCGACTTACGGTAGTAAATACATAAATTTTTAATACTTCGTACTAGAAGTATCTATTTTTGGTAACATTCACACCCATTCAGTGTAGCAAGTGTCAGAACTTTGTCACATGTTGTAGCCTTCAATTCGTAGTGATGTTTTACTTTCTTTTTTAAAATGTATCATTGAATATTGTGTAGATTTAGTGACCTTGTCCTCCTTGGATTGGGTTACGTAAACAGCAGAGCCAGTGATTTGTAACCGTGCCTGTTATTGTGGTGTTCTTCTCCCTTAGTGCCTCAAGCAAAGCCTCCTCATTCTCTGGTGTACTTTAGTATAACAGAGAGAGAATATGCTGCCTGTATGTAGATAAGACAGTCGGTGTGTGTGCGTGTGTGTGCGTGTGTGTGTGTGTGTGTGTGAGCTAGAGCCTTATCTGTGTCTGCATTTCAGGTCTAGGGGGTCAGCGGATTTCTGGCCAGTGATCTCTATGATAATCTACCTCTGGTCCAGACAGGGAGACCTTGCACAGGCAGCATGGACTGAGTGGTGTTAGGAAATCTTGGGAACACAGAGGAGTCATTTGGGGAGAATATTCACAGACCAGACTATAGCTGACTGGCAGCTCATTTACAACTACGTTCTGAAACTGTGGGAGAACTAAACTCCAGGACCTGGGGAGTGGCCTGTAGTGCTGCATAGTGCACATGTCACAGCAAGATAAATGAGTGCAACACATAACAAAAGCCACAGTCCACGTGGGCTGAGACACGGTATTAGAGTGATACAGTACCAGTTGAACGTTTGGACACACCTACTCATTCAAGGGTTTTTCTTTATTTTTACTATTTTATACATTGTAGAATAATAGTGAAGACATCAAAACGATGAAATAACCCATATGGAATCATGTAGTAACCAAAAAAGTATTTTATATTTTAGATTCTTCAAAGTAGCCACCCTTTGACTGGATGACAGCATTGCACATTCTTGGCATTCTCTCAACCAGCTTCATTAGGTAGTCACCTGGAATGCATTTCAATTAACAGGTGTGCCTTGTTAGAAGTACATTTGTGGAATTTCTTTCCTTCTTAATGCGTTTGAGCCAATCAATTGTGTTGTGACAAGGTAGGGGTGGTATACAGAAGATGGCCCTATTTGGTAAAATACAAAGTCCATATTATGGCAAGAACAGCTCAAATAAGCAAAGAGAAACAACAGTCCATTACTTTAAGACATGAAGGTCAGTCAATGCAGAAAATATCAAGAACTTTGAAAGTTTCTTCAAGTGCAGTCGCAAAAAACATCAAGCACTATGATGAAACTGGCTCTCATGAGGACCGCCACAGGAAAGGAAAGACCCAGAGTTACCTTGAATGAGTAGATGTGTCCAAACTTTTGACTGGTACTGTATTTCTAATAGAGGTAATACTACCTAATAATAAGGTTATTCTACTACTAGGCGAGTGGAGAATAGCAGTAGAAGAGGTGGAGGTTGTTTGAGTGCAGGTGCAGCCACTTTAAACCTTCAACCACAGAGAGGGAGAGACAACTAAGCCCATCAAAGGAAGCTGGACTAAAGGCACACACACACACACACACACACACACACCACACACACACACACACACACACACACACACACACACACACACACACACACACACACACACACACACACACACACACACAAACACTGGCAGCAGCCTCAGGGCAGAGCTCAGCTCACACAGGGGTGGGTCTTGAAACAATCCTGAACTATCGCTCTCTTTTTCTCTCAATTCGATTCAATTCAAAGGGCTTTATTGGCATGGGAAACAATACATTTCAAAGGGCTTTATTGGCCGGGAAACAATTCAATTCAAAGGGCTTTATTGGCAAGGGAAACAATTCAATTCAAAGGGCTTTATTGGCATTGGAAACAATTCAATTCCAAGGGCTTTATTGGCATCGGAAACAATTCAATTCAAAGGGCTTTATTGGCATTGGAAACAAGTCAATGCAATGGGCTTTATTGGCATGGGAAACAATTTGATTCAAAGGGCTTTATTGGCATTGGAAACAATTCAATTCAAAGGGCTTTATTGTCATGGAAAACAATTCAATTCAAAGGGCTTTATTGGCATGGGAAACAATTCAATTCAAAGGGCTTTATTGGCATGGGAAACATACAGTTGAAGCCGGAAGTTTACATACACCTTAGCCAAATACATTTAAACTCAGTTTTTCACAATTCCTGACATTTAATCCTTGTAAGAATTCCCTGTTTTAGGTCAGTTAGGATTGCCACTTTATTTTAAGAATGTGAAATGTCAGAATAATAGTAGAGAGAATGATTTATTTCAGCTTTTATTTATTTCATCACATTCCCAGTGGGTCAGAAGTTTACATACACTCAATTAGTATTTGGTAGCATTGCCTTTAAATTGTTCAACTTTGGTCAAACGTTTCAGGTAACCTTCCACAAGCTTCCCACAATAATTTGGGTGAATTTTGGCCCATTCCTCCTGACAGAGCTGGTGTAACTGAGTCAGGTTTGTAGGCCCCCTTGCTCGCACACGCTTTTTCAGTTCTGCCCACAAATTCTCTATAGGATTGAGGTCAGGGTTTGTGATGGCCACTCCAATACCTTGGCTTTGTTGTCCTTGACTTTGTTGACCCCCACAACATGATGCTGCCACCCCTGTGCTTCACGGTTGGGATGGTGTTCTTCGGCTTGCAGGCCTCCCCCTTTTTCCTCCAAACATAACGATGGTCATTATGGCCAAACAGTTCTATTTTTGTTTCATCAGACCAGAGGACATTTCTCCAAATAGTACGATCTTTGTCCCCATGTGCAGTTTCAAATCATAGTCTGGCTTTTTTATGGCAGTTTTGGAGCAATGGCTTCTTCCTTGCTGAGCGGCCTTTCAGGTTATGTCGATATAGGACTCGTTTTACTGTGGATATAGATACTTTTGTACCTGTTTCCTCCAGCATCTTCACAAGGTCCTTTGCTGTTGTTCTGGGATTGATTTGCACTTTTCGCACCAAAGTACGTTCATCTCTATGAGACAGAATGCATCTCCTTCCTGAACAGTATGACAGATGCGTGGTCCCATGGTGTTTACACTTGCGTACTATTGTTTGTACAGATGAACGTGGTGCCTTCAGGCATTTGGCTATTGCTCCAAAGGATGAACCAGACTTGTGGAGGTCTCCAATTTTTTTCCTGAGGTCTTGGCTGTTTTCTTTTGATTTCCCCATGATGTCAAGCAAAGAGGCACTGGGTTTGAAGGTAGGCCTTGAAATACATCCACAGGTACAGCTCCAATTGACTCAAATGATGTCAATTAGCCTATCAGAAGCTTCTAAAGCCATTACATAATTTTCTGGAATTTTCTGTTTAAAGGCACAGTCAACTTATTGTTTGTAAACTTCTGACCCACTGGAATTGTGATACAGTGAATTATAAGTGAAATAATCTGTCTGTAAACAATTGTTGGAAAAATTACTTGTGTCATGCACAAAGTAGATGTCCTAACCGACTTGCCAAAACTATAGTTTGTTAACAAGAAATTTGTGGAGTGGTTGAAAAACGAGTTTTAATGACTCCAACCTAAGTGTATGTAAACTTCCGACTTCAACTGTATGTTTACATTGCCAAAGCAAGTGAAATAGATAATAAATAAAAGTTAAATAAACAATCAAAATTAACATATGTTTACATTACCAAAGCAAACCTCTCTCTCTATTAAATTTTCAATTTCAATTCAAATGGCATTGTTGGCATAGGAAACATATGTTTACATTGCCAAAGCAAATGGAATAGATAATAAACAGAAGGGAAATAAACAACAGAATAATTAGTGAACATTACACTCACAAAAGGTTTAAAGGAATATAGACATTTCCCTCTCTCTCTCTCTCTCTGCTCTGCTCTATCTCTCTTGCTCTCTCTCTCTCTCTCTCTCTGTCTGTCACGGTCTCTATTTCTGTCCTCAGCCCCCTGCCAATTCTCACATCCATCTTCTCACCCTGCTGCTATAGTGGACCACATGGTGAGGTTTACACACTACCCACACAAAGTCACAGGAACTTGTTGTGATCCTGTGTTATAAGAGGTGCAGCAGCAGAACTATGCCAGGGGGATGACTCAGGGTGTTTGTCAATATGAGATGGCTGACTGTCCACCTGCCTTCTGCCCTCACTCTCGCTCTCTTATTTCAAAGGGCTTTACTGGCATGGGAAACATATGTTTACATTGCCAAAGCAAGTGAAATAGATAATAAACAAACAATTAAAGTAAACATTACACTCGCAAAAGTTCCAAAGGAATAGAGACATTTCAAATGTCATATTATCGCTATATAGAGTGTTGTAATGGGTGAAAAGGGGTTCACACAGCTAAAAGAAATTCATAAGCCTGCTACCTATCGAAAAACCAATGACTTCACATGGCAATCCCATGATACCTCCCAGTGTGTGTGGTTCAAGTTTTATTTGTCACATGCACAAGTAGAGTGAAATGCTGTGTGTGTGTTAGCCCCGCCCTGACCCTGGCCAGGACTGTTTCCATGGTTATGTTACATGTTTACGTCTCAGTCTGTCGCTCTGTTACTGTAACGTGTTACTGTGTCTGAAGGGGGTGCTGGAGGTGTGTGTTTTAGAGATGGGTAGCGATAGACATTAGTGTGTGTGTGTTTTAAAGATGGGTAGCAATAGACATTAGTGTGTGTGTGTTTTAGAGATAGGTAGCGATAGACATTAGTGAGTGTGTTTTAGAGATGGGTAGCGATAGACATTAGTGTGTGTGTTTTAGAGATGGATAGCGATAGACATTAGTGTGTGTTTTAGAGATGGGTAGCGATAGACATTAGTGTGTGTGTGTTTTAGAGATGGCTAGCGATAGACATTAGTGTGTGTGTTTTAGAGATAGGTAGCGATAGACATTAGTGTGTGTGTGTGTGTGTGTTTTAGAGATGGGTAGCGATAGACATTTGTGTGTGTGTGTGTTTTAGAGATGAGTAGCGATAGATATTAGTGTGTGTGTGTTTTAGAGATGGGTAGCGATAGACATTAGTGTGTGTGTTTTAGAGATGGGTAGCGATAGACATTAGTGTGTGTGTGTGTTTTAGAGATGGGTAGCGATAGACATTAGTGTGTGTGTGTTTTAGAGATGGGTAGCGATAGACAGTGTGTGTGTGTGTTTTAGAGATGGGTAGCGATAGACATTAGTGTGTGTGTGTTTTAGAGATGGGTAGCGATAGACATTAGTGTGTGTGTGTTTTAGAGATGGGTAGCGATAGACATTAGTGTGTGTTTTAGAGATGGGTAGCGATAGACATTAGTGTGTGTGTGTTCTAGAGATGGGTAGCGATAGACATTAGTGTGTGTTCTAGAGATGGGTAGCGATAGACATTAGTGTGTGTGTTCTAGAGATGGGTATCGATAGACATTAGTGTGTGTTTTAGAGATGGGTAGCGATAGACATTACTGTGTGTATGTGTTTTAGAGATGGGTAGCGATAGACATTAATGTGTGTGTGTGTGTGTGTGTGTGTGTGTGTGTGTGTGTGTGTGTGTGTGTGTGTGTGTGTGTGTGTGTGTGTGTGTGTGTGTGTGTGTGTGTGTGTGTGTGTGTGTGTTTTAGAGATTGGTGTGTGTGTCTGACGTGACATGTTTCAGTTTCAAGTTTTTATGTCACATGCATAGTGAAAGTACAGTGAAATGCTCAAAACCCAACAATGGAATTCAATAACAATATATTACTAGAAAAAAATTGAGAAATAAGAATAGGAAATAGGAAATACACAATAAAGTAAGTAAGCATACTATATACAAGAAATATTTAAAAAGTTTTTTTGCAATACCATATTTACATGTACAGGGATACTGGAGTGATGGAGGTAGATATGTATAGGGGTAAGGGGACTGGGATACTGGAGTGATGGAGGTAGATATGTGTAGTGGTAAGGGGACAGGGATACTGGAGTGATGGAGGTAGATATGTATAGGGGTAAGGGGACTGGGATACTGGAGTGATGGAGGTAGATATGTGTAGTGGTAAGGGGACAGGGATACTGGAGTGATGGAGGTAGATATGTATAGGGGTAAGGGGACTGGGATACTGGACTGATGGAGGTAGATATGTATAGGGGTAAGGGGACAGGGATACTGGAGTGATGGAGGTAGATATGTATAGGGGTAAGGGGACAGGGATACTGGAGTGATGGAGGTAGATATGTATAGGGGTAAGGGGACTGGGATACTGGAGTGATGGAGGTAGATATGTATAGTGGTAAGATGACAGGGATACTGGAGTGATGGAGGTAGATATGTATAGGGGTAAGGTAACAGGGATACTGGACTGATGGAGGTAGATATGTATAGTGGTAAGATGACAGGGATACTGGAGTGATGGAGGTAGATATGTATAGGGGTAAGGTAACAGGGATACTGGAGTGATGGAGGTAGATATGTATAGGGGTAAGGAGACAGGGATACTGGAGTGATGGAGGTAGATATGTATAGTGGTAAGGGCACTGGGATACTGGAGTTATGGAGGTAGATATGGATAGTGGTAAGGGCACTGGGATACTGGAGTTATGGAGGTAGATATATATAGGGGTAAGGGGACTGGGATACTGGAGTCTAATCGAGGTAGATGTGTATAGGGGTAAGGGGACAGGGATACTGGAGTGATGGAGGTAGATGTGTATAGTGGTAAGGGGACAGGGATGCTGGAGTGATGGAGGTAGATATGTATAGGGGTAAGGGGACAGGGATACTGGAATGATGGAGGTAGATGTGTATAGTGGTAAGGGGACAGGGATACTGGAGTGATGGAGGCAGATGTGTATAGGGGTAAGGGATCTGGGATACTGGAGTGATGGAGGTAGATGTGTATAGTGGTAAGGGGACAGGGATGCTGGAGTGATGGAGGAAGATATGTATAGGGGTAAGGGGACTGGGATACTGGAGTGATGGAGGTAGATGTGTATAGTGGTAAGGGGACAGGGATGCTGGAGTGATGGAGGAAGATATGTATAGGGGTAAGGGGACAGGGATACTGGAGTGATGGAGGTAGATATGTATAGGGGTAAGGAGACTAGGCAACAGGATATAAGATAAACAGAGTAGCAGCAGCTTGTATGTGAGTGGGTGTGTAGAGTCAGTATAAATGTATGTACATGTTATGTGTGAGTGAGCAAATGATGGAGTGTGTGTGTGTGTGTGTGTGTGTGTGTTGGAGTGACAGTGTGTGTGTTGGAGTGTGAGTGTGCAGGGCCCTGTGAGTGTGCATGGTCCTGTGAGTGTGTGGGGTGTGCATAGAGACGATGCAAAGATCGAATAAAAGGTCAATAAAGATAAAGGTTAACTCAGATGGTCTGTGTAGATGGTTCTTTTCACACCGCCTGATATAGAGGTCCTGGATGGCAGGGAGCTCGTCCCCAGTGATGTACTGGGCTGTCCGCACAACCCTCTGTACCACCATGCGATCAAGGGTGGTGCTATTGCTATACCAAGCAGTGATGCAGCCAGTCAACATGCTCCCAATGGTACAGCTGTAGAACCTTTTTGAGGATTTGAGGGCCAATGCATAACTTTTTCAACCACCTTTAAGTATTTAATGATTTGGACGCCGAGGAACTTGAAGCTGCTCCTCTGCCGCCCCTTCAATATGGATGAGGGCGTGCTCGCCCCCCTGTTTCCTGTAGTCTACGATCAGCTTCTTGGTCTTGCTGACGTTGAGGGAGAGGTTGTTACTTCGGCACCACACTGCCAGGTCACTGACCTCCTCCCTGTAGGCTGACTCATGTTTTGGAGATGGAACGATAGGAAGCACATTAAAAACACATTAGGACGCATCACCCCTTGGGGTTCTGGCGTTTTTCTCTTTCCAAGTCTCTCCCGTCCTCCTTTCCCCTTTCCTCCTCCACTCCCTTCCCCCTCCATTCCTCCAGATGTGAGGATGTGGGTGGGGCCTGGTGTGTTTGTGTTCCTCAGGATCTCCTCTTCCTGTTACACTGCAAACACAGTCCACATGTACTCAACACACACACACACACACACACACACACACACACACACACACACACACACACACACACACACACACACACACACACACACACACACCACACACACATACACACACCACACATTAGGAACACGACGGATAATACAGTGGACGTAGAGGGAAAGAGAAGGAAAGCTCTGTCTGTCTAATGGTCTGATTGTCTCAAGCTGTTGGTGGACTTCCCCCTTTATCAGAGGAATGTCAGATATGTCCAGCAGGAAGACACACACACACACACACACACACACACACACACACACACACACACACACACACACACACACACACACACACACACACACACACACACACACACACACACACACACACACACACAGGAAATTGAATATTTTGGCCTATTGTGTGTTTTCAGCTCTGCTAACCTTGTTAAGTCTAAGATGAGTTTAAACATTCTACAGCACCGTGTGTATGTGTGTGTGTGTGTGTGTGTGTGTGTGTGTGTGTGTGTGTGTGTGTGTGTGTGTGTGTGTGTGTGTGTGTGTGTGTGTGTGTGTGTGTGTGTGTGTGTGTGTGTGTGTGTGTGTGTTCTCCATTGCTGAGAGGAGGACTGAAGACCACATGCCCTTGTTCACATTTTCAGTTGTTATCTGTCCTTTTTTGGTTATTGGTGAATTATTACTGTTGAATCCATGTTGCAACGCTAGTGATAAGAGGTTGGACTGACAAACACAAGGTCGCAGGTTCAAGGCCCACGTGATCTGCCCACTGAATTGATTGCAATATGAATCCCTTTCCTCTCTCTCCTTCTCTCTCTCAGATGACAGAGGGGAGGCGATGTCAGGTCCATCTTCTGGACGACAGGAAGCTTGAGCTCCTTGTACAGGTAAACACACACACACACACACACACACACACACACACACACACACATACATAGACCCACACACACATACATAGACCCACACACACATACTTAAGGTTGAGGGGGAGGGATAAGGAGACCGTGTGTGTGTGTGTGTGTGTGTGTGTGTGTGTGTGTGTGTGTGTGTGTGTGTGTGTGTGTGTGTGTGTGTGTGTGTGTGTGTGTGTGTGTGTGTAAGCGCTAACCTCAGGAGCTCAATTACTGCTGACTGGACAACACTGCTCCGTCTTCTGCTCACCTGATCCTTCCACACACACACACACACACACACACACACACCCTCTCTCGTTAAGGAGTCCTGTCAGTCAGTCCGTCAGTCAGTCAAACGTGCAGCTCTGTCTTTCTGTCTGTCTGTCTGTCTAGCCTAATTATGTCCTAAACTGTGGTTCGCCCCTATTTGTCTTCTTAATTCCCCCACCTCCCCCTCCTTCTGCCCTCCCTTGTCCCTACTCTCTCTGTAATGAAGAATGATTCTGACTAACAATATTTCTTCATAGCAGTCTCATCACAACAATGGAGCACCCTTCCCCCTCCTCTGTCCTAGTGTCCTCCTAACCCTCTTCAGTAACACTGACAGTCTTGTCTGTTCATGAGGAAATCTTACTGCTGCTGCAGAGCATACAGAAATAAAGATAGTTCTGGATGGACAGGAGACAGCAGGTGGAGAAGGTAGAGTAGAGGACAGAGTACGTTGAGGCGAGTAGAAAGTGGAACATAGAGAGAGGAAGAGTAGTGGAAAAGAGATGATAGCTCTGCATGCAGTGTGATCTGATTACAATGGCAGAACTGATCCACCTCTCTCTCAGTCCATCTCTAATAGACCTTCATTGTATAAGGGAGGATTTCTCTTTCGCTCATCCACTTCCTTGCTTCACTCGCCCTATCCTCACCTCGCACTCTTGCTATCTTCTTTCATTCTCTCTACCTCTTTCTCTAAGCCTCATATTTCTCCACATAGCTCGATCACATCCTCCCTTCATCCTCTATTCTTCCTTCCTCTCGTCCCTTCATTCTCTCAGCCAGGGGGAGTGGAAACAGAGCGAGAAAGACCGAGATTTAATATGACGGGAGAAGAGAGGAAATAGGATAGACACACACAGAGAGAAGGAACAGATACAGATTGTTCTCTGTTTATAATTATTTCAGCAAAGCAGGTCTCTCTCTCTTTTTCCTCCTCTCTTTCTTCGGTGGGGTGGATGTTCAGTATGCCGTTGAGGGGTTAATGGGACCCTAGAGAATTCCCATGTTATTCCTGGTTTTCCTGTGAGCTGGATAGTGGTGAGGCTCTCCCCCTTTTAGGGAGGGAAAGATTTTTGGTAATGACCCCATAGGGCCCCAAAACCATCGGGCAGCTCCTATATATCTCTACCTGTGAACCACCACTGACAGGGCAGGTCTACCCTTACCTCTCACACAGCCTTCCAGGGTGGAGGATGGTAAAGATTCTAAATCATTTTGACGTTCATACTTGCCAGTTATTAAGATAAGTTGTGACGTTCTTCCTATCTCAGCCCACAGTTAGGGCTCCAGTCCTCACTCGACCCAACCCTCCCCCTCTGTCTCCCTGTCTCAGCCCCAGCTGTACTGTAGACCTGTGGTGCTGACGATGATAACTATTAACACGGGGCTGTCTGACTGGCCTGGGGAGTAAAAGACTTGAGTGGGGCTCTGGCTAATAGGGGTGTGTGTATAGGTGTGTCTGATTGGTGGGTCTGCAGGTGTTGCTGCCTGTGGACCGACACTTCCTGACTGAAGATGAGTTTTGGGTTGAACGTCAGTTTATCTAAAAAGCTCACAGCATAGGCTACAGACACAGAGAGACCAGACGGAAAGAGATAGAGAGAGATGTAGGCTAGAGCTCAACAATGGCTAATACTGCCACGGTGCTGCCGATGTGTACAATCTCTCTCTGTAGCCTTTATTTAATGGGCGTCAGTCACACTGTCCATATCTCCATCCTGCTCTACCACTAAACATGATTACACTTCCGCTAAATGTCTACTCCGACTCTCACGTCATCACACACGCATGTACACACACACACACACAAATGCACACACGCGCCTCACACGCGCCTCACACTAGACTTACACAGTAACCAGATTGTCATACCTTCATAGCGACATTGTGCCATACCGGGATATTCGGTAATACCGGCACTGAACACAAGATGCGCTGTTATTCAAACCCCTGAGGATCTGTAATCCGAAGGTTAGCAATTCCAACAACTACATGTAAAATCCCACAGAGAATGCTAACTAAATGCTAACGAGCGCATTGCAAACATTTTATAGTCTCTGACCTAAACTGTACAAGTATACAAGTAACTCAAAAATGCTACTCACAGTTTGCTGTACACACAAAACAAATATTAGACAGCAAGGCTCTTGTTCCAGGTAGGGATTATCTGCTGGTACCAAGCGAAGTTTGATTTAGGAAGAAGCTAACCTCTTAGCTAGATAGCTAACTAGCTACTAAATTACACTAGGCTTGCACAGCTGCAGAGCATTTAGTACATTTTAAACAGTTCACTTAAAAGTTATATCTAGCTGGCAAACATTTAGTTGGGAATGCCATACTGTAACTAGATCACTGGGGTAATGAAAAATGATGCCACAGAAAAATGATGCCACAGGTGAAGTGAGGTACACAATCTTCTTTATCTCCTATGGTATTGACCAAGTTGACTGCAAGTATTTATTAAAAAAGTAGCTACAAATATTCAAATGTATTAAAAAAACTTTAAGTAAATAGTTTAAATGGTATTGACAGGATTGAAAAACCATCCTATGTTTTTTTCCAAATACCCAGGTATACAGTATATAGAGTTTACTGCCCAAGCCTACCTCACACACAGGCCTTATCGGCAAATCATGCTTATCTTTATAGTGCTGCTGTTCATGATATCCTCAATTCAGGAGAGGATGCTGCTACTGTTATCACTTTGTCACTTCTCTCCCTCTCCCTCTCTTTCTCTCCCTCTCTTTCTCTCCCACTCTCTCTCGCTATATATCTCTATCTCTCTCTAGTTATCTCTCTATCTCCCTCTCTGTCTCTCCCACTCTCTCTCTCTCTCTCTGTCTTTCTCTCTCTCCCACTCTCTTTGTCTCTATCTCTCTCCCACTCTCTCTCCCTCTCCCTCTCTTTCTCTCCCTCTCTTTCTCTCCCACTCTCTCTCGCTATATATCTCTATCTCTCTCTAGTTATCTCTCTATCTCCCTCTCTGTCTCTCCCACTCTCTCTCTTTCTCTCTCTCCCACTCTCTTTGTCTCTCTCTATCTCTCTCACTCTCTTTTTCTCTCTCTCTAGCTTTAACTTTCTCATAGTTCCTCCATAATTGTGCTGTCTGTCTCTCCACATCTCCTGTGATTGGTTATTTATAGCCAGGATGGTGTGGCCAGTCAAGTCTAATGACTATTGTTGGCGTGGCTACTCGTTAATGAGAAACTGTTTCTAGGTCTGAATCTCAACCAAAACACTCATTACCTCAATTATACACTATAGCACATTACAACACTACAGAAAGAGAGAGACATAGAGAGAGTTTATTTATCTGTATTGGTTTGGTATTTCTAAACGTAGCTCTTTGTCTCTCTCTCTCTCTCTCTCTCTCTCTCTCTCTCTCTCTCTCTCTCTCTCTCTCTCTCTCTCTCTCTCTCTCTCTCTCTCTCTCTCTCTCTCTCTCTCTCTCTCTCTCTCCCTCTTTCTCTCTCTCCCTCTTTCGTTCTCTCTCCCTCTTTCGTTCTCTCTCTCCAGAGTCTTTCTGTGTAGCAGTATCCTTGTGTAGGCGTAGCTTTTAGTATATCTAGGTCAGTGTAGATGGTGGTGTGTGTGTGTGTGTGTGTGTGTGTGTGTGTGTGTGTGTGTGTGTGTGTGTGTGTGTGTGTGTGTGTGTGTGTGTGTGTGTGTGTGTGTGTGTTCATGGTTGAATGACATCACCACGTTTACTTTAAATAGCTCACAGTAGTGGATCAGTGAGTAGATATTAAAGGATTGGCCCAAGGGTTGAGAGTGTGAATCGTGGATTTTGTGTGTGCGAGCTTGTGCGTGTGAGTGAGTGAATGTGCATATGTCATTTTTTTAGCGAGCCTGTATGTGTGTGCGTGCTTGCAGTGTGTTTGTGGTAGGTGTGGGTGTGATGCTGTGCTGTCAGTGTGTGTAGCCAGGCAGAGACACACCCATGCTTAACCCCAGGGTGGGGTTCTCTCTCTGAATATCACTAGCACATTCACATGGCAGAACTCTGTGTGCCACTCTCTCATCTCTCTCCCTCTTGATCTTTTTCTGTCTTTCATTATTTCTTGTTCTCTCGCATGCTCTCTCATCCCTCACTCCCTCAATCCTTCTCCTTTTCTCTCTGTTTTTTTTCTCTCTCTCTCTGTGACTTCCTCTCCGCCTCTCTGTACAATAGTCAGTGTGCTGACAAGGTCTTAGCCTGCAGTCTTCAATGATGTGTTTCTGTGTTCAGCGGCTTTGGATGGACGTGTGATGTTATTGTGACAGAGGAGAAAACATAAGCGTCCTTACAGTATTTCAATTTGTTGAAGACTATGATTAGTTGATTAGATGATCAGCTGTTTTACTTGTACCCACAGTGGTAGAGGTCTCTACTTATTCCTGTGATTCTGCAGTAGGAGTGTAGGTCGGGGAGGGGGGCACCCCCACACACACTCTGGGAGAGAGAGAGAATACACACCTGCACTGTCAGCAACACTTAAACATCTGTCACTCTCAGACACCCCCTCCCCCTCCTCTCTCCTGAGCAGTGTCAGTCAAAGCCCTGAGTCACTGCAGTAAATCACTAGCTATTAGAATACAGTGTCACATTTAGCTTAACACACAACCTGAACATGCACAAACAGAATCACTCACACATTCTGACACAATACACTCACACACACACACACACACCATACATCATACTGACCCTACCTGTGTGTATGTGTTTCCCCGCAGCCCAAGTTGATGGCCAAGGACCTGTTAGATCTGGTGGCCTCCCACTTCAACCTGAAGGAGAAGGAATACTTTGGGATCTCCTACACAGACGAAACGTAAGTCCCTCTGGTTTACTGTTATGATCAGGGATATAGGACTGTCCTGTTTCTGGGGGGGGCTATGTGAAGTGCAGGGTTTTGTTCCAGCCCAGCACTAACACACCTCTAATGGGAACACCCTGGCCTGTTTATCACACAAGGAAAGAAATGTATGTTTGAAATGTGAAGATGCCATTTGATTGTTATTGTGGGAGTATAAAACAGATATCCTACAGTCTAGTCCCAGCCTGCTAGTCCCAGTCCTAGTGCTCTCATTTGAATACTGTTTGTTATTGAATTACATAGGCCAACAGTCTGTGATATTTTATATCTCTCATTCATCCCTATCTCCAGACCCTTTCAACAACTCCACTGGCATACCCACTGCTGGGTGACATTTGTAAAAGACATAGCTAGAGACATGCACACCCCAGTTCTGTCTCTCTCTGTTTCTCCCCCAGTTCTCTCTCTCTCTTTTTCTGTCTCTCTCCTTTTCTGTCTCTCTCTGTTTCTGTCTCTCTCTGTTTCTCCCCCAGTTCTCTCTCTCTCTTTTTCTGTCTCTCTCCTTTTCTGTCTCTCTCTGTTTCTGTCTCTCTCTGTTTCTCCCCCAGTTCTCTCTCTCTCTGTTTCTCCCCCAGTTCTCTCTCTCTCTGTTTCTCCCCCAGTTCTCTCTCTCTCTGTTTCTCCCCCAGTTCTCTCTCTCTCTGTTTCTCCCCCAGTTCTCTCTCTCTCTGTTTCTCCCCCAGTTCTCTCTCTCTCTGTTTCTCCCCCAGTTCTCTCTCTCTCTTTTTCTGTCTCTCTCCTTTTCTGTCTCTCTCTGTTTCTCCCCCAGTTCTCTCTCTCTCTGTTTCTGTCTCTCTCTGTTTCTGTCTCTCTCTGTTTCTGTCTCTCTCTTTTTCTGTCTCTCTCTGTTTCTCCCCCAGTTCTCTCTCTCTCCTTTTCTGTCTCTCTCTGTTTCTCCCCCAGTTCTCTCTCTCTCTTTTTCTGTCTCTCTCTGTTTCTCCCCCAGTTCTCTCTCTCTCTTTTTCTGTCTCTCTCTGTTTCTCCCCCAGTTCTCTCTCTCTCTTTTTCTGTCTCTCTGTTTCTGTCTCTCTCTTTTTCTCCCCCAGTTCTCTCTCTCTGTTTCTGTCTCTCTCTGTTTCTGTCTCTCTCTGTTTCTGTCTCTCTCTGTTTCTGTCTCTCTCTGTTTCTCCCCCAGTTCTCTCTCTCTCTTTTTCTCTCTCTCTCTTTTTCTGTCTCTCTCTTTTTCTGTCTCTCTCTGTTTCTGTCTCTCTCTGTTTCTGTCTCTCTCTGTTTCTGTCTCTCTGTTTCTCCCCCAGTTCTCTCTCTCTCTTTTTCTGTCTCTCTCCTTTTCTGTCTCTCTCTGTTTCTGTCTCTCTCTGTTTCTCCCCCAGTTCTCTCTCTCTCCTTTTCTGTCTCTCTCTGTTTCTCCCCCAGTTCTCTCTCTCTCTTTTTCTCTCTCTCTCTTTTTCTGTCTCTCTCTGTTTCTCCCCCAGTTCTCTCTCTCTCTTTTTCTGTCTCTCTCTGTTTCTCCCCCAGTTCTCTCTCTCTCTTTTTCTGTCTCTCTGTTTCTGTCTCTCTCTTTTTCTCCCCCAGTTCTCTCTCTCTGTTTCTGTCTCTCTCTGTTTCTGTCTCTCTCTGTTTCTGTCTCTCTCTGTTTCTGTCTCTCTCTGTTTCTCCCCCAGTTCTCTCTCTCTCTTTTTCTGTCTCTCTCCTTTTCTGTCTCTCTCTGTTTCTGTCTCTCTCTGTTTCTGTTTCTCTCTGTTTCTCCCCCAGTTCTCTCTCTCTCTTTTTCTGTCTCTCTCTGTTTCTGTCTCTCTCTGTTTCTCCTTCAGTTCTGTCTCTCTCTGTTTCTCCTTCAGTTCTGTCTCTCTCTGTTTCTCCTTCAGTTCTGTCTCTCTCTGTTTCTCCTTCAGTTCTGTCTCTGTTTCTCCTTCAGTTCTGTCTCTCTCTGTTTCTCCTTCAGTTCTGTCTCTCTCTGTTTCTGTCTCTCTGTTTCTGTTTCTCTCTGTTTCTGTCTCTCTGTTTCTGTTTCTCTCTGTTTCTGTCTCTCTGTTTCTGTTTCTCTGTTTCTGTCTCTCTGTTTCTGTCTCTCTGTTTCTGTTTCTCTGTTTCTGTCTCTCTGTTTCTGTCTCTCTGTTTCTGTCTCTCTGTTTCTGTCTCTCTCTGTTTCTCCCCCAGTTCTGTCTCTCTCTGTTTCTGTCTCTCTGTTTCTGTTTCTCTGTTTCTGTTTCTCTGTTTCTGTTTCTCTGTTTCTGTCTCTCTGTTTCTGTCTTTCTCTGTTTCTCCCTCAGTCCCTCGGCTCTATATGATGTAGCTTTGTTGTTTCTGTGTTTGAGAGCTGAGAGAGCTGAACTCTGAACAAGAGAAATAGAAAAAAGACCAGTGCATGTTGCCCAGGAGACCATGCAGGGTTATCAGGGTGACAAGCTGCCTCTGCAGTTTTCATCCCCTGTCAGAAAGAGAGAAAGAGAGAGAGAGAGATGGGGTGGGGCGCAGTGGACTGGCTATACTATTGCAGTATTTTTACATTGTCGAGAAGGTTTTTCAATCCGCAGTACATATCTGGCCATACCTACTTTTACATTTCATGCTCAGTCAACATAAGTCAGTTCTTTAGTTTGTTAACTCCCCATTGGTCAGTTCTGTAGTGAACTGAGATTGACTCCTCATTGGTTAGGTGTGTGGTTTACTAACAGTTGACTGGTTGTTGTGTCTCCAGAGGTCATTTCAGCTGGCTGCAGTTGGACCGGAGGGTTCTAGAACACGAGTTCCCCAAGAAGTCTGGACCCATCATCCTATACTTCTGTGTCAGGTATGGTCATATCATGCATGAACACATACAAGTACAGCACCTACATGTACCTACATACATACAGCAGGCACACACACATGCACACAGTCAGACAGACGTCTGCACACACACACACACTACCATGGCTCTGTGAAAAAGGCAGACGATAACTCTATAATACTATAAGAGAACGCCATTCATAATTCAGTGATACTTGTGTCTAGCTATTATATATTAGCCTCAGTGTGTCTGTGTGTGTGTCAAGTGTTGAGTAAGATGTTGTATCCCTGGAAAGTGGTGCTTCTGCTCTGATCTGACACACAGTTAAGTCGCAGGGTTATAAAACCAGTCCTTCCTCCTGCCAGTCCATTTGTACTGCTCTGACAAAGGCTGATCTCTTACATAACACACATCCTGAGCTTGCGTGTGCGTGTTTGTGCGTGCACTCACTTCTCCATGAGGTCATTGTAGTGTGAAGAAAAGGTACAGGATCTGAAGTGAAATTGTCTGACCGGAAAGGCTACACGCACACACAATGTTGACAAGTGTTGGTCAGTACTTCAGAAGTCCCTATAATGTGTTCTAGGCTCCAGGGACTGGTCATTCCTTAACAACATATTGAGCAACCCGATGCGTTGGAGACACAACAGAACAGCTAAC